>NW_023270789.1:2335276-2507369 GCF_011800145.1 Mirounga leonina | reverse complement strand
GGGAACACAAGCAGGGGGAGTGGGAGAGGGAGAAGCAGGCTTCCCGCGGAGCAGGGAGCCCGATGCGGGGCTCAATCCCAGGACCCTGGGACCATGACCTGAGCTGAAGGCAGACACTTAATGACTGAGCCACCCAAGCACCCCTTCTAACTAGTTTTGTAAGCTTTATAACATACACGATGTCTCACCTAATGGTGCTTTTTTAAAGTACTTTGACAAGAGGTATAGTTACATGGAAGAGGAGAAACCATTTTAACTAATTACCAAAATCATATTTTTCTGATTAACCTAGATACTCTTCCTCTTCAGTTTTAGTTTGTGAAATAGAAAATAAATTGGTAGAGCCTTTTGGGTTATAACTTGTCATCATGATCTCAATTGACTGATTCCTATGAATTCCATTTAGCTCTAGAAGAAAAAAACATGTAATACAGGTATGTCTTTACTTTAGGTCAGTCTTCCCTCTCCCACCTTGTCTTTGTCACAGTAGTGATGGGGTATTCATTCAAGATTCTATGCGACTTGTTTGATCTCCAAAACTTACGATAAATTAACTCTTACAGTTTGGGAATGTTACTGATTTCTGGACTATCTTATTACCAAGGTTTTATGACCGCTAGAAAGATGTAGTAAGTTTGAACACTAACACTTTGCTTCTAAAATTTTGAATATCTACTCTTTCTTATAGGCTATAGAGAAACATCTTATTAAGAAGTCCCGAGGAGGTCTCACCTTTATTGGAGAATGGAAAAACGGGCACTTGGAAAAGAAGATGGGGCATTTGGCCTGTTTTGCTGGGGGAATGTTTGCACTGGGAGCAGATGGTTCCAGAATGGATAAAGCTGGTCATTATTTAGAGCTAGGGGCAGAAATTGCACGTACATGTCATGAGTCATATGACAGAACTGGTAAGAGTATTAGTAACACTAACTACTTAATCTAACATAACCTCTAAGTTAAAAATATATCCAGGAATTAGAAGGAAAATATATAGGTATTTTTCACTTTAAAATAGGTTACTCTAATACAGTAAATCATTTTCTTAAGAACTTGAATTTTAATTCTGGAAATGTGTTCTTGCATCATTTTTTAAAATTATTCTGAATTCTACTGATTTTATTAATAAAGATTTTGAAGAAATTTTTTTAATGACGAGAGGCGGGGCATTTGCGGATGTATGGGATGCCATTATTTATTTTAATATAGTAAGAATCCATTTTAGCCATTCATTTCAATGGCTTCTGTAAAACCAGTTACTTTTTAAAAGAACACAAAATTGGCTGATTGAGGTTACTTGCCTTGCATATCTTCTTGTGAAAATAAGAATGACCAAAATATAATAGTTATATTGAATATATAGTAGTCTTTTGGTCAGTTCACCAGTAATTTTTGGGTTGATGATTGTGCCTAAGACTAAAAAGAGTTTTTTTAGGCAAATAGGTAATATTTCTGGGCTTCAGTGTCCTTACCTGGAAAATGAGCTGGTTCTCAATGGTGAAAAAGATTGTTCTTGGGAGTGAAAAAAAAAAAAATCTTTTTTTTTTTTTAAATATATAAAGACTAGATAGATATGCAGTCATAGATAAACAGTGTATATTTATTAAAATTTCCTGGAGAGAGAAGGCAATCAGGTTTTTTAAAAAAGCCTGAAAAAGGATTGAGAAATACTGAAGTAGACCTTCCAAGATTTTTTTCTGGTTTTAAAAAAGTGTTTCTACCTGAAATAATGGAAAAAGAGTTCCCAAAAAGACGAAAAACTAGGAATTTCTGTTTGTGATTTCAGAAGTTGAATTGTTGCTTTTATGAAATAACTGAATTAACATTTTAGGATTATTTTGCCATCAGGTACCATGACACAGATATGAGTGACTTAAAATTTATCCTAGTTCATCTTAGTTCATAAATCTGTCAGGTTATTTTTATATAATAAGGAATTGAACTTATGGTGAAATTGACCTTTCAGTTCCCTCAGTAACTAAGGGATTCCATTTCTTGACAAAATACAACTAAGTCAAAAGGACATTGAAGCAGATGTTATAGTGGTTTAGTGTTGGTATATAGTACATATAAAGTTGGTGATCTAATTATAAATAGAAGCTAAATTATGTTGACTATATAGAGTATCAAATATATATTTAAAATACAGCTAAAATTAGTAAAACATTGAGGACCAGAATGGATATTCAGTGTGTGTACTAGGACCCATGATAATAAGACTTGTTAACGCAGATTTTGACCACAAATGAAATAATAGACGTAAAATAGTAGGATTTCATACAGCAGACATATTAAAAATATGATATACTGTTGTTATCATTAATTATTCACTCCATTAAACATGAACACCTATGATGTGTCAAGCTTTATGCTGGATGCTTACAGATGAAAGTGTGAATAAGAGCTATCCCCTACCTTTGAGAAATTTATAGAATACCAGAGTTACGAGAGGATTCCCTGTCACATTTCATAGAGACCTTGCAGATGCTGATATGAAGTACTGTGATACTGTAGAATGGAAATGTGCCTAGGATTCAAAAATCCCACGTTCCACTATTTATTATCTCTGAACCTTAGGCAACTCCTCATTTAACTTGCCTAATTCTCAGGTGCTCCATCTGCAAAAAATTGGAACAGTAATACCTACCCTGTCTTCCTCAGTATGTTGTTATGAGTGTAAGTGAAATTTTAAGCAATCCAGCCTATGGTTGTTGCAGTCATGCTGGTTCTGATGGTCACTCTCACATGGCAAGTCAGTGAGTCTGGGACACTCTGCCATGGTATGCCCCAAAGATTACTATTTGATTTGTGTCCTGTATTTTCAAGTCTTTCACTGTTTTTACATATTTAATCTCAACTTAGATCCTTTAATTAAAAGGTACAGTCCTAGTGTTGCTTCTTTCCCACTTGGTTATTACATCTCCTGTGTTTTGGTATAGCTGTGCTATAATTTTTTGGCCGGCTTATTTAAAAATATCCATTCATTTTTTAGCAGTTACTCCAGCTAAATTCATATGATAAGGACTTAGGAATTTCATTTTCATTTGTTATTGGAATTAGAATTAACATTAATGCAAAATTTGGTAATCCTCATATATTTCACCTTATTGATGAACATGGTCCGCTGCTAAGTAATTTAGCTAGGTTTGTAGGAAACATGGCTGAATCTGTTCATGAAACTGAGTAGTAATTTAGTGTAGTTTCAGACCTTACTGTATCTACATGGGAAGCTAGGTTGATACATTGTTTTAGTTTATTTTGAGGTATAAGGCAGAATTGGTGCCAAACAAGATCTTAGACTTTTTTTTTTTTTTAAAGACTTTATTTATTTATTTGAGAGAGAATGAGATAGAGAGAGAGCACATGAGAGGGGGGAGGGTCAATGGGAGAAGCAGACTCCCTGCTGAGCAAGGAGCCCGATGCGGGCGGGACTCGATCCTGGGACTCCAGGAGGATCTTAGACTTTCAAAATATAGTACTGTTCTTTTTTTTTTTTTCCCCCTGGGTTTCTAGATTAAAACAAAAAAAACAAAAAAAACCTACTGAATATGAATAAAATAATGAGTTATTTAATTTAATTTACTTCTTATTGAAGTTGGCTAAGGTCTTCCCTAGACCATGTGCTATTATATTTTGGGGCAAATTTTAATGTTTAGATACATACAACATATTCAGTGGACAAAAAATCCATTGGACATGAAGTTTTGGACATAACTCTTTTTTTCCTTAAAAGGAAGTTAATAGGGAAATAGTTTAAAGTTCTTCCCTTACTGTTAGCCTACTGAAACTATAGTCAGATCACCTGTCCCAGAATATTCCTCATGCTTTTTTTATCTTTTGTTGACCTGAGATGCTTATTTTTCCCATCTCTACAGATTCTGCCTATCTGGAGGACTCCTATGACTTGCAAACTAATCTATGCCTTCTTTAAATGTATCTTTCACCATCTTACTATTGACCTTTGTCACATTTGATATTTTACTTTGATTTTTTTTTATTTGTGCATGTCTCTTACCTTTGCTTACATTATATGATTTTTGCATCCTCTTAGAGTTCTTTTTACCTAGGCACTAAATTATTTATGGTTTCAACTCAATTTTTACTTGCTGGCTTAGTTTCCTTTTAGAAATGAAGTACCAAATGTAAATGGGAAATTTAAGATAGAAAATAGAAATTAAGTGCAAGATAGATTGTTAGAAAATTATTTTTTACGATTCTTAAACAGAGGAACACCTAAGAAATAATGCCCTCAGAAACATGAAACCAGTGATTTTGACCAGCCTAATGGATGTAACTGGTATATAATTTAGGCTTGTACATTTTTATTTACCAACTCCTCACAAAGCAGATATATTCTCTTTCTGGTATGTTTTATTTGTGAAGTTATGAATGGCCAATAAGAGAGATACACTTTTTAGTGAGAAGTTTAAAATACTAGTTCCATGCAGCCAATTTCTACTTCCAACTCAGGCGATAATATCATTACAGAAATTATTGTCTAATTTAAAGTTAGCCTTAAGATTAACATTTGAAAACTCCATATGATCACCTCTTAGCACTCATTCTTTGAGAAAGGAAAAACATAAGAAATTTAGATAAAATTACTTCCTCTATGTTTTTATTGGATTGCCATCATCTCAGTTCTTAATGATGTTTGACTTTTATCATCATTTTAAAAGCATTTACTAAATGCCAAATCATATTTGATCATATACTGACCTTATCAATAAACTGGATAGAAGTTCTCTAACAACAAATATTGATGAGTTGTTGGTTAATCCTAACCTCCAATCCCATTGAGGAGCTGCTAAAAGCTCTGTGTGCACACAAAGTTATGCATACAATTTCAGAGGCTTCTTGACAGAACACTGTTCTTCCAGAGCCTATCACAGAGTTCATGACCCTCAGGTTGAAAATCTCCTGCTTGAGTTCTGCTTTAGTTCTCTAAGACTTATCAGTCAACTCTTCTGCTCACATGTTTTGCTTTCAGTAGAACTATTTACCATTGGTACAATGTTTTTGGTTTTGTGTTTTTTTCTTGGGGGTGATGGTTGGTGAGAAAGACCTGATTTTCACATTTATATGGGATTAGTTAGAGCTTTACAGTGTCTCCCTTGTAGTGCTGAAATTTGGCCACAGCAACCCATGTCATTCCAGCAACTGTGGCATGATTCTGTTTGTGGTCTACCGGCATTGTAGTTCTTGTTTTACCTTTTCTTTTCTGAGAAAATATAAAAGTGTCTAGCATTTTTTGAAAGAGGTAAGAGACCTTGAAACTACCCATAAAAGGAAAGTAAAATGGCAGCTGAGAGTGGTAATTGTGTGTGAGTCCATCATCCCAGTGGAAGATGACTTTATACTGACCAGAGTTAGGGTGCTCGGTGTGATTAGAAAGAGGTTATTAAAAAGACTTTGATGTAGAGCTGTATTCTAGCCTTGAATGGAAATCATGTCATTCAAAAAATAGTATGCAGTGTTGAAATATATGTGTAATGGCCCTATTTTATTCAAACTGATAAATGGGGAATACTGATGAAATTCTTGGTGATTGACAGTTTGAATCTCTTCCTTGCTATATATACAGAGGCTATAGGAGAAAAGAGTTTATCTTTAAAACTGGTTTAAGTTTGAAAATATATTGCTTTTTATATATTATAGGGTGCTTGAAAAGAAAAGTATATAATCTACACCTAAATCTAATTCAAGATCCGAGCTCTAAAATGTTTCCTTACATATGTGTGTTATGTTAAAAGGACTTTAAAATTGTCCTGACTTAAAAAAAAAAAAAAATTCTACACAGTACAGTTATCTGTCTCATTTTATTTTGGAACAGAACAGAATATGTAATGTGCTTATGTCTAGCTTTGCATTTGTTGCCAGAGGATTACCAGACTCTTGTCAGTGTAGTTGGATTTAGCAGTATGTTGATGTACATTATGTATGAGACACATTTCATGTCAGGATAATAGGAATATTTATAAGGCTCGTATAAGAAAACCAAATGCGGATCTTTTGAAGTCGCTGATTTTGCAAGACAGCAACAATAAAAATAAAATGAACATAACTTTACCTTATACCCCATTCTTTCAGGGGAAAAAGCAGCTCTGGTGAACAAACACAAATGGTTCATTGTGCTCGTTTGTTTCTTTTGTCACGTTGCAGCATTAAAGCTGGGTCCTGAATCGTTCAAGTTTGATGGCGCAGTAGAGGCCGTGGCAGTCCGGCAGGCTGAAAAGTATTACATCCTCCGTCCAGAAGTAATTGAAACCTATTGGTACCTGTGGCGATTCACTCACGATCCAAGATACAGGCAGTGGGGCTGGGAAGCAGCACTGGTAAATGAGCCAGGATTTCATTTTATGTGCAAGAGCGTTAAATCAAGCCTTCCCGTAGTGCCATATGTCCTCATCCGTGTTACCTCATGTTCAGTAATTGTAGTGCTACTTTCATTTATCTGGTGGAAGAACTCTGTGACTCAATTTAAGTTTCAAGTTTCTTTCTTTTTTTTAAGATTTTATTTAGATTTGACCAGAGTTAGGGTGCTTGGTGTGATTAGAAAGAGGTTATTAAAAAGAGAGAGCACGAGCAGGGGAGGGAGGGGCAGAGGGAGAGGGATAATTTTACATAGACTCCCCCACTGAGCACAGAGCCTGTCCCTGTTGCGGGGCTCGATCCCAGGACCCTGAGATCATGACCTGAGCTGAAGTCAGACGCTCAACCAACTGAGCCACCCAGGCGCCCCTTAATTTAAGTTACTTTAGCAGTAGCAGTAAACCTTAGAATCCAGTTTAGTTCTTGATTAAAACTCTTTTCCTACTGGTGTTCACTCATTATTCTTTTTGAATAATAAAAAGTCATTTAAAAGGCATTATGGGTTTCAGTATGATTATACAGTTTCTTTACTTGCCAATTAAGGCTTAACCTCTAGAAAAAACAAATCCTAAAACTGCCCAGACTCACAGCCTGGGTAGATTACCCACTCTTCACTTCAGCTTGTGTTCCAAGTAATTTCTCAGTGGACCATCATAAGAAGAATCAATGAACTGTTAAAATTTTTCTAGATTGAAAGACTATTTACTTATCTATTTGAGACATTTTTACTGGTTAGTAAGTAAAGAAGGCAAGTGGTTTATTCTTAAAATAGCCTCTCAGAGAACCCATGGTTATCAGTACCTAGGGAGGAAGAAAAATATTAGTCTTCTCATGAAAGTATAGCATATTCCCGGGAGTGAGGGAGTATTTTATTCTTTGAGATATACTAATTATGATAAATAGCAGTAATTATGATGAATGTTCATATTTCAATTGTTTAACTTAAGCTTGCAGCCTAGTTAGAATGATGACATTCTAGGTGAGATAGTGTTAGTAAATTTCTTAGGTAAGAACATGCAAGATATGTTTTAGGGCAGAATGTAAACCAATTTATGTAAAAAGAAGGTTTCACAGTGGCAACCGGAGTATAAAGAACATGAACTGAAATAATTACACTTTAAATTCAAGTTTCAGAAGTATGCTGTGATGAGGAAAGGCAGGGGTGGAGACAAAAGAGGAGGATTCCCATCTTAAATAGAAGTTGCTTTCTTGTCCATCACGGGCCTCACTGTTGGGTGTGAAGAAGGTGAAGGGAAGACAGGTATCTTGTATGCCTTCTCTAGCTTTAGCTCTTCCATTCACATCTTCAGACTTCCAAACTTGAGTATATTTGCACGAAAACTTGCCTTCAAGAAATGACTCTAAATGGCTTAAAGATTAGTCATGCCTCCCTGCTACTTTTGCAGTATCCTTAAACTGCTCTGATAGTTTTCTGGTGGTAGAGACACATGATCATTGCACGGAACATGGCATTTAAAAACTTTGAATTTAAAATATGTTTAAAATATTTAGATATAGAGACAGGGGCCCTGGTTATCTCAGTTGGTTGAACGGCCGACTCTTGATTTCAGCTCAGGTCATGATCTCAGGGGCCTGGGATTGAGCCCTTTGTTGGGCTCCATGCTCAGTGGGGAGTCTGCTTAAAGATTCTCTCTCCCTCTCTCTCTGCCCCTCCCCTCACACGTGCACACACCCTCTGTCCTCTCTCTCTCAAATCTTTAAAAAAAAACATTTAGATAGAGAAAAGTACCAAACTCTTTGGTAAGAAGACTTTTAAAACCCAGCTATAGTAAAAATGGAACTATATAAAAATGAATAGCTTGATTAAATAAAAACTTCCAGTGTTAATTAGCTTTTCATTAGAAAGGAGGAAGGTCAGAAGAATAAGAAAGGTGGCAAGATAGGAACAAGAGCCATGGCAGTAATGATTAAATAACTGTACCTTCATTTGACAGTATCTCAGGGTTAGGTAGAGTAGAGAAAGAAAAGAACCACATGTGATCAACTTCTCATGAATGGCTATTTTTGAAGTGATACACCTGCATAAGCAGGATATTTGGGTTTTGAATGGGTGCCTTTTGATTTAGTGTGTTTTATTTAGAGATGTTCAGAGATACATGAAGAGATCTAAATTAAGAATTTATCTCCCACGCTGGGCAGTAGAGCACAGTCGTTAATAATAATGTGGAGCAAATTATTACTCTTTGCCTTAGTTTTCCAATCTGAAGTAGAGCCTATTAAGACAAGCTCATGGGGGGCGCCTGGGTGGCTCAGTTGGTTAAGCAACTGCCTTCAGCTCAGGTCATGATCCCGGAGTCCCTGGAGTCAGGCTCCCTGCTCAGCGGGGGGTCTGCTTCTCCCCCTGACCCTCTTCCCTCTCTTGCTATCTGTCTCTCATTCTCTCTCTCTCAAATAAATAAATAAAATCTAAAAAAAAAAAAAAAAAAAAAAGACAAGCTCATGGGTTATTAGAGATTTAAATGTTAATACATGTGAAGCCTTTAGAAGAGCCTTTAGCATGTAGCAAAAACTTCATAATGGTTAGCTCTTAATATTGTAATTATTGTAAAAGGCGAAAGACTTATGTGATCTGAAGAGAAACCAGAGTATAATATTGTAATTATTGTAGTAGGTACGTGGGTGGGTATTTCCTGCCAGTTGGTACCACCTGTAATACCTAACTTGTAACTTAATGTCTATTATACAGTATGTTTGCAGTGAATATTACCTCATTGCTATTACTATGGAGAGCTCCTAGGTAATACTTTTTTAAGCATGTTTTGTATTGTTTATCCTTAGAAGTGAAAAAAATTGCCTTTAAAATTTAATTCAAACTGGCCTCCCCGATTTGTCAAAATTAATAAGGCTTTATTGTGCTAGATAGGTCTCTAATTCCATGTGAATAGCCCAAACTTGACTTTCCTAAGTGAGGAAAATGTAAGATGTTTTTAAAAGATTAAAGAGTTGGGGCGCCTGGGTGGCTCAGTCGTTAAGCGTCTGCCTTCGGCTTGGGTCATGATCCCAGGGTCCAGGGATCGAGCCCCGCATCGGGCTCCCTGCTCCGCGGGAAGCCTGCTTCTCCCTCTCCCACTCCCCCTGCTTGTGTTCCCTCTCTCGCTGTGTCTCTCTCTCTGTCAAATAAATAAATAAAATCTTAAAAAAAAAAAAAAAAAGATTAAAGAGTTTTGGAGAGGGAAAATTTCCACAGGAAACAGGATACCTCAGTTAATTTTTCCAGTGTGAGAATATTTCCATTTGATAATAAATCTTATTCTTAACCTGTCAAATTCTCATATAGATCTTTGTGAACTTTTGACCGTGGTTTCTTAATTTGTCCTTCGAAACTTGAAATTCTGTGGAACTGATTCTTTTGTCTGATCTCTTTCATAGGCTATTGAAAAGTATTGCCGAGTCAGTGGTGGATTTTCTGGGGTGAAGGATGTGTATTCTTCTACTCCTACACATGATGATGTACAACAGAGCTTCTTTCTTGCTGAAACGTTAAAGTAAGTAGGTGCCTTTAAAAATTTTTTTATTGTAGGCTGGTTTTGCTGTATGATCACTACATGATGAATTATGACTATGTGGTATGTTACACCAGATTTTATTACAAGTATCTTTTTATGTAATTGGTTCTTAAGTTTTTAGCTGCATCTCAAGAAGAATGACTTTAACTATGAGGTAGATATTTTGTCAAATAAGAGTTTAGTACCTTCATTTTGTCCTTGGCTCTGTGGTGTGCATTAGAATCCCCTGGAAGACTCCTGAAAACATACATCACTGGGCCATACCTGCAGAGTTTCTGATTCAGTAGGTCTAGGGCGAAACCTAAGAATTTGCATTTCTGACAAACTCCCAGCTGATACTGGTGATGCGGGTCCTGGGAATAATCAGTTCAGAATAATCATGGAGTTTTGAAGGTACTAGAGGGTATATGATCATAGTCATGCATCCTCCCTGTGAGGTTTCCTATAAAGATACACATAAAAGGAAGAGTGGGAAAAAAAAGACAGCTATTATTTGAGCTTACTCAGAACTCCAGACAGAGCTCTCTAAACTGACCTGGAAGAAGGTGGAGACCTGAAATGTGTCCACTTCCCTAAGGACCTACAAAGTAAGTATCTTTTGATATACCCTCTCTTAAATTTCATACATTTCCTGTCTACCTACCTGAATGCTTCATAAACTGTCATTTCATTTGCTCAAAAAAATGTTTATTTCTAGGCATTGTTGAGGTTACTTACGGATATATCCGTAGAGAAAAAGGACAAAAATCCCTAGCCTCCCACGGTCTACATTCTAGTATACTTGTAGCTGACATTTTGGGACATTAAAATTGAAAGGTACATATCTCAAACTAAGTTTCTTATCCTAAATGGCCATCTTATTCCAGTTTTTCTTTTATATTATCCCTAGTACTCTTCTTTTCCCATCTTTTCAGCTTCTACATTATAAAGTTATTTCTTTTTTCTCTAATATATCTCTAAGTCTTTATGATTCCTGTTACACTGTTTCTTTATTTTGCCCCCTCCTTTCATATCTGTGACCGACCCTAAACCAGGCCCTTATTGCCACTGATGGTTTAGAACATCTGCTTGGTAGTCAGCCCCCGGCCTCGGGTCACCCCTTATCCCTTGTGGGATTCACCCTGTGTGATGAGGCTGAGACCGTGTGAGACAGAGCACTGGGCGAAAAGGTAAAACCACAGCAGCTTGAGTTACATACTTGCTACACCCTAGCTGGATGAGCCTGTCAAAATAAATTTTCTCTGCCTTCTGTTTTCATATCCATAAACTGTGGAATTTGACCTAAATTATGTAGGATCTCTCTTGCCTTTTTTAGACCAGGAAAATTGTAAGGATAGCACAATGAATGTTTGTGTATCCTTCACCTAGATTTACCTATTGCTAACTTTTGCCACACTCCTCTACCCCTGTGTGTATATGTCTGTGTACATGTACACATACACATGGTTTTCCTTATTTTTAAAAATTATTTGTTTGCACTCTAATTTGAGAGTTAGCAGCATTCTGATACTTAACACAAGAGTTTGGAGGAAGGGGAATAATGCTACATGATCACAGTGCATTTTTAGTACATTTGTGAAACTTAACGAGCCTACAGTACTGTTGTTTAATACATAACCCACTTTCAGATGTCTCCGTTGTTCTAATAATGTACTCACAACTATTTATTTATTTATATATTTATTTATTTTTTAAAGATTTTATTTATTTATTTGACAGAGAGAGACACAGCGAGAGAGGGAACACAAGCAGGGGGAGTGGGAGGGGGAGAAGCAGGCTTCCCGCCGAGCAGGGAGCCCGATGCGGGGCTCGATCCCAGGACCCTGGGACCATGACCTGAGCCGAAGGCAGACGCTTAACGAATGAGCCACCCAAGCGCCCCACAACTATTTATTTTTAACTCCAGTCTCGGATCCAACAAAGGATCATTTGTTGCATTTGGTTGTCGTGTATCTCTAGTTTTCTTTAACCTAGAGCATAGTGTTCCTGTTTTGCCTCTGTCTTTTATGACACTGACATAAATATTCAGGCTAGTTGCTCTGGAGAATGTCCCTCAGTTTAGATATTTGTGATTTGTTTCTTTTCTTTTTTTTCTTTTTAAAGATTTTATTTATTTGACAGAGAGAGAGAGACAGTGAGAGAGGGAACACAAGCAGGGGGAGTGGGAGAGGGAGAAGCAGGCTTCCCGTTGAGCAGGGAGCCCAATGTGGGGCTCGATCCCAGGACCCTGGGATCATGACCTGAGCTGAGGGCAGTTTCTTCATGATCGGACTTGGGTTAAACGTTTTGGGCATGAATATCGTATAGATGATGTGTCCTCATTGCATCCTCTAAAGAGGCACATAATAATAGGTTAGCCCATTACTGGTGACTCTTAAGTTTGATTGTAAGGTTAGATTTGATTACAAGGTCATGTAAAGAGTCTTTTTTGTTTTTGTAAGTGATAAGTGATCTGTGGAGTAATAACTCCCTGACTGGGTGAATATCCTTTTTCCAGCAGTCTTTCACCCAGTGTTATTAGCATCTTGCTCAATGAACTGTTACTGTAGTAGTGGTAAAATGCTAATTTGGAGGCTTCTTCTAGTGTTAAAAAGAAATTACTTTATTTTCAATATTCATATACCATTTTCTTCACGTCACTCTCCTGCTCAAAAAGCTACAGCTCAAAAAGTTCATCTCTAGCTTCATTTCTCATTTCTTTTACTATAGATTCTATTCTTTTTTTTTTTAAAGATTTTATTTATTTTTATTTGAGAGAGAGAGAATGAGAGAGAGGGAGTACATGAGAGCGGGGAGGGTCAGAGGGAGAAGCAGACTCCCCACTGAGCAGGGAGCCCGATGCGGGACTCGATCCCGGGACTCCAGGATCATGACCTGAGCCGAAGGCAGTCGCTTAACCAACTGAGCCACCCAGGCGCCCCTATAGATTCTATTCTTAAATCAAGCTAATCTATAGTCCAATATATATATATATTTGCATTTCATTGTCTACTTCATATTTCATTGGCTCTGGCAGGAATGCCTTTATCATTTTTATCAATTCCCCTCTCTTATTTCTAAATTCAGTTCAGATCTCATCTCTTACAAATTGGCTTTCATAATTAATTCTCAAATTCCTCATCAATATAGACCTTGAGTACTTTTAGTACATGGTATAGGGCTGCAAACATGTGCCATGCTGCCTTTCCCTTTCCAGTACATACATGGAATATCACCAGATCACTAGTTGACCTTGGTACTTTTCACTGCTGAGTTCGGGAAGAATCCTTCTGAACACAGCATTCTAGGTAACCAGTTTTATATATATATATATATATATATATGTATGTATGTATAAATAACTACTATATATATAAAACTATAATATTCAACTTTCAGAAAAACACATATACATTTGGATCAATAAAAGTAAAAAAATCAAGTAAGAACAATCATACAGGTAATTATAACAAAATCTAGGCTAAGGAAATTATCACAGTTGAGTACTGCATTCAGCACTGAGCTTCCTTGTAGCTAAAGCAAAAAGGAAGCATTTTGTGTCATTCTCATCTTTGTGAGTTGGGAGAACATGTTACCTTAACAAATGAGACAAAATTTTTTCTTACCACTAAATTATAAGATGACTTAATTTGATAGCTCATTATTAAAGACTGAACTATTAGATGAAGCACATAAAAATGCCCTTTTTATAAGTCAGAAAGAGTTGAATACTGCCAATTTTACACGGTTCAACCTAGTACATAATGGCAATTATCTTCAAACAGTGATGTTATAGAAGATGTCAGACTCTTAATATGACTTATTCTTTAAAAACTGATGGCATAATATAGAATGCATTTGAATCAAGACATTTCTCTGAAGACTAATGTAGGTTTATATTTTTCTTACTATTAAGACAGAGCTTAAAACTCTATAGCAGAATGAAGATTAGTATGATTTCATAGATTTTTCTCAAATACCAATTAAGGCTTTTGTCAGAAGCTGAGTAACTGTTAACTGAAGATTGCATATTCTATCAAGTGGTTCAGATTTATTGTTAATTCATTAAGGGGCAATAATCCATAAGTTTTAGCTACCAGAGATGGCAACTGATTAGGTTGGCAGTGGTGAAGTTAAATGTAAAAGCCTGTGTTCTTGACCTACTTGAGGGTCATTTAACCTTTTACATATTGTTGGGATGTTGTACTGTAGACGGACTATAGCTATAGCTAGACATTTTTCTCCAGAAGATAAGATGCTGTGTCCTCTGTTTCTTTGTTTCCCTGAGTAGTTGCCAATTTGTTTATTCCTATAGCATATATACTGATAGCACAATAAAAACTATGTAATCAGTAAGGTCAGAGATAGATTAAAACTCTTACATTCTAACAGAGGAAATAAAACACATGCAGATTTGTAAAAAATGTTAAATATAGTAAGTGCATAAGAGAAATGTTAAGAAAGTGAGCAAGTCTTCTGGAGGAGAGTTTGCTTAACCTAGAAAGCATAAAGGAAGAATTCATGGAAGTGGTGGCATTTAAACCAGACTTGAAGGCACGATGAGTAGAGTAGGATGAATTCGTATTTGGGGAGGCAGACAGTAAATTATTAAGGATGAGATACAAGCACTCTTTAGTGTAACTGACGGGTGCTAGTATCTTATTAGATATAGAGAGATTCGGAAAGAAGGAACAGTAAGATATAACATTAAAGTTTTCAGTGTGGGTAACTGTAAGGATTACGACACCAAGTTGCAAGAAGAAATAGATTTTCAGAAAAGATAATGAGTTACTTTTGACATATGTTCCCAAGAGGCATTTGAAAATATAGATCTGGAGCTCAAAATACAAATTCAGGAAGATTTTTAAGGATGAAGGGAAAAGAAAGCATGTATCTGATCCTTTGAAGATGCCTACATGTAACAAAGGTGTTCCAGGTTAGCCTGGCAGAGTGAACACCTGCATTTATCCTCCACTCTCTCTTGAAAGCCATTAAAATGATTATAGAGGGCTAAGAAGGTGTAAAGAACTAGGACCAAAAAGATGGAAAGAAATCAACAGCGGACAAGAGATGTCAGCAGATTTTTAGAAGATGGAAAACAGAAAGCTAAAGTACCTACAGCAGGAGGAGTTAGTTGAAAACAAACTGGTGAGTGCTTCAGAACCTTGGAAAGACCCAAGACTGCAGGGTGCGTGGTATGATTGAACGCTGTGGAATTTTTATATAAGTTTATATAAGGAGTAGCGAGAGCCCAAGTTCACCCCTGCCTCATCTCTACCATGAATGAAACTAGAGATTTTTTTGTCTGAAGAGGTCAAATGATGGAGGCTGTGGACTTAGGGATGCCAGGCACAGCTGAAAATAGACAGGAGGTTGGAGGGTTCCCTTCTAGGAAATGGATTAGTCTACAAAAAGAAAAACTAGAGATACTGCTACAATGAGGTTCCCTCAGCAAAATGGTCACCACATCCTCCCCCGCCCCCCAATGGTGCAGCCACCAGTAAATGCCAACATGCCTACAGTTTCTAATCAGCTGTTAGGGGCCTTGCTTTTAAATATTAATGGGCGTACTGACTTAGAAATATTTATCAAACTAGATATGTATGTACACTTAGAGTTTTTAAAGTTTATTTAAAAAACAAAATATGAATACAACAAGGTAATTCAAGAAAATATCCCAGAAGTGAAGGACATGAGTTTCCAGATTGAAAGCAGCCATCAGGATTCTAGCACAGTGGATGAAAACACCCATACCAAGGCACAATGCTGTATTCAGACCCCTTGGGGTAAAGGAAAGATTGAACAGCCTCCAAAGAGAGGGGGAATAAAAGTCTTGGAATAATGATCTGACATCAGGATGGCTTCAGACTCTTCAAAAACAACAGTGAAAGCTAGAAGCAGTGGAGCGGTTCATTCAAAATTATGAGAGAAAATTAATTCCAACTTAGAATTTCAAGTTTCTAGCCGTGCAAGGTCTCAAAAGTCTACTTTCTAATTAGTTAATGCCTTGGAGGATATATGCTATCAAAACTGAGTATAAACCAAAACAGAAGACATGGGATGTAGGGAACAAGTGAAAGGAAGATCAAGAGGGTTATCAGTCTAGATTGAATGTGACAGAAGGCTCCTGAGGGATTTTCTCAAGATTAAATTTATAGGATGTTTCTACCTGAGTATTTTAAAAGGAGACTTAGACAATTGAAGATTTTGGTGTATTATTAGTAATAAATACAAGGCAGTCTGCTTTTTAGGTGAGGGGAGGAATTATGTAAGAAAAGAAAAGCCTGAATAGCTTTCAGCTAAGGGGGAATTGCTTAACTTGAAGCCTTTTGTTTGGAGTCTGGATTGTTTTGCAAAAATAGGTAAATAATATCACTGTGCCACATTTGTCTGGTTGCAAGAAAGAGAAATATGCTCTTTTATAATGGGTTTGTTTTCTCCAAGAATTGTCTTTTCATTGGTTTTTAGTGTAATAGGAGCTGATAGAAAGCCCCTTATGCTACAAGAATTCCAAGAGACCTATCTGTACCTCAGTATCTACATCCATTAACCTAGGTCTAATTCAGCTCTCACCGAATCTCAGCTCGGTTCTGTTGCGTCTTTATTTGAAGGTCTGATAAATTGAGAAAAGTGTATGTGTTGAAGATACATTTCTATCTGTTTTTCTGAGTTCGTATATATTAGACATTAAATGGCTATGAGAAATCACAGGTTAGTTGGAATCATAGTCCTCTTAATAAGTTTGTTATTGAAAGAGAAACACCATAAAGACCAAGTTTACCACCACAGTTTGTATGCTTTCACTGGCAAAATCTCTGTAGCAAAAACTATGTTTTGTTTGTCTTTCTGTGAATCTTGCTTGTGTACTTTTTTCCCCCTTCCTGTCTCTTAAAATTCAAACTTTGAATATAATAGCAAAATTCTGGAAAACTATATAAGAATATGTCAAGGATCTTAATCAAAGCTCTGGAAAAAATTTTATGTACAGGGGTGTTTATTACTATTATAAAAATAGTTACTACATGTTCAATAATAGTTGGACAGTTAAGTAAATTATGGCACATCCACAGTGGATATTATGGAGCCATAGCAGTTATGGACTCTTCATAATAGAATATTAAATAGGCTATTATGTGCACATATACGTATGTATAAATAAAATGTGTAGATAAACATCTTCATGTGTATTTCAACATCATAAACATTGTTTTTACTTTTGTAATCAGAAAAACAATCTTTTAAATAAATTAAACTGCAACCATATTTTCCTGCATCACATTTAGTTGCTGTTTTTGTGCCTAGAATCAAGAGGAAAGTTTTTTGAGCTGCAAGAAAATTTAGAGGTCATTCAGTCCAACAAAACCAACCACAATCCATTTCTTCTTCCTACACGCATTCCCAATGCTAAAAGTCTCTTTACAACACACAGAGTATTTTGTCTTAAAGTCTTTTCTTAATCTTGTCAGTTGATGGGCAGCTAGCTCGCTGCCTCAAAAGGCCAACCCATGCCACCGTTCAAAAGCTTTTTTTATTGGAAAAATCTTTCTTATTTTCAGTTAAAATCTGCTTCACTGTGAGTTCCATTCAGTGATCCATGTTTGCCCTTTGGAAATATACAATCTTCTGCATAAATGTTCACTGAAAATACTTGTATTTGTCAGGCTAAACACTGTAAGTTTGGGTGCTATTCTTTCTATGACAGCGGTCTGCTTGCCTTCTCTGGAACTGAGTGCATGGTTTTCTAGACTGAACACTGTATTTAAGGTGTGGTTAAACCAGGGCGGGTTACCTGTCCCTTCTGTGGTCATTATACTTGCATCAATGCAAGATAATACTGTTTTCTATTTTCTGCTAACCCTGTCAATATAGCTTGAAATTTTTCTGTAGGTCTTTTTTTTGGGGGTGGGGGTGGGGGATGAACTAAGATAATTATTTTCTCTCATATTTGGAATGATTTTTCTGAAATTTACTTCATTTTATCTTTATCCTTATTAAACTTTATTTTGTCAGGTTTAACATATTCTCATTTGTTGAAATTTTGAACTCTTGGAGTTTTTCATCTAATGTTTTAGCTATTCTAGCTTTGTGTCACTCACAGATTTAATAAATGTCTTTTCTCTATATATCCAATTAATCATATGATACAGACATCTAACCATGTATTCTCAACCAGTACGTATTTACCTGTTTTATCCCAACTCTTTCCCTTAGTAGCTGTGTGACTTTGGACAAGTTACTGAATTTTCTGCCTCAGTTTTATCATATGTAACAAGGGAGTTAATAACAGTGTTACCTGAAAGAGTTGTTGTGGAGATGAATATAGCGAAGCATTTAGAATTACACCCGGCAGTCACAAAATACAACATAGCAGGTGGAGAGTCTCAGGACAGTAGGGCTGGCAGCCAGGGAGAAAAGCTAGATGTGAAGCAAAGGAGGACAAGGACAAACTGGAACTCACAAGGACAAAGGATCCCATATCTGTTCTCACGGCCTCCAGCTTTGATAAGCAGCTGATTTGCAGAAGAAGTTGGCACCTGTTGCCACGGGGCTATCCATGCCTGGCTTAGGAATCGGAAAAATTGCTGAGGAGCTCCGACAGGAGCTGCAGGTGCTGCAGGTGCTGCAGGTCTGGCCACCGGCCCACCCTCCAAGGTGAGCCAGGCGATCACTGGCGAGTGTGTAATGTTACTAACGGCACATGGCAGCCCTGCACTCGCCTGAAAGCAGAGTGGGGGCTGCTCTACTGCAGCCTCCAAATCATGTGCGTGCATAGGTTTTTGTAGCCAGCCCTAACTTAGAACCATGCAGAGAAAGTGGTCCTGACAAATGTAGTTCCAGCTCAGCTGTGTTTGACAAAGTATGCAATCACTGCAGGAGACAAGCCCTTCCAGACAGTGAAAGAAATTATAAGCTACTTTATATCCCATAGTATGCAATATCTGTATATAAAAGACCATTTAAAAACTGTTATAAAGCTATAATAAATACAAGTAGTGGTACAAGAGTAAATGGAACAGTGGAAGAGTTCAGAAATAGGCCCACTTATATGTCAGAATTTCATCTTCGAAGAAAAGCAGTCCAGGTCATTGAGGAAAAGTTAGATTAGTTAATAGATGATGTTAGGAAAACTATTCATTAGGAAAGAATCCTGGAAATTCAGCTGGATCTCTGGTAGATACCAAAACTGATCTTAATATAGATCATGCTTTAAATATAAAAAATGAAATAAAATCATGAAAAAAATTGGAAGTGTTTTTTTCCCAACTCTGGGGGTGAAGATGGCATGACACAAAACCCAGAAACCACAGAAGAAAAGATAAAACATTTTAGCCACTTGAAAATGGGAAAGATCTACAAGGGAAAAAAAAACACACTAAGTTAAAAAAATGGCACACTGGGAAAACATATTTGCAAAACATTTGATAGTGGGTAAACTTTCTTAAACTCTGAAATTAAGGAAAAAATACTAAGTTAAAATAAGTAAAGGCAGTTCACTGAAAATATAGATGGAAAATACCATAAACACATGAAAAATAAATGTTTGATCCACTCAGAAATGACATAAAATTAATAATCAGATGCTGTGTTTTACTATCTACTTAATTCAGATTTTAAAAATTTGTATTCTGGTGTTGGCAAGGATGTAAGGATCTAGTCATTTACATGGGGTGGGAGTGCTTGTTGTTTGATGTGGGTGGTAGAATCTTTGGGAAAGTTAGCCTAATGAAATATTAAGTTCACCTTAATTTTGCCCCAGGAGTCCTACTTCTGTTGTAGAACTGTCCTGAAGGTATACTCCCGCAGGTGAGGAAGACAGGTGAAAAGATGCTCCTTGATTCCACGTTGTTGACATTCTTTGCTCCTATACTGAATGATTAAGTGCTGCATACAGCTCCTGCTAGACCACTTTCCCCATGCATTTGATCTATACCTGCCTACACCTTTTCGCTTACATGTCCTTATTCCTTGTTGTCCCTTCTGCGTGCAGTGCTCATTCCTTTTTTTTTATCCCTAACAAAATCCTATTACTTTTTCAAGGCCTAGTTCAAAAACACTGAATCCTCTCCAACACTAAGGCAGAATTAATCCATTCTTAGGTATACTCATGATACTTCCTTTGTCCTGATAGTCTACAGGAAACATTAACACCTTCAGTGCTTAGTTTCATGTTTGGGTTAGAGTATACACTCAACAAATGTTTATTGAATTGTACAGAATTAACAGCTAATTCTTGTCATATTTAAAATTGGTTGTGTAAACTTCTGTCTCCTCTATATTGTGCAGCTCCTCAAAAATCAAGGCTAATGTCGTTGTTTTTAATGTAGTTTATTTTTTAATTATAAAAATAATATGTGGATATAGCAAGATGAATTAAATATTAGTATGGAACAGAAAAAATGAAAAAGAAAAGTTTCTCTGTTATTCCACATCCAGTCTCACTTCCCAAAGATAACTATTATTAAACAGTTCTTGATGTATCCTTTTTAGAAGTTTTCCGGGTATAACCAAACATATAAAAATACATATTTATAATGTATATCCTTTTAATAGCCTTTTTTTCCCCTACAGAGGCATAGTATACCTACTGTTCTGAGACTTGCTATTTTCATTTTACTCTTTATCTAAAAAAGTTTTACATATGGACACATAAATCAATGAGGAATATATCATTTGTTTAATCAGTACTTTATTGTTGGATATAGAAGTTGGTTCTAGTTTTTTGCTGTTATAAACAACGTTTCAGTGAACACCCTTTTACATATAACTCTGCTTCTTGTATGAATATAAATATTGGCTAGATTCCTAGCAGAAAGATGGCTGGGTCGGGGGCATGTGCATTTGAGTAATGATCATTTTAGAGAGCTAAATTCACAAAACTTCTCATAGATAGAAAGATCTGGAAATTCGGGGGGGTCGGAAATGTTTTGAAAATTAGCTGATCAGAAACATTAAAATCAAGAGAATATTCTGAGAAGTAACAAAACAGTACTTGATAGGTGAAGTAAGCTTTGAATGATCTGGCTTTTTAAAAGTCAATCAGAATAAATCACTTAAATTTTCTGTAGGTTAAGAACACAGATAAAAAGTCAAACAGGTTCTTAGGAAATTAATGGGGATAAAAGTTTCAGCATTTGCTCACCCTTTCAAACTATCATTTCCTGGGATCCTTAATTCCACCTCTTCATGTGTATCTGAGCTCTTTGTCCTTATCTACTAAGTAAATGGTGATCAGAATATAGAAATTATACAGTGTAGTATATGAAATAATTCATCCAACAGATGCTAAAGGGCCTCATATGTGCCTTTGCTGTCTTATGTGCTGGGGATACATCCATGAATATAATAGAGAATAGTCTTGACGTCAAGGAACTTAGAAATTGCATTCCTACTCTCCTTAACTTACAATTGCTGTATTTTTTGAGTGCCTGCCCATAAAAATAGGCCCTGTGTGTGTATATCATCTGTACTTTCCATTATTCTCTCCCCTTGCCCTGCTCTATTTTTTTCAGCACTGTTACCACCTGATACATATATTTGTTTTTTAATCTCTCTCTCCCAGTAAGTAGAACGTAAGCGCATAACTTTGGGAACTTTTCCTTTTAACTGCTCTCACCTCCCTAGCACCCAGCACACAGTGTATGAGGCACTCAATAAATACGTGTTACATAAGGGAAGAGTTGGCTGTTTGCCTCTGTATGCCGACGCTCTTAAGTAGTGGTTTGGTTTTCAGCTTTATTGAGATCTAATTGACGTACAGTGTTGTGAAATAAGGTGTACAGTGTGATTATTTAATACATTTATATATTGCAGTGTGATTACCACCTGCAGTGTTAGCTGACACCTCCATCGTGTCACATACTTAACCATTTCTTTTTTGTTGTGAGAGCGTTTAAGAGCTCTCTTAGCAGCTTTCAAATATATAATACAGCATTGTTAACTGTAATCACAATGTGATATGTGAGATCCCCAGAACTTACCTTCAGACTGAAAGTTTGTACCCTTTGACTAACATCTCTGCAGTCCCCCCAGCCCCACTCCTCAGCCCTTGGTAGTCCCCATTCTGCTCTCTGTTTCTACAGGAGTATGGCCTTTGAAGATTTCACATATGGATATCATACAGTCTTTGTCTCTTCTGACTTCTCTCACTTAGCATAATGCCCTCAAGGTCCATCCATGTTGGAAATGGCAGGATTTCCTTCTTTCTCACGGCTGAATGGTGTTCCTGTGTCTGTGTTTGTACACACCATGTCTTCTTTCTCCGTTCGTCTGTTAGTGGACACTTAGGTTGCTTCCATATCTTGGCTATTGTGAAGCTTAGCCTAATGGTGCAATAAACATGGGAATGCACATACCTCTTTAAGATCCCAGTCTCATTTCCTATGGATATATACCCAGAGTAGGATTGCTGGATCATATGGCAGTTCTATTTTTAATGTTTTGAGGATCCTCCATACTGCTTTTCACAGTGGCTGCACCAGTTTGCATTCCCTCCAACAGTGCTCAGTGTTACCCTATTCTCCACATCTCTGCCACTGCTCTCTTGTCTTTTGATGACAGCCATTTTAACAGGTGTGAGTTGATACCATTGTGATTCTGATTTGCATTTCCCTGATAATTAGTGATGAACCATCTGCATGTGCCTGTATATCTTTTTGGGAAAAATGTCTATTTAGTTCCTCTGCCCACTTTTTAATTGAACGGTTTCATTTTTGTTACTGACTTGTAGGAGTTATTTATATGTTTTTTATGTTAACCCCTAATCATATATATGATTTGCAGATATTTCTCTGATTCAGTAGGTTGTCTTCCATTTTTTATTTTCTTTTGTTATGCAGAAGCTTTTTAGCTTGATGTAGTTCCGTGTATTTATTTTTGCCTTTGTCGTCTGTGCTTTTGGTATCATAACCAAAAAATCATTGCCAAGACACATGTCAAGGAGCTCTTTCTCTTTGTTTTCTTCTAGGACTTTTGCATTTTCAGGTCTTAAGTAGTTTTTAATCATATTGTTTTGTCGTTTCTAATTGTATTTTTTTAAGTTTTTATTTAAGTAATCTCTACACCCATTGTGGATCTCGAACTCATGACCCCGAGATCAAGAGTCGCATGCTTTTCCAATTGAGCCAGCCAGGTGCCCCTCTAATTGTATTTTTAAGGCATTCCTGATCATCCTATATAAAATTTCAGATTGCTCCCTTTTTTCCCTTTCATTTCCCCTTTAACTTTTCTCCATAGCACCCAACTTCTAACATACTATATAATTTCCATAGGCTTTCCCCAACCTAAGAGTATAAATTTCATGAGGAGAGTGAGTTTTGTATATTTTAGTTATTGTTGTATTTCCAGTATCTATGGTGGGAACACACATACTTGTTTCAGAATTAAGTATTTGTTGAATAAAGGATTGAATTATTTGATATCAAGAGAGACAGCTGAAAAACAGCAATTTTATAAGATCTTAGAAAAATGGGAGCAGGAGGGAGAAGAGAATAAGAGACCTATTTTATTTATTGGTTGAGGCTCTGGGCTTGAACTCGGAATTCAGTTTGTGCTAGTAGATCATTACCAGTGAATGGGTGAGGGAATTAATGAAATAAGAAGAAAAGGCCCAAGGCAAGCTGTGGGAAGTGGGGGAGTCAGGACAGTGAATTGTTTTCAGTAGAGTCAAAGGTTCAGATGCCCACATGGAGGAGAAAAGCAGAAACAGTGCCAACTAACTCGTGTTGGAAGTTAGATAAAGTTGGTAAACCTAGGGCAGTGGATCTTAAGTGTGAGCTTGTATCAGAATCACCTGGAAAGCTTGGTAAAACACAAGATGGCCGGGTTCCATCACCAGAGACTCTGATTAGTACGTCTTGAGTGGGGTCTAAGAATCTGCGTTTGTGACAAGTCCCCAGGTGACGCTGATGCTGCTGGTCTCTGAGGGACCTCTGACACCTGTGAGTCTGTACACCGCTTATGGCAGGAGTTAGGGGTCAAAGAATTACCTGTGCTGACGAGCGATAGCTGGTGTACCGTGCGATCAGGTGGGCAAATCATTGCTCTTAGCTGCTGTGTTTGTGTCGTCCAGTCTCCTCAAATGGTACACTAGAGGACCAAAACCATGGTCTGCACGGCTTTTAATTCCTCTGAGGACTTACCACAGTGTCACAGTGCAATCCAGATATTAGATGGTAGGGACACACACATACACAGAGTGAATTTCTCTGGCACTATTTAATAGAAGCATTTTTTCAGTTTCAAGCCTGTGTTACTTGGAAATATCCTTGCCATTTTTTTTTTTTTTTTTTTTGCTGCAGTAGAGGGAGCTACAACCCAAATTGTATTTATGTAGCAGTAACACATAATAGGGTTATTTTCCTTTTCCATCCTTTTCCTTTAGTCTTTTTTTTTAATTTTAAAAATCCACTTTAATGAAGTATTTTAAATGTGCACTTTATTGTCTTTGGGCAAGTAGATAAGCCTGGGTAACTACCACCCCAATTACTGTGGAACACTTTTAATTCCTAGTCTTGCAGTGATTTCCGCCCCACCCCCAAATACATCGATGCTCTTGGTCACTATAGGTTGCCTGCCTAGAATCTCATGTAATTGGAATCATGCAGTATGCACTTACTTTTGTCTGCCATTTTCTTCCGCATAATGTGTTTTAGATTAATCAGTGTTGTTGCAAGTATCAGTAGTTCACTTTTTCCTGTTGATAAGTAGTATCCTGTTATACGGATATACCATGTTTTGTGTATGTATTCTCTTTTTGATGGCATGAGTCCTGTGCTTTTGAAAGGAATTGGGGAAAAAAGGAATTATGTTTGTTTACCATTTGACTACACGTAAGTATCTTGCTCTTTATTTTTTCTTTCTAGGAAGTTTTTAATTCTTCCCTTAAAAGTAATAGTACCTAATTTGCTATTATCAAGTAAATAGTTACTACCAAATAATTTGCTATTATTAAATAAAATTCTAAATTTTTCTAATCTTGCTGCTTCTTAGAGATGGCATAGATGAAACCATAGCAGCCAAAATTTGTGGCAACAGTCTTCCTCCCAAAATTTAAGGAAATATTGTTGCCTAAAGTTTGTTATTCAAAGTTTGTTCTGATTTTAAAAAAAAAATTCTGGTGAGACTTCTAGTTTTCCCTTTGCAAACAATTTTACTGATCAAGTGTTTCTTGATATTTAGCTAGGTTTGCTAATTAGCTGTTCTTTCTAGAGGGAATATTTTAGTATGATAAAGAAAACTAGTAATACATGAAGAGGGTAATAGACCTGTGATCAAGAAATATACCAGAATGCTAACTGTAGCGTCTAGGAGGTGAGCATGTATGGGTTTCACTGTAAAATTCTTTCAGCGTTTCTGAGGTTTGAAGGTTTTATAGTAAAATACTAGGGTCGGGGAGGAAGGGAAAGCTAGTGAATTGTTGCAGGACAGGTATTGTTACTGATGTTGCTCTCCTGTCCTCCAGCAATGCTGGTTCTCCTTTTTATAGCCCCTGTTACCTGCCTGTTCCTATAAAGTTATTCTTTGTAAGAGAATGAAAGCACAGTTAGCCAGCTACCAGACTATTAAAGCTAATCCCCTAGTGATGAACAAGGTTTTGAAGTAGGTTCAAAGACAGTTGTGGTAATGGTTTTGTCAGTAAAGCATCAAGAGTAGTATGACTTTTAAGTTTGTAAGCAAAAGTGTCCAAGTAATATATTTGGGAGAGAGGGAGGAATCCATGAGATGATTGGAGTAAGGATTCTTAGCCAAGGAAAAAACAGTTCAGGAGGGAAGACTGGAAAAACCAAGCCCCACTATTCCCTTCCATTTATCTTTCATCTTTTATCTTGTCTATAACTGGATCCTAAAGTTAACCTCCTGCCATGAGAGAAGGACTATTTTTCCAGCTGGATGAGAAAAGTAGCATTAAGTCTCCTGTTCTTTGCTGTTCTCTGCTCACTTACCCCTGAAAGGTGACTTGCAAACAAAGTCAAATCCATAAGTATTTATTAAGTAACTGCTCTCTTTTCAGAATTGTGCTCTTTGGAAATTAAAGCGTATGAAACATAACACTGTATGAGGAGCTTGCAGTCTAGTTAAGAAATCTCTTATTTCTGGCCCTGGGCAAATTCAATAAAAGTACAAACTGTATAGTCAAGTGCTAAATCGAGTATAAATATTTTAGAGATTCAAAGAAGGGAACTTTGGCATGGGCCGGAGTAGTGATGAAAAAAGTTTGAGATAATGCTACATGTTAATAGGTGAGGTAAAGCAGAAAGTCATTTCATGAAAAGGGATCCAGCGTGAGAAAACAAATGCTACCATTCTTTTACTGTTCTAAGACAGTAAGAAAACTAGCCTGACTAAAGAATATTCATTAGAAGTAATGGGAGATAGACTTCTAGAATCAAAATCAGGGAAGCAACAGTATGGATGAACATTGAGAACATTATGTTCAGTGAAATGAGCCAGTCACAAAAAGATGTACTATTATGATTCCACTTATATGAAGTACCTGTAACCAAACTGATAGGAACAGAAAGTAGAAGGTGGTTATCAGGTGCTGGGGGAAGGGCAAAGAGTTGCTTTAAAGAGTATAGAATTTCAGTTTTGCAGGATGAAAGAGTTCAGGAATCTGTTTCACAGTTGAGTGAACATAGCACTAGTGAACTTAAAAATAGTTAGGATGGTAAATTTCATTTCTTTCTTTTTTAAACTACAGTTGACACACAGTGTTACATTAGTTTCACGTGTACAACATACTGGTTGAACAACTCTGTATATGCTCTGCTCACCACAAGTGTAGCTACCATCTGTCACCATACAGCGCTATTACAGTACCATTGGCCATATTTCCTGTTCTGTACCTTTTATCCATGTGACTTACTCACTTCATAACCGGAAGCCTGTATCTTCCTCTCCCCTTCACCCATTTTGCCCATCCCTCCACCCCTGCCCCTCTGGCAACCAGCAGTTTGTTCTCTGTATTTATGGGTCTGATTCTGCTGTTTGTTTATTCATTTATGTTGTTTTTTTAGATTCCATATATGACTGAAATCCTATGGTAAATGTGTTTGATTTATTTTACCTATCATAATAGTGTGTAGCTCCATCCATGTTGTCACAAATGGCAAGATCTCATAAGATGGTAAATTTTATATTGTGTTTTTTTTTTTTAAAGATTTTATTTATTTATTTGAGAGAGAGAGAATGAGAGAGAGCGAGTACATGAGAGGGGGGAGGGGCAGAGGGAGAAGCAGACTCCCCGCTGAGCAGGGAGCCCGATGCGGGACTCGATCCTGGGACTCCAGGATCATGACCTGAGCCGAAGGCAGTCGCTTAACCAACTGAGCCACCCAGGCGCCCTATATTACGTGTTTTTTACCACAATAAAAAATCAGAGAAGCAATGGCATGCTAAAAAGGGAATCAGTAAGATAAAATGTAAAGCATCTACACTTTAACTCCCACCCCCCCCCCAACCCCTATAACTTATAACTAGGGCTGTAATTAAAGGAAAACAAATATGGCTGAGAGAGTACTAGAGCTCCAAAGGAAGAAAAGTAACTTGTTATTTTAAATGAATGCAAGGATCCTAAAGAATTACATACCAAGATATTACTACACGTGTAATTCTGTAATTAATATTCTTTCAGGAATGATGGAGAGAAACAACAGAATTAGATAGCTAATTTTAAAGAAGGGAAAAGTTGGATTGAGAAAAATAAAAGTATATGGATTTAATGTCTATTTTCACAAAGTTCTAGGAAGTCATATGACTTTGATACGAAGGTATGAATACTTTGAAGAAAATTAGTGATCAAGAAGAGCCAGAAGGGCTTCCTCAGAACACGTTCTTGCTGGACTAACCCTAATGTTCTTTTTGGATTGGTTTAATAATAGAGGACTAAATGATTCCATGAAAGGTACATGGTGTTCAGCAAATTGTTTGACAAAGTATCTCAAAATGGAAGAGCCGGACTCTTCCTCCACGATGAAGTAACAAGGCTCAGAATTTACCCTTCCACCCAAAGCAAACAGATAAAATATATAGGAAACAGTGGTTTTCAGAGCACTGGAGAGGAGGCAGTGAAGGAATGTGGTCTCTGAGAGACGGGAAACAAACCAGCAGCCGTGGGTTTGCCCCAGCTTGCTGCCTCTGTAGAGCTGCTGGGCCGCAGCACAGGGAAGGGGACCTAAGGCCGAGTGCAGCAACTCCCTGCTGATTGGGAGGAGATTGGAGTTGGTAGTCCAAGGAAACAGACATAGCTCGTGTTTATAAGAGAGTAGCAGAGAATAGCGAGCTGCACAGAGAGAGAACCTAAGAGAATCCCCCTGGGAGTAGTCAGCGGAGGGAAGAAACTATACCTGAGTGGGGGAAAGAATCCTCTTTGAGGGATTAAAGGGAACAGTGACCACACAAGGTGAGGAACAGTGCCTGTTCCCAGGAGCCGGACTGGAAAATCTCTTAATTCACAGGGCACTGAGTAGAGTACTCAGGATAGTCCTTCCTCAGTGGTGAGGAATAATCTATTGCTGTGGATCTGCATAATAAATCACAAAAGCAAGACCTGAAGGGATCATACTGTTTCCAAGTAACTTAACTATATACCTGAACAAAACTCAAGATTTGTAGGAATACAAAATTACCTAGCAACCAAAAGGTAAAACTCCTAATGTCTGGCATCCAGTCAAAGATACCATGTATGCAGACAGACAGGAAGGGATGACCAATCAACTGAAACTGACTCAGAACTCATATAACTGTTAGAATTAGCAGGTGACATTAAAGCAGTTATTATGATTATATTCCATATATTCAAAAAGTTAAATAGAGACATGGGAGATAATAAAACCCAAATCAAACTTCTAGAAATGGAAATTGCAATGCCTGAATTGAAAAATACACCATAGAGGATTCGTACCAGATTAAACCTTGCAAAGGAAAAGATTTGTGAACTTGAAGACGCTACAATTGAAATCAAAATGAAAACAAGAGCAAAAAGAGAATCTTATAAAAATGCAGAGTATTGGTGAGCTGTGTCACAACTGTGGGTTGCTTAAAATATGTGAAATTGGAGTCTGTGAAGGGGAGAGGACGGAGGAATGGATAAAAAAAATAAGGGCCAAAATCTTTCCAAACTTACACCCACAGATCAAAGAAGCTGAACAAATTCTAAGGACAGGAAACTTGAAGAATACTTCACCAAGGGCACATCATAATCACATTGCTCAAAACTAGTGGTAATGAAAATAAATCTTAAAAGCAACTAGAGGAAAAAGACAAGTTAGGAATGAACAAATATAAGCATGACAGCGGGTTCTCATTAGAAACAAGACTAATATCCCTCATGAACAAATACATATAAAGCAACTAAACAAGATTTTAGCAAATTAAATCTTTTCAATAGATAATACAGCATGACCAAGTGGATTTACCCCAGGCACAGAGGTTGAACATTTAAAAATCAATTAACTGAAAAAGAAAAATCATATGATCACTTCAGTAGACACAGAAAAATTATTTGACAAAATCGAACATCCCTTCCTGATAAGACTCTTAGCAAACCGGGAATAGAAAGGAACTCTCTCAACCTGATAAAGAGCATAAATGAAAAATCTACACCTAACCTCGTACTGAAAAACTGAATGTGTTCCTCCTAAGACCAGGAATAAGACAAGGATGTCTGTCTATTGTCTTCACTTCTGTTTAGCCTTGAACTGGAGGTTCTAGCTAGTATAGTCAGACAAGATCCAGACTAGAAAGGAAGAAGTAAAATTATCTTTTTTTCATAGAAGATGTGATCATCAAAGTAGAAAATCCTATGGAGTTACTGGAAAGTTACTAGAATTACTGAGCATTTAACAGAGTTGCAGATGCAAGATTAGTATAGCAAAATTAATTATGTATATACTAACAATGAACTGAAATTGAAACTTAAAAACACAGTAACGTGTAAAGTTATGAAATACTTAGGGATAAATCTTGACAAAACACATAAAAGACCCTGAAAACTAAAAATCATTGCTAAAAGAAATTAAAGAGACCTAATTAAGTGGAGAGATTCACTTTGTTGATGGTTCTGAAAACTCAGTATTGTTAATTCTCTTCAGATTGATCTGTAGATTCAGTGAAATCCCAGTTGAAATCTCAAGAGAGGGTTTTTTATAGAAATTAGAAAGCTGTTTCTAAATTTCATTTGGAAATGTGAAGAACCTAGAATAACCAAAACAAGTTTGAAAAAGAACAAAGTTCAAAGCTTACCACTACCTGATTTCAAGACTTACTATAAAGCTATGATAATCAAAACGCTGGGATATTGGTGTAATGCTAGGCAAATATACTGATGGAACAGAATAGAGGGTCCAGAGAAGAAAAACTTGACATATATTTGGACACCTGATTTTTGACAAAGGTACAAAGGCATTGCGATGAAAAAAGATAGGCTTTTCAACAAAAGGTGGTAGAATAATTGGATTTCTGTATGCATACACAAAAAGTCAGTTCAAAATGGATCATAGAGCTGAGTTTAAAACCTAAAAGTACAGCTTTTAGTAGAAAACAGAGAAGAAAATCTTTGTGACCTTGGGCTAGGCAAAGATCTTTTAGATATTACACCAAAAGCATGATACCTAAAAGAACGAATTGATCAGTTGGTCTAAAAATTAAATCTGCTCTTTGAAAGACATTTGAAAGAGAATGAAAGAAAAGGAAGGGATGAGACCATAAGGCACAGACTGGGATAAAATCTTTGCAAAGTATATAACTCACTAGGGACTTCTATCTGGGCGATATGCCAAATTCTAAAAACTCAACAATAAGATAACATGCAACCCAATTTAAAACCTGGCAAAAGAATTAAACAGATACTTCATAAAAGAATATATAAGGATGGCAAGTAAGCTCATGAAAAAATCCTAGACATGATTAGTACAAATTACAACTACAATGAGATACTACTTACTACACATGTATTAGACTATCAAAATAGACCCACACCTTTATTTTCTGACTTTGGACTTGTGTGGAGATGTAAGGTATGGAGCATCTTCTAATTCTGAGAAGAAAGTCAAGAAAATTGTGAAGATCCTGATGACTGGGGGAAAAATTGGAAACCACATCTTCTGCCAACCCAGAAAATCCTCTCCACAAATATAGCAGAGAAAGAAAACATTTTAGAAAACATTTTTATCATTGGATAAGCATGAAACCAGGCTACAATTTGCATCACAGGCAGATTGCAAAGACAGAAATCTCACCTTCCCATATAGCCAGACAGATACAATCCATTACATACGTGTTCTGAAGATAGGTTATAACTTGTCCGTATGTAAGAATACTTTCTCCACAGCACCACTTGCTATACAGAGTTCATTCTAAATTCACATGGTGATTCAGGTGACCATCTGTGTTAATTAATTGTCTTTAACCAAAGGAAAACTGACACTTCCATCTCTGACAAGGGTTAATTAAGAGCTTTGGAGAGAAAGGCACCTAAGCGTCCCACAGTGATGGGGACATTGGGGTGCATCTTCCTTGATGATTGCGTTGCAAAGGCAGGCCTCTAGGAGAAACTCCATTGTAAAGCTGGCAAGAGGTTTATTCAGCTTTTAAAAAGATTTACGTACATTTCAGAGGGACAGTTAAGTTTTCTCAAAGCAGTGATCTAAGAAGGAAGGAAGGATAAGATGTTTTGGCACCAGGAAAAATTTAATATTTTATTAACCTTTACAAAACCCAGAGCTCTGATAGGGTTTTACTGCTGAATGAACCAGCCTTTGTTACCATCTACCTCTGGGCTTTCTGTTATAGAAGCTGACCCCCACTGTGTATGTATGTAGTTTAGGTATCCTGTATCCTGTAGGCAAAATCATCCTAACTTACTCATCCCCTGAGGGTGAGCAAAACGAATCCCTCACAGCTCCCTTATATCTCAAGACAAAGCCTAAACCATTGCACTGATCAGAAATACCTGCTTTCTTCGTTTATCTTAAAAAAAAAAAAAATGCATGTGTATTTTGCATTTGAATTTGTAATATACCCACATTAGTTTTAAGATTTCTCTTTTCCCCATCCCTTCCCCTTAAAAAAAAAACAAACAAAAAAACAAAACAAACTTTAAGATTTGAGAAAAGATGTGGGAAAGAGCAGAGGGGCAGGTCCTTCTGGAGAGATTAAAAATTGTTTTAATGTGTATCTTTTTTTTAAAATTTATTTATTTGAGAGAGAGAGAGAGAGCGTGGTGGGAGGGGCAGAGGGAGAGAATCTTCAAGCAGACTGCTCTCTGAGCGGGGAGCCCAGTGCGGGCTTGATCCCACAACCCATGAGATCATGACCTGAGCCAAAACCAAAAACCAGACGCTTAACTGCCTGAGCCACCCAGGTGTCCCCAGTGTGTTACCTTTTAGAATATAATTTCCACTGAGTATGTTTCAATTTCATTTGATTTCTAACCAGTCTGTTCCAAAGACATTATTGAAACATTAGAAGTATAAATGAAATGGAAGTTTTAGGTAAATTATTTTTCAGGCAATCTAAGGTGTTTTTTTTTATGAGTTACATATACATGTAAATGCAAGCCTTTTTAGAGTTGGAACATCTTCCCATGATACACTGAACATTGCCATTGGTAGTTGTGAAGAAGAATAAATGCGTCAAGGCTTGTTTGATAAGTCAACATAAAGGACCAAGTAAGTACATATTAACTTGGCAGTTGGTTCTTTTAGCTTTACCATTTCTCTATCGACACTTAAATTTTTCTCTTCAGATTTGGTTGACTTTTCTTTCTGTAAAACTTGCCTGTTCTGTTACTACCAACACTTGTGTTTAGATGACTTCTGGCATCACCACCTCCCAAATACCTTGTCTTTAGATGAGAGAAAGCTAAAAGAGACATATATGAACAACATTTAAAAATAGCCCTAAAAAGGGGTGTCTGGGTGGCTCAGATGGTTAAGCGTCTGCCTTCGGCTCAGGTCACGATCCCGGGGTTCTGGGATCGAGCCCCACATCGGGCTCCCTGCTTGGCGGGAAGCCTGCATCTCCCTCTGCCTCTGCTGTTCCCCCCTGCTTGTGCTCTCTGGCTCTCTCTGTCAAATAAATAAAAATCTTAAAAAAAAAAAACCCCTAAAATGTAAGCCACACATCCATTCAAACTGAAGTACTTAATAGCACCTTTTTGTATGTCTATAGGCTTTTGTCAAAACCGTTTGTCATCTATTAAAACCTAGTTTTAAGAAAATTAATACTAAAGGAAAAAATAGTAGTGTGGTAGCTAATTTAGATTGTAGACTTTTCTCAGCTTTCACAGCAAAGATCACAATTCTCCAATTGTTCTATTTTTAAAATCCATGTTAAAAATCTTAAATCAGTAACAGTATACCACGTCCTCAACATCCTCTTCTGAATGTGTAATCCAAAATTAAGAAGAATTGTTTAGCTATATTATTTTAATTTCAAGCATTGATTTTGTTATAAATTTGTGAGTGTGTGTGTGGTGTGTGTGTTTGTGTGAGTACATGTGTTTCTGTGAGTGTATGTGTGTTTGTGTGAGTGTGTGGTATATGTGTGTTTATGGGAGAGTGTGTGTGTGTGTGTCCCCGTATGTCTAACCCCTGCTCTCTAGTCTTGTTCCAGATCCGTTGGACCAAGCAGCAGTGGTAAAGGTCTAGAGGTATCCTGGAGGTTGGGGGTGGAAGCTGTATTAGTTCCTAGGGCTGCCTTAACCAGTTATCACAAACTTGATGGCTAACAGAAATTTATTTTCTCCTAATTCTGGAGGCCTGAAGTCTGAAGTCCATTCCATCTGAAGGTGTTCCTTGGCGTGTAGCAATATAGCTTTAATCCTTGTCTCTGGCTGCATGTGACCCTCCTCCCTATGTGCCTCTGGGCCCAAATCTCTCTCTCCTTTCTCCTGTAAATTACAAGTTACTGGATTTAGGGTAGGCCCTAAATCCAAGATGATTTCATCTCAAGATCCTAACTGATGACATCCCCAAAGACCCTCTCTCTAAATAAGGTCACATTCTGAGCCTCCAGATGGATGTGAATGGGGGAGGTGGGCACACACTGTTCAACCCACTATAGTAGTATTTAATTAGGTTCCTTTTATTATTTTATTTTAGAGAGTGGGGGGAGGAGCAGAGGGAGAGGGACAAGGAGACTGTGGTGAGCACAGAGCCCAACATGGGGCTTGATCCCATGACCCCGAGATCACAACCCAAGCTGAAGTCAAGAGTCCGAGGATCAACTGACTGAGCCACCCAGGCACCCTTAATTAGGATCCTTTTTAAAAATGGTTTAAAAATAATATTCCTAAAAAACCTAAAACTAATGTCCCTTTTTGTTATCTGAAACTTCCACATTCATTATTTTCTTGATTTTTGTAATGTTTGTGTTTACATCAAGTACTTCCATAGCATCCCCCACAGAAAGGAATCATTTTGTGGGAAACTCTTGAATTTTCTCTCACTGTTCCTTCACTCACTTCTCTCTCAAGAAGTGATGAAATTAGAGCAAGCTTGATCCATCAGGCCACATTTAACCAAGAGACATGGGATTGCACAGAACATAGTGCTTTTGGACACGTTTGTACCCAGAACTCCAGGAGCTTGTGCTTCTGGTCTCCCTACAGTAAGCAGACCCAGCAGTCTCTTGCTGATATCCAGCCAAGTCTGTTTTTTCAGTTCCAACTTCTCTGCCCGTGACGTGGTGGATAAATTTCGAGTCAAGCAGGTCTCAAGGTCTAGGGTCAGGGAGTGAGGTTGGAAGCCCTGTTACTCTCCATTCCAGCTTTACCAGTTATAACGTTAACAGGCAGTCCCCATTTACCTCAGGACTGTCTGTTTTTACTTGCTCATCTAAGAACTGTAATGGTAATCAGAAAAGATATTAATGTGCCTATTTTTAAGATAAAGAAATTTCAGCAAAGTCACTGTAAAGGAGTTCTTCACCAAATCCTAATGAAGAGTTAGAACCCAGATTTCCTGATTCTCTGGAGTTGGTTTTCTTATGCTCACCTTGAAGACTGCTTTATAGAATTTAGATTGGAATATGCCCAACATTATAGGTCACAGTTACTGTTTGTGTCAACTCTGTCACTGTTGATTTCTGAGTGACCACCTTGGCTTGCAGTGCCCATGGAGAGGTCGGGAATCCTTGCCTTCATATAAACAATGCTGTTACCTATGGAGAGCAGTCATGAAATTCTTAGACCTCCTGTTAATCCATAGTGTTTCTGAAACCTTCATGAAACAGTTGGCATTACCTGCTGGAAGAACTGCAAAAACTACTCAAGTATTGGTATATAAAAGTCCTTGCTAGGTCCAGATAATATACTAGTTATTTCCTTCAGCGTCTGTTAATAAATGTGAATTAATCAATTCGTACTTGTACTCTGAGCTCTGTAAGCTGCCAAAATAGATGATTGATCTTATATGTGACTTTTAAAAGAATGTGAAAAATCATGAAGTGGTTTGTTTTATGCCATTTTACAGCCTTGTCCTGTGTGCTTCCAACAGGTATGCGGACTTTGTTAACTCTCTTACATCAGAAGTCTAGTTGTGCATCTCCCTGGATTTTCTTATGCACTGCACTATTCTAGAACACGTTATTATGTTTTAGATCGTGTGAGTGAGTTTCATTCTGTGATGTGTTTTTCATCAAAGCTGTTTAAAGTAGGTTATTGGTTTCCTCTGCCACTGTGACTAGATCACTTGATCTTGTTGAATTCTAACTGAAGCTCATTTCTCTCCCTTTTATTTTCAGATATTTGTATCTGCTGTTCTCCAGTGATGACCTTTTACCTTTAGACCACTGGGTATTCAATACAGAGGCTCATCCTCTGCCCGTGTTACATTTAGCCAACACCACACTTTCAGGAAATCCTGCTGTTCGATGAAAGCAGCTCCAGAAAGACCATTCTCACCTGTGTTTTGTTTACATGGACTACTACAGAAATTAGTCTGGAGAGGGGGCTTTGGGAAACCTGGACCTCATAAGTCACCATGGCAGGGTGAAACAGGACTATGCCCCACAGGACTTTTCAACCTGTAGATATCTCAACTTTGAAATGATTCCATTTTATACCTGACCAAAATATATTCTGGTATTATGTAAGACAAAGACCTGGTATGCTTGGATTCCTAAAGAGATGGTCACATGGGAAATTTTGCCTGTTACTACTATATTGTTTTTAGAGTCCTGGAATCTGGAGTCTAGACTGCCTAAGAATAAGCCAAGAATGTGGAGCACCTTGTGGGAGTGAGAGATGGCCTTTGGAACCAATTATATATGTGTTCCTTCCAAAGCGGAGCAGCTTTCAAATCAAATATTTACTTATCGTTTCTCCCCCTTTTCTCCATTTTTAATAATGGAAGGAACTAAAACAAAAGAACAGTGGAACTGCATCAAGAGCAATGAAGACTGGAAAAAGAAACCCAAGTACCTGTCTCTGTCTCAGTTTCTAGTTCCCCATTGGATGACCAGACTGGCAACCATTTCAGATCCCAGTGTATTCCATTGAAATTTCTTGGTTAAATTTAATTTTCTCTGGGGGCATGATCTCACAAAGAATACTCTTCAAGTCTTTGTCTCCATATGGAATCATTGAAACTGCTATTTATCATAACCACTACTTATGAGCCTGGGTTTGGGATTTTGTGCATGTTGATCAGTCTAGTGTGGTAGCATGACCAAAAGTGGGGGAAACGCTGCAGTTTGTCGCCTTGAAACCTGTTCTAAGAGAAAGCCTTGGTTTTGTTGGGAGGAGATTTTTTTTTTCCAAACCAGCGAATCTACCAAGTGAATTTTATCCACTTTAACCTTGTTATAAATTTAGTAAAATCCCTCAACTTACGACTTTCTGTAGCTTGGTAAAATTCACTATACTATTATGCAGCTCTGAATTTACCCAAATTTCTTTTACAGCCTATTAAATCAAAAAACAAAATACAGTGAAACTTGCTTAAACATTCTATCCGGAATGGGAACAGGGGATCCTTTATTTATTATCTCATCAGATGAGTGAACTTTTCACAAATATTTTATGTAAAAAATAAAATTCAGCTTTTATTTTCTGCAAGGGTATTTATAGAAATCCAAAGAACAGCTTCAAAATAATTTTTAGCAAAAAAAAAATGTATAATTAGTCATATTAACTAAATTTGGGATATATCTAAGGGAGTTTCTCTTACCATCAGTAGATTTTACAGTGATATTTATTTTTAAAGAAATTACTATTTCTTTATATTTGGGGGGAAGAACTTAAATTTTATCAAGAACTGTATTGTAAGATAAATATGCTTATAAATTTTCTGTCCCTTAAATTCACATCACAGTGCAAGACACTTTTTCTTCTTTACATTTAATACAAACAGCTTCCATTGACAGTAAAAGTTGGGAGCAGTGTAATTAGTCTGATATTTACTGTGAATTTGAAGATTTTGTGAACAGTGTTTGGAGAAGAAGCCCACCTTGGATTCTGAAGGCATATTTTCTTATTTTGATAGCTTTTCTGTTTAACCTTTTAGCATGTAGTAGATTTAAATTGGAGAAAAGATTTAATAAATTAATACAATTAAATATTTTCTACGGGTTATCATCTTACGCCACCAAGAGTCAGACAGTCCTCACAATTTAGCAAATGATCCCCAGCGTTTTCAGTATACCTAGAAAATAAGAATGTGGAGCCAGTGCATTATTTAAGTTTTTAAGAGAGATAAATTTTAGCACACATTTTGAAATTGTAATATCTTTTACTACTTGAAAAATAAAAATTTTTAAATGAGAAGGATAGATAACTAACTTGAGAAAGGAAGAGTATTTTGTTCTCAAAAACATGTTAGCCTTCCTCCTAAAAATAGTGCAAGCCCACTTACGAGTCACTAAAAAGTGTGAACAACTTGAGGTAGCAAAGAGCCACTGGGTAGCTGGCCGTGCGCACTTTGTTCAGAAGAGTACAGAGTAAAGGGGCCTTCTTGGTCTCCCAGGAGCCTCTCAAGGAAGGAGAAGACAGAGCCCCCACCCACAAGTGCTCGGTTTCTATCTCTGGGCTGACTGGGACTTAAGAGGAGGCAGAGAGATGTCCGAGCATGGCCAGTTCTCACACAAGCGAAGAATCTGACAGGGGCAGAGGAAGGGTCGTCTTCACCACCCACTCCCTTCCCTGTGATGAAAGAAGACTAGTGCTTATCACAATGCTTCCATTGTTTTTTTCTCTGAATACCAAAGGCAATTAAAGTCAGCTACAAATGACTTGCCAGTGTCAGGTTTTGTTTTGTTTTTACAGATTTTTAAAATTATTTCCTCTAGGATCAGTCCTTATCCCATATTTACTTAGTTTCCAAGAGTATTTACTTTCTTCTGTCCCTTACCATCCTTTGCATTTTGTAGACCTATTACTCAGGTTAAAATACTCATTTCACGTATAAGATCTTCACAAAGAACCTAGAGATGCTCCTTTCCAGGTGCCTCATCAGAGAGCTGACACCTCACTTTGTGCATTTGGCACAAACGTGCTGAGTAGATAGATCAGTTGGTACATAAAAGAAAAGAAAAATAGAGATGTTGAACACCCCTCTACCTTCTACATTTCTCTCTTAGAATTTTAGAATCACACTTTTTTGTTGAAACCGGTCTGAAGTTGTTAAAGCCAAGCGAATGCGGCCCTAACCAAAAAGTCATCTCTGCAGAAAAACAAGACCCCAGTCAGAGGGTTCTTGTTTTCTGGTGGGTTGCATGTATGTGCTGTTTGTATCTGACACCCACTTACACCCGTCTTTGAGCAGATGTTCATATGTAAGAGTGAAGCCTGGATATTGGAGGAATGTGTTCCTCTTGTGGATGTTGACCCTCATTCTCTGTGACATCAGCTAAGGCACCCCTGGGCTGCCCTTGGTAGATCGTAACCAAGCAGTTTGGAACCGTGACCATTGGCTTCTCATCTCCACTCTCCTTTGCCAAAGTCTTTGTCCGAGCTACAGATTTGTTGATAAAAGATTGTGCTTGCCATTCTCGTTATGCAGTTTCTCCTTCTGCCTGGATTTCTGTGAATGAATGCACGAGTGAATGAGAGAATGAGTGAACAAACATGGAGTCCCTAATATGTGCCGAGCGAGCATTGTGCTAGGCATGCACTCTCAAGCATTAGAACATTTGTGATTCCAGTGGCATTTTCTGTGTAAGAGTAATTCATACCATTTTAAATATTTTCCAGTATGAATTATGTTACAAAATCCTTAATTTTATATTTCATTTAAATTAAAGAGGAAAAGAAATGGTTTATAATATATTTTAAGCAATGTGTTACTATATAATACTAACAGCTATAATTGTAGTTAATAACTAAAGTCTCTTGGAAAATGTCAAAGAAATACTTGACTTCTGATGCAACTTTGACTAAAATATTTACTTTAGAAATAAAAACATTCTTTTGCTATATCACTTTAATTATATAATTAAAAATTAGTGTTTTATAGAAATGCTGGTTATTTTATATTCAAAAAATTTTGTCATGTAAGTCATGGGTAAGATCTGCAGTTGTAAATTGTTCTTGCTCTGCTAAGGGTCCTGCTCATGGTCCCATGCTGTTAAATATAAAGAAAAATATACTAAAATATTTCTAAGTTCCAAATAACAAGTTTCTAGTAATCGTATTTTGAGTTCTTATTTTTCTTTAGGTCTCCTTACCTTCAAATTGGCTAGCTCATACCTTATCTGTTCTCTACGTAGATATATACATAAATACAATTATTCACAGAGATTTTTAATATCGTCTGTGTTTGTTAACAAACACAAACACAGTTGTTAACTAGTTCTGTCTACACGGATTGTAAGCAGAATGGTTGAGTTAGCCAAATATGATCTGGAGATATTTTAATGTACTTTTCTGGTTCAAGAACACAGGTGAAGATGATTTTCTGTTACTTCAGCTCCTTCAGATCATGATGGAAACATTCTTTGATCTGTAATGGGTCAGCAAGCTTTTCTGTAAAGGGCCAGATAATAAATATTTTAGGCTTTGTGCATCATACAGTGTCCTATCTCTATTACTCAGTTCTGCCATTGGACCATGAAAGCTGGCATAGGCGATATGTAAATGAAGGGGTGTGGCTGTGTTCCAATAAAACTTTATTTACAAAAGCATGGAGAGCTGGATTTGGCCCATGGGTCATAGTTGTTAACCTTTTATCGCAAGTTTAATTTCTGTAAGACCCTTATGTAATCTCTGATCAGCATCTTTTCTCTGTGTTTGAGTTACGTAATTCATTTTCAAAGCAAAAAGATGGTGTGTATGTATGATTGTATGGATTTGTGTAACCTAAAGCTATATATTTTGTTGTCTTGAAAATAGATCTACTCTTCTGGAGTCTGTTCAGGTTCCAATCTGATACAACTGTCATGAAAGTGGCATTATTTGTTGTTATTGTTGTTTGGGGGGTATTCTCTCAGCCAGCTTCCTTGCCTTGTCATTTAATGCCACAATTCCAGACTCCCCATATAAAAAGGAAGGTCTCTGTGGTGTCAAAATATTGAGTCTCTCCAGGTTCTGCCTGCTCGTTGATCTTTGGACCGGGACTCTGGCTTGCTGGAGCTGCAAAACTCTTCCACTTGAGTACTCTCAGATCCCTACAACGAGAATATGATAGAATCTCTAACCTTCATGCTGCCAAAACCAATCTCTTGAAAAACTTGAAGCAACAGAAAATGGGGTATGTGCCTCATTTGCCACTTGGCAGCCACTATTCCTTTTTCAGACTGCAGAATGGTCCTGCCTCTGTTACCTCGAGAACAGCCTAAATCTGAGTGCAGAGAAAAGATACATCCAAAAGGAGAGTTCCCTTTTCTCTTCCTGCATAACTTGCCTCAATTCCTTTACAAGTCCATCGCATTATTTCAGAATGTCAATATGCATCATATTTAAATTAAAGCACCCCTCAACGTCAGCCTTATATTTTCACTGTTGAACAGCTAATCTCTTCTAAACTTTGCTTGAGCCCAGCAGCACTGGTGAAATTACTCAAAGTTACACGACACCATATTACTAGTATATACGTTGCAGTGTACCAGTCCTCGTGACTGAGAGAGATTTTTCACTAAGAAGTGTATCAAATAGGCATTTCATTCTTTTTGGAAATTCTAGAGGAGGGGAGCCCTGTAAATGAGCTGCCTTTCTAGGTCCAGCATATGCAGAGGGCTTCAGTTCGGTGTGGGTGTAAGTGTGAGCACACAAACACAGAAACCCACATCTATACATGTTAATATGCACAAGATTTTAATCGCAAACGTCTTGCTGCTATTGAATGCTACAGAATTCTATGGCAAATTGCTTACCAGGACATTCCGTGGAGATAAGTTCAGCTCGCTCTTGAGAAAAATTATTTCTTAGAAAACAAATTAGTTTTTGTTGGATTAATTAAATAAGGTATCCCCCGTTTTAATTACTAGATTTGGAAATTGAAATGCCATTCCTCAATCTCACTGGTCTCAAATTCACTGATAAAATTTTTCCCTAAACTAGTAAGTGGGGTAAGTATAACCTCCTAGATCGGTACCCACTGGCCGCTCTTGAACTGATTTCCAGTCATGTCCTCCATATGTAATTTTTATAAATTAAAGGTAATATTGTATATTAAAGATCAAATAAAGATGTTCCTTAAGTGAAAGTCTTTGTTTATCCTTCATTTGTACCCACTGATGGCAACAGAGTTCAATCTTCCTACTTACATGACAACTTTGGCTTTTTTTTATAACTGATAGTCTTCAGTCTCCTACCTTCAGAGAGTATTTCTCTTGATTCAGCTAATCTTTACACTTACTGGTTTATTTTTTTTTAAAGATTTATTTTGGAGAGAGAGCGCACGCGGAGGGGAGGGGCCGAAGGAAAGAACGAGAATCTCAAGCAGACTCCCCTCTGAGTGTGGAGCCCAGTGCGGGGCTCAATCTCAGGATTCTGAGATCGATCTGAGCCGAAATCAAGAGTCAGATGCTCAACCAACTGAGCCACCCAGGCGCCCCTGTAAAGGGTAATTTTTATCCCATCTGATTTTGAGAAAACTAACTATAGACCTATGTGACAATCTTACAGTGTTACTGTGCCTGGTACCTCTAAGACCCAGTCCAACCTCTGAGGTCATTGAGCTTAAATCCTGCCTTAATCACTGGATCTCATTCTGTCACATTAAAATCTGACCTGATTCTTGAGCAAAGATGGGCTTTGGGGGCCTGAGGAATAGGATTAGCTAGACTATAGATAGTGGTTTAATCTATCAATACTGTAAAGACATAGGATTTTTATTTTTTATTTTTTTAGATTTTATTTATTTGAGAGAGAGAATGAGTGGGAGAGAGCGCGCACATGAGAGAGGGGAGGGTCAGAGGGAGAAGCAGACTCCTTGCTCAGCAGGGAGCCCGACGCGGGACTCGATCCAGGGACTCCAGATCATGACCTGAGCCGAAGGTAGTCGCTTAACCAACTGAGCCACCCAGGCATCCCAAGACATAGGATTTTTAAAACCTTGAGCCCATGTGGCATCAAATAAGATAGTGGTAAAACCTGAAGCAACAGCTAATTTACAACCAGCGTCTCATTCTTCCCAGCACAGTGGATTTCAACTTGATCAAAATTTTAAACAAGGAAATTTACCTTGTGGGTGTATCAAAATTCATTGTGGACTTACGTTTTCAAGAACAATGAAAACAGGACCAGATAAAAGAATAAGGATCTCTGGGTGACTCCGATTTGATAAAACCTGGGCCTCTGTCTGCCAGATACCTGCAATTTCCATCGTTATTTTATTGGGTTACAAAAGATTGTCAACATGCAAATAGCATTCACGTTAAGAGAATGGGTTCATCACAGAAACATCATAGATTGGTGATTACTGGAGGGTGGAGGGATGGAAATGCTGGCCACAGGGCACAAACCTCTATAAGATGAGTAAGTTCTGGGGATGTAATGTACAGATGGTGACTACAGTTGACAGGTCTGTATTACATACTTGAAACTTGCTGAGAAAGTAGGTTTTAATGTTCTCATCACACACAAAAAGTATGTAAGAGGATGGGTATGTTAACTAAGTTTATTGTGCTGATCATTGCACAATATATACCGTATATCAAATCATATGCAGCTTAAGTTTGCACCCGCTTATGCCAATTCTATCTCAGTAAAGCTGTTTTTAAGGAAGCATGGAACCCATATGCTTTTTTAAAAAGCTTTACTGAGATGGAATTGGCATAATGTGTAAGATGAAACTGCACCTCATTGGCTGACCTAACACAATTTTAAAAAATTTTGTGATAAATTTAAAATGTGCTATTTTAACCAGTGTTAAGGGTACAGTGCCTTGGCATTAATAGTTACCTTAATGATGTTGTGTAAGCATCATCACTATTTCTAAAACTTGCTCATCACTTCCAGTGCATCTCTGTAACCGTTAAACTCGTTCTCCCTTTCCCCTCCAAGAAAAAATTTCAATTTCTTAACCCCAAGAAAATCACCATTTTCTTGTTGGTAAAAAGAGAATAATAAAGGATTTTCAGGAGAATTTTCATTTGAGAAAAATCCATGCTCCCGGCCTGAAATGAGCTCACAAGTTCTGTTACTGTTTCTAATTATTTATTGGCAGATCAGAGTAATCATTTCTAAAGGAATAGAAAAATTTTTTTAATAAAGAGGGGAAGGGCATGGGTGCCTGGGTGGCTCCATTGGTTAAGCGTCCGACTCTTGATCTCAGCTCAGGTCTTGATCTCAGGGTCATGAGTTCAAGCTTTGCATTGTAGCATCGTACTCCCTACAGGGCATGGAGCCTACTTAAGGAAAAAAAGAAAAAGGGGGAAGGGCAGTTAGGTCAGAAAAGAGCCAAGAAAACCATCTAGTTCTACCTCCTTATACATAAGGAAATTGAAATCAAAAGGTAAAATGAAGGCATTAGGTAATCTTTAAGATGGTTTTCCAGTTTTGTCATTCATGATTCTATGAAATAAGACTTGTGCAGTTTTGTTACAAAAAATTTAACAACAAACAAGTATGCTCATAATATATATGAACCAAGCAGTTTATTTTAACCAAGCAGGTTTTTTTTTTTTTAAGATTTTATTTATTTTGACAGAGAGAGAGACACAGTGAGAGAGGGACCACAAGCAGGGGGAGTGGGAGAGGGAGAAGCAGGCTTCCTGCCGAGCAGGGAGCCCAATGCGGGGCTTGATCCCAGGACTCTGGGATCATGACCTGAGCTGAAGGCAGTCGCTTAATGGCTGAGCCACCCAGGCACCCCTTTAACCAAGCAGTTTAAAAACTATAGAAATCATTTTTTTTTTGCTAAAACACAGCAAAAAATGTAGATTAAAAATGGCCGTTATCTTTGTGGGGTAAGGATATAAGAATTAATTTTTTGATATTTGTTTGTTTAAAAAAATAACAGCTTTCTTGAGGTGTGATTTACATCAGGCTTTCCCACTGCAAGTGGGAACTAGTGGATGCTGAGTGAGCTTATAGGGCATACAACACTCTTATCCACAAAGACCCAGCATGCCCACTTGCAGTCAATCTTTGTTCCTATCCTGGCTTCCGACAACCACTAATCTACTTATAGATTTGCCTTTTCTGGACACATACACATGGCATCATTCACATGTGGTCTTTTGCCTCTGGCTTCTTTAACCTAGCGTAACGTTTTCAAGCTTTATGCTGTAGCAAGTATCAGGAGTGTTCCTTTTTGTTGCTGGAAATACTTCATTGTATGGATATATCATAGTTTGTTTATCCACACACCAACTGATGAACATTTGGATTGTCTCCACTTTTTGGCTATTGTGAATAATGCTGTTATGAACATTTGCAGACAAGTCTTTGTGTGCACATATGTTTTCATTTCTCTCTCTTTTTTTTTTAAGATTTTATTTATTTGACAGAGAGAGACACAGCGAGAGGGAACACAAGCAGGGGGAGTGGGAGAGGGAGAAGCAGGCTTCCCGCTGAGCAGGGAGCATGATGTGGGACTCGATCCCAGGACCCTGGGACCATGACCTGAGTTGATGCTTAATGACTGAGCCACCCAGGTGCCCCTGTTTTCATTTCTCTGGGTTACATACTTAGGAGTGGAATTGCTGGGTAATATGGTAAAGTTATGTATAACTCTTTAAGGAACTACTATATTGTGTTCCAAACTGTTTCTACATTCCCACCAGCTCTGCACAAGGGTGAGAGTACCAGCTTCTCCACATCCCCACCAACACTTGCTATTCTCTCTCATTTTTAATAGCCATTTTAGTGGGTGTGAAGTTGTATCCCAGTGTAGTTTTAATTTGCATTTCCCTAGTGACTAGTGATTGAATATATATGCTATTAGCCATTCCTCTATCTTTTGTAAAATTTTGTTCAAATATTTTGCCCATTTAAAAAATAGTATTGTTTGTCTTATTGAGCTGTAAGAGTTCTTTACATATTCTGTATTTATTTAACATTGTGGTTTGTCTTTTCGTTTTTAATGGTTTATTTTGAAATACAAAATATTTTTATTTTGATAATGGGCAGTTTATCAATATTTGCTTCTTTGGATTGTCCTTTTCTTGCCTAATCCAAGGTTACAGAAACTTTAGACTTATGTTTTCTTGTAAAAGTTTTATAATTTTAGCTCTGACATTTAGGTCCAAGATCCATTTTGAGTTAATTTCTCATGTATGTATGGTAAGGGTCTAAAGTCATTGTTGCATGTGAGTAGTTATGCTAGTACTATTTATTGAAAAGACTGCTCTTTCCCTATTAAATTGCTTTGACACCTTTGTGAAATATCAATGGATCATAAATGTAAGATTTTACTACCGGCTTCTTAATGCTGTTCCATTAATCTTTGATTGTCTTTCCTTGTGTCAGTACCACATTATGTTGATTACTGTTGCTTTAGGGCAGTGGTTCTCAGCTCAGGGTGGTTTTGCCTTACGTCCCCCAGGAGACCTTTGGCAATGTCGGAAGACGTGTTTGGTTGTCCTAACTGTGGGGGAGAAGGGGTGCTGCTGGTATGGGGGGGAGTGGTCAAGGGCAGTGGTAGTATTTATTGACTCCCTGATAACAGTTTACTCTTAAGTTTGTTTGCATATCTATTAATTTTTTATTGAAAAATGGACATTTTAGGGGCGCCTGGGTGGCTCAGTCAGTTAAGCATCCAACTCTTGATTTCAGCTCAGGTCCTGATCTCAGGGCCGTGGGATCGATCCCCGCATCAGGCTCCGCACTCAGCCTGAAGCTGGCTTGTCCCTCCTGCTCTGCTCCTCCCCCCTACCTCTCTCCTCTCTCTCTCTCTCAAATAAATAAATAAAATCCTAAAAAAAAAGAGAGAGAGAGAGAGAGAAATGGACATTTTAGGTAATATATTTTTGTAGCAATTCTGGATTCTGATTTGTTCTCCACCCAAAGAGGAGGTGGTTGTTGCTACAGCTGTTTTTTATTTGTTTAGTGATTTCCTTGGACTAATTGTGTGGAGATTATCTTTCCTGGCCACTGATGTTTCTGCTTAGTTTTGTATTTTTAAATCTTGTTTATATTTTTATTTTTTTATTATTTTTTAAAAGATTTTTTATTTATTTGAGAGGGAGAAGGGGAAGCAGACTCCCTGCGGAGCAAGGAGCCTGACGACCAGGGCTCCATCCCAGGACCATGACCTGAGCCGAAGGCAGACGCTTCACCGACTGAGTCCCCTAGGTGCCCCTAAATCTTGTTTGTATTTTTAGATCTGGCTTCCTGGAGCCAACCCTGTGTCAGCATAGCTTGGAGATCAGTCAGTAATTTGTACAACAAAAGTTGTACTCAAATACCTTTAGCCAGTAAGGGCTTCCACCCTTTGCCACTGGATCTGTGTGTAGGTTGGGGGACACATTTCAGTGTTCAGGCAGTTGACAAGTCTTCCCTAGCTTTTTACCCTGGGCCCTCCTGTGTGTGTTTTGCCTGTATGCAAGGCCTCACACTCAGCCAGGAATGTGTATGAATGTCCAGGGCTCCCTCTGGTCTCCCCTGAATGTGTGCACTGTCCTGCTTTTGTGCGCAGCCTTCCAGCCCTCCAGGGATGTGTGGCAAGCTCTAGTATGGCCGTGTCATTCCCTGGATCTATCTCCCTGGGACATTTCTGGCCAATGTGCCAATCTGTGGCTTGTCCCAACCACAACCAAAACCTCAAGCTAGCCCTGTTCACCTTTCCTATTCATTTGCCACTGAGGTGGCTTCTATCTCTAACAATGCCTAAGGGCATGTTTTCTGCACACCACTCCAGATTGAGTCATTCCCTCCCAGCTTCTCCTGCCCTTGCCATAACTGCCGCCCAGATGGAGCTGGAAGGGAGCTGGACTAGAAAATGTGAATGTGATGCATAAGATAATTAGTATGGTTATTATATTCCACACACATTTATCGAACTTCTACCCACTGTTTCCAGAGCTCTAAAAATCTTCAAAGATACATAAATCAAAATAGAATCTCCACCCTCATCTAGGGAGGGACTTGGCCTGCTTAATATTGTGACAAATGCTCTAATAGAGGAAAGCATTGTGTGTTCTCTATAGTAGGAGGAGTACGTAATCAAGCTTAGGAGGATGGGCTAGGAGGAGAGAGGGTAGTCAAGAGCGATTCTTCAGGTCGCTGACATTGGAACTGAAGTGAGTTTGAAGATAAGGGGGAAAGGAGCTATCTGATACGGCAAAGATAGCTGAAGAAGCCAGGGGGTATAATTTCCAAAGGCGGGAAGACTAGCCTTGAACTTGAGAAAAGATACCCACTTCACAGAGACCCATAAAACCATCCTCTCCAGCAGTCCTTTTCAGGCCCCGAGACTGCACGGCCCACCGCACAGGGTAGGTCCACAGGGACACCCCCCTCCCTCCCCTCCCCCCCACCGAGGGTCCCGGCAGTGGCTCTCCCTTCTGAAAGCCTGGGTTCAGCCATCTGCAAGGAGAGACAAAAAAAGAATGTATTTAGGAAGTGGTTAAGGGACTCCCCTGGAAATACCTTTCGAAAATACTCATCAAAACTTTGGATGACTCCAAGATGAATGAGCGTGGGCAGGGTGTTTTGAAACCGTTCCGCGGTAGGAAGCCGGAAATGCTCGCCACTAGAGGGCGGTCGTCTCGATTTCCTTGTTCATTCGCCTTCAGCCGGTTGAAGCGTGGCAGGCTAGAGCTGCAGGGAAACCTCGTGCTTTTTCAATACACCCTAACGTTGGCTAACGGAGGATGCCCCAGCTCCGGGCTGCGGGGCAGAGTGAGACCAAGGACTCGCTGGGACCTCCAGCGGCCTCGACACCCGGTCCCGCCTGCCCCGGAGCTCATGCGCCCCTGAAACCAAGTCCCCCACGGAATGTTTGCCGAGTGGAAGACGGACGTCGCCTGAAAAACACTTTAACATTCCCCTCCAAATATGACGCCTCCCTTCCTTTAAAGGCTTTGAACTAATAGGTACGAGTTATTAGAAGATGAAAAATACCTCTAGTCAGAAGAGAGGCCTAGACAAATTCTAATTCGAACCCTACAAACGATTTTAGCTCACATGGGACACTTTGCGGACTGGTATACCTAATGGCATTTTATAAATCAAATGATAATTGCTCACCGTGTTTCTTATTTATACAACTCCGCTTAAGTCCTTTCGGAATTACTTTTTCCTGAAACATTTCTTGAGCATCCATGTGCCAAGAACTGTGCCTGGCACTGGAGATCCAGCACCAACTCTGACAGGTGTGGATCTGCTGGGCTAGAAGAGGGTGGACCCGCAAGCCGAAGAGCATGCTTTCTAGCAAAGCTGTGTACCAAATGCCACCGGAGCTGGGAAGAGAGCACTGCCGGGGGACGGGCACAGGAGGCTAGGGCAGCGACCCAATGAGACAATGTGCCCTGACTGTGAGGGAGCCCCCCCGTCCCCCCGCCGTCGGCGAAGTGGGGGAAGTGAGTTTTCCTAAGCAAGGAGGAGGTCTGAGCTCACAGAGAGAAGGCGTTAGACTGAAGCTGGGGGAATGAGAAGCTCGTTGGTTGTGGTCTAAGTCCGGCTGCAGCAAACAGGGAAAGGCAACCTAGGAAAAGGGAAGGTCATATTTAAGACACGGAGGCAAAGAGGAGAGTGCCTTTTCCAGCCACCAGGCCTTGGAGGTGGGGCTGCTGGGCGGTCAGCACACTGCCCTGTGGCAGCGAGCTGGGGGCTGACCCAACAGGTACCTGGCCCGACACTTGAGACCTGCGATGACTCACAGTCACCTGGGTGACTGATCGAGGGAGATGGGATGGCTCTGTGGTTTTGAAGGGTCTGCGTAGAGAACCCGTTGGTGGGGGCCAGTGAAGAGTCTACTGAAATAATCCAGGTGAGGAATGATGGTGACTCAAGACCAGTAGTGAGGGCAGTGATTTTGTCAGTCTTCTGAAGCTAAAGCCAACCTGACTCGTTCACTGGTTGGTGATGACCGTGAACGGAAGAGAGAACTCAAGGTCGGTCGGTGCCCAGGTGTGTGACCCAAGCACCCGGCAGGCTGGGGTTACCACTTCCTGAATGGGAAAGACAAAGATTTGGGAGGGGCGCACTGAGGCCTTTGCTTTGAGCACACGCAGTTCCTGCTGGACCTGGAAGCTCATGGGGAACATAAACGTGGGCAGTGTGAGCCTGGAATTCAGGAGAGTCTGGGCCGGGGGGTGGAACTTGGGCTGGTGGTGTGCACAGCGCTGCTGAGACGCGTGGAGCTCACGAAGGGGGCGCGTGCCGGGGTCCCCGGGAGGTGCCGGGAGAGCCTGAGAGCAAGGGAAGACCTCGGCTGCTCAATGGGCAGACAGGGGAGGGAAATAACCTGGGCCAGAGGAGCCCAGGATGGACACAGGCAGTGTGTGCATGGGGGATGGGGGACAGGAGGGAGGGAAGTGGGTATTGTGCGTGCAGAAGAGTATGAGTTATATATGGGTAAAGGGGGCTGTTTACGGTGGGGGTGGGTGTCCTGGGCTGGCTCCTAACCCCCCCTACCAGAATCCCACGTCTCCTGACTGTAGGGAAGCTCAGGGTGCGGGGGCCAGCAGGAACACCTCCACTCCTGCACTTAGTGAAGGGCACTGCAAGCCAGAAAGGATGAGGTCCAAGGCAGCCAACCAAACCCCTGCCCTGCATGGAGGGCCCGACGCAGCCCCCACTTCTTTTCCTCATCAAGGTAGACAGATGTCCTCGAAGAGCCACCTGATGTGGCTTTGGGCCTGTGTCTGTCAGTGTTCTTCCATGCAAGGAGCAGAAACCCACTCTGGTCACTTAAGCGAAAGGGCTTTATGACAAGGATACACGGGGACTCAGACCACCTGCAGAAAGCTGGAGGTCAGGCGAGGACAATGGGTGGGAACCAGGGAGTCAGGAAGCCGGGCCACCGAAACCCCCGGGCAGGAACCCCCTGGCAGACACAGCCCGCGACTCGTTCTTAGTGGCCCCTTGCTTCGCAACCCCATGCGAGGTTTGAAGTTTGTGTTTGGGGTAAATAGTGGTGGGCGGTCCAGTTGCTCACTCTGGCTAGCAGGGAGAAGGAGACTTTGCCCACTGAGACTCATGTCTCAAGGATTCCCTAAAACTTGGAAGGCCATCTGGGTGCTGGCAAGCAGCAACAGAAAAGACAGATAATCTATAAAGTCAAAGTCAAACCCTCGAGGTTCAAATCCCAGGACACCGTGTGACCACGAGCCACGGATCTACCATCCCGAAGGATCCATCTTCTCATGTGAAAAATGGGATAATAATACATCTCTAATAGGGTGGTCGTGAAGATCAAGTTGCTTGTCCCACATGGCATCGCAAGGCCAGGCCGAGGCGTCCGGGCTTTACTCAAGGACCCGCCACTTGGCTCCCAGGCTGCCGTAGCTTCCACGGGCCAGGGTGGCTGCATACATCCTGTGGAGACTAGACATCCCTCTGTAACTCAGGCTCCTGCCATTCAGCTTGACAATTACACCCTTGTATCCCGAGGCCTTCTGAAATGGCAGGCACCCCGATACTCACATCACAGGCATTATTTTATGTAATCCTCATAACAAAGCATGAGGTAGGTACTAGGGTCACTCCCGTGTTCCGATGAGGCAACTGAGGCTCCGAGAGCCTAAGTAGCTTCCCCATGGTCCTTTGAGATGGGAGCGCATCCTGCTAACCGCTAAACAGGACCACCTCGACCATGGCTGATGGAGCCCCCCTGTGGGCCCGGCTCCAGCCCCCTTAGCTCACAGCATGAAGCCAACCTGCCCCCAGAGCCAGTGCCCTCCGGGAAGGTTACAGGGATCCTGCCGTTTCCTTCAGAGCTGGGGGGGGGGGGGGGGCAGCCCTTCTTCCCCATCCTGGTCCAAGCGTGTGACCAGGGCGAGGGGAGTCCTGCTGCACTCTGGGCTGCCCACCCAAGAGCTCAGACACCCGGCCAGCCTCCTCCTTTGGGGCCCAGAGGAAGCAGCACCAGACCAGGCTCCTCACGGAAGCCACGCTGAGCACCATGCGGTCCCCAAAGAGCTCTGGAATGAGCAGAGGACAGGAGAGTGCTCGAGGCCTCCCAGGCATGCCCAGGATATTCCCTCGAAAAGGGCACCAGTGCGACGCAAGGGCGTGCAGTTTGCCCCGCGCATGCGGGGCCTGGCGCCCTTCCGACCAGGTACCCGGGGAAGGCCGCGCTGTGCCTGCTGGATGGAGGGAAGCAGGTCACACCTGGCTCCCGAGGGGATGGTTTCATTTTACTCCTCTGATGAAATGTTTCTAAGAAATGTAAAATGAAACATTCTGAGGGTTGGGTATTTTTCCACTTGGCAAATACCTGTGATTTATAGGGCACAGGTTACTCCTCCCTTGCTCTAGTCTTTTCCTTCTTCCTCCACCCCCATTCCCCGGCAGCCCAGTGCAGGTCAAGATCAGCTCAGCTCCCCTGGCTTGTGGGGCCCCGGGGGAGAGTGTCTGGAGAGGTCCACCACCAGCGCCCTCAAGAGCCCGCGGCAGGTGCTCGCCGGCCAGCACAGTCTGCTGCAAAGTAAGTTAGGGAGTCTGGGGTCTCTGTGGCCCCTCCAGGAGCCAGGAGGTGCCAGAAGAGATGATCTGGTTCCCAGCAACGTCAGAAGAGCAGAAGATGCAAAGGGCAGAGCCACCCAGCACCCCTTAGCCACAGGGCGAGTGAAGCTTCCCTTAGCTCACACTTTGGGCTTAAGAACCAACAGCCTCCACTTAAAAAGGAGCTACATTTTTTTTTTTTTTTAAATCTAGCTTGAAGGGGACCTGGAGACTGTCATTGGAGACAATTTGCAAATAAAAAAACAAAAAAAAGAAAAGAAAGAAAACAGAGAGGGAAGGAGGAAGCTTTTGTCCAATTCATTCATGCAACCTTTGTTTATTTAGAAAGCACATTTTGTAATCATTAGTGCTGAGTTAGTGGAGGGTTTACAAAGATTGTTATATTTAGTCCCTGGCCTCAAGGACCTATCACTATATTGTCATTTCTACTTTGCTCTCAGGATGATCTGAATCAGGAAAATCACCCTGGAAAGGGCTTTATCCCATCTGGTCTTTTTGTCAGTAAATTTTAGATCTGGCTTGTTTTGGTGCAGGTGACTCGGCTAACAATTAGACAAAAGACAGTTTTAAGTAGAGTTAGTGTAGCTAGGATGGGTTTTGTTCAACTCAGCAAGCACTGAGCGAGCATCTGTTATATGGCATGGATGGGGCTGGGTGCCAGGGGTGCGGAGGTGAGTGAGGTCAGTCCCCGTTCTCAAGAAGATCCCAGTCTAAACACATCCAGACTGCAAGGTGGACTAAATACTGTAAAAAGACATGACATGCTGTGGACAGTGAGGGTAAGACCCCACAGCTGGGAATCAGGAAGGTTTTCTGAAGGAGAAGGCATTAGAGAGTAAAAACAACCCTCCCCCCCAATTCTGCACCGTCTCTCTGTCCTATCCCAATCTATTTATTCCCTCCCTTAATCATTCATGCATACATTCAGCAAATATTTATTGAGCTCCAAGGTGTCCTAGGCACTGTGCTAGCCTTGCGAGTACAGTGGTGAGCAGCACGGATCAAGTCCCAGGCTTTTGTATGCATTCCACTAGGTGGGGATGGGCCAAAGACACCAGCCAATGAAGGGACAAACATACTGCCATGTCGGCGATGGTGAGTGTTACAAATTAAAATAAGGTGCAGGGGACACACAGCTCAGTGCACGCAGGGGAGGACTGTGTGTTCCATTTCAAGTACAGCATTACAGAAGCTCTCTCTGAGTTGGAGACATTTGGGCAGAGACCTGAATGAAGTGGCAGAGTGAGCCTGGGAGCTCGGGGGGGGGGGGGGAAAGAGTATCCCCGGCAGAGGGAACCGGCAAGCACAAAGGCCCTGGGGTAGGAACGTGATTGATGACCAGGTGGCAGGAGCTTTGTGAATGAGGGGAATGGTGGGTGGAGAGGCAAGCAGGGGCCAGGTGAGGAGTTTGGATTGTATTCTAAGGGTGATGGGAGGCCGCGGGAGGATTTGAACAGGGACTCAGATCATCTGACATGTGTGTTGAAGAGATTATTGTGGCCATAAAAGGTCAAGGAGGGAAGCGAGGAGGACTTATGGAGTATTTTCAGTTTGAGGAACAAAAAATAGAGTTGACCTTTCCGATATAGGGAAATAGCAAGAGGAGTAAGGCTCAGGGCGGGGATTTCAGGGGCTCAGGTTTGGGCATACCAAATTCCAAGTGTCTGTTAGATGTACCTGAGTGGAGACACTGAGCAGACAGTTGGATCTGAACTTTAGGGACTAGTCAGAAACACCATGGCCAAGCAGAAGGCCAAGTAGATGAGGACTACCAAGAGGTCTTTTAGATTTGGCCTATAGGAAATTATAGAACCTCCTTCACTGGAGCAATACCAGTAGCATAATGGGGTAAAAACCAAATTGTGGGTGTAAGACAGTGAGTATAGATTATGCTTCCAGAAGAACCAACTTTGGGCTTTGTTCATTCCCTTTTTCTTTGTTTCCTATTGCATTAATTTCCACCCTTATCTTTATTTACCTCCTTCTATTTTCTTCGGGCTTTCTGTTCTGCTAATTTCGTGGAGGGGAGCCTCACCTAATTAATTTTCAGCTTTCCTTCTTTTCTGAGGCAAGTGTTTCGGGTAGAAAAGTTTCCAAACATCACATATGCTGCGTTGCACAAGTTTTAAAATGTGGTGATTATGCCGTCATTTTGTTCTGAGGATTTCTAAATTTCCATTGTGAATGGAAATTCTTTGACCCCCTCCTCCTGTCTCATCCCCAGCAAGGATGCAATTATAAAGAGAAGTTTACTATAGAAGGGCCACAAAAATGACAGGCAGATCTGAATAACAAAGACATGGAAATTCTAGAAATAAAAAGTGTAACCACTGCAATGAAAATCACATTCACTAAATTAAACAGAAGAGGAGATGACACATTGAAAGAGAATTTATTCAGAGCGCCGCAAAGAAATATAAGAATATGGGGAAAAAGAAAGAGAAGTTAAAAGCATCAAAGATAGAATGAGGCCTATTATGCCCGATTGGAGTTCTGGAAGGAGAATAAAGATAAAATGGAGCAGAGGCGGTTGATACTGAGGAGATCCCAGAAATGATGCAAAACACCGATGAACCCGCAGGTCCAGGACTCGCAACATATGGGAAGCAGGATAAATTAAAAACAAATCCATGCCTAAACACACCGTTTTGAAATGGCAAGGCATCAAGGACAGAGAGAAGACCTTGAAAGTCACCAGAGAGAAAATACGGATCCCTTGAAAAGGACAGTTGGAAGGAGGCCAACTTCTCAGCAGAACAACGGAAGTGAGGAGACTGACCATACTGGGTCAAGCGAAAAGAGCTGTCCACCTAGATCTGTGCCCTCTGCAAAAGAGCTGTTCAGGGGCACCTGGGTGGCTCAGTTGGTTGGGCATCTGCCTTCGGCTCAGGTCAAGATCCCAGGGTCCTGGGATGAGTCCCGCATCGGGCTCCCTGCTCGGCGGGGAGTCTGCTTCTGGCTCTCCCACCGCCCCTCCTCCCTTGGCTTGTGCTCACTCTCTTGCTGTCTCTCTCCCTCTGTCAAATAAATAAATAAAATCTTTAAATAAAAGGGGGGAGGGCTGTTCCAGAATAAAGGCCAAGTATCTACAGGATGCAAAATTGAGAGATTACAGTATGCAAAATTGAGAGCATTTACCACCAAGAGAACTATTCTAAAGAATGAACTTCAAGGAAGAAAATGATGCCAACAGGACGGTGTGATATGCAAGAAAAAAGAGTAAGCAAGTGTCACTATATCAATAAACTCTAAATATGTTTTTCCCTGGAGTTAAATGTTCTGAACAGCACTGGGAGAGTTCGGAGAGGGAGAAATGGGATGGGGAGGAAAGTCAAGCTCAGCCATAAGATTTTTGGTTAAATATGTACAGTAAACTTTGAAGGGAACCACTAGAAGCATAGAAATAGCACGCGAACATTCCAAATGTGGCGAGACAGAAAAATATGTAATAAAGGAAACAACTTGGTTAATTTTTCTTTTTAAAAGCCTGGAATGAGGAATGACAGGGATGGTCAGGTTCAACTAAAACAGTGATGGGCTATTGACGCCAGGCGAGACTAAAGGTTATGGCATAAGTTAGGTGCCCCCGTTGAGGGGTTTACCCTGAGAGAGTGGTGGGTCAGACCAGAGCTTTGGGAAGGTGAGGTTGCCCAGCGCGGAGGATGCACCCAGGGCGGGGGCAGGAAGCTTCACCACACCGTGGGCCTGAGCTGGGGCTGCGGCAGCGACCGGGGACAGGAGGGGCCGGCTGGGGAGATGAAAAAGTCATCTCCGTCATCCCGACAGAAAGCCAGCAATGGCCATGCCCTTCCAGTCCAAATGACAGACACAGGCCTCTGATCTCAGCCCGGGGAGCATAGTGCTTGTGCCAAAACCAGGCCAGAATTCTGAGCTCCACATCAAGACCTCTGGAACTGAGAGAGACTGAGCTTATTTCACTTACAAGTGACAAAATTAGTGCCCCAGGCAGTCCGGGCCTTCGAATCCTGCCATCAAGGGAGGGGGATGTCCAGTCGCCCCGCTGAAAACCTACCTCTTGGCAATTGTCATTTGAAGCTGTGCTCACTCAGAAACTAAAAGAACACTAGGGACTGAGAGACACACACACAGTATTTAAAAACTACCGATTCCACTGTTACTGCAATAAAAATTCCTCCCACATGAACCAAGCTTGGCTGATTCCAAGTCCCTGCTCTCCCAAGTTCTTCACACCTCACCTGAAAATAATAGGAGATCCTGTTATTTCGGTAGGCTGGGCGGGATTTATTTTAACATTTCCTTTTACTGATGAGGAGACAGAGACCCAGAAACTGAGGTGGCTTGCCCGAGATCACTCCCCAGTGAGCACAAGGAAGCCGGGCTGCGTGGTGTGGGCTGGTTTCTCTTTCTGCCGGCAGGTGCGAACTTGTTTGGGTGACAAGAGGGAGTCAGTGGAAGAGAATGGGGCTGACTCCAGCCTCTGTTTCCATCCACCCTCTCCCACTCATCTTGCTGCTCTTTTTGTAAAGGGGTTTGTACCTCTCTGAAACGGTGACATTTCTGAACATTGTAAACAAACAAAAAAACCTGGAGAGCTTCTAAAGAGAGGCAGAGTACACAAGTCATATTAAAAGGATCAGGAATGGGTTTGGATTTCCCGAACGTCACCCTGGAAGAGAGAACATATGGATCATTGCTTTCCAATGTATTCTGTGGGAAAGCGATGTCCAACCTGGAATTTTACATTAGGCCAAACTGTCAAGCATGAGGCTCAAATAAGGACATTTTCAGATAAGCAAGGTTTTAAAAATTTACCTCCTGAGGAGATGATGCTTGCAAAATGGCCAAGCTAACATCAATCGGTGTTTGGCCGAAGCCAAAACGCACCATCTGAGACACACGACTAAAGCAGAAATGTTATTGTTAAAGTTTACCTATTAATGTAACTTTTATTACGAAGAGACTTAGAGGTCGATGTTTAAAGTCTGGCATTATAATGCAGGAAGAAGAATTTGTTAGCACTTCAAGCTGCTAGACTATTCCTGTGGTCAATATATCTGTCATTCAAACAGATGCTCACTTTCAACTGAGTTTGGGTGAGAAAGCTCATTTTAGGGTCTCCTTGCCAGCCCGGGGTACCACTGATGGTGACGTTGTTCCCAAATGATTAATCTTTTTTTTTCTCTATAGTAACTCCGATAATGCTCATGTCCTTTTCAACTCCTGCTTGGAAGATTGGGTTGCTGATGAAGATGCTATTTTGTGGAAGCAGTCCACCAATGGAAGTTTTGTATTGTCGGAATATTTTCATAAGGAAAGCAAATTTTTGCTCTATTTTTTTTAAACCTTGGATAAACAGGTATGGAAATGAAGTAACAGAACTGGATTTCAGAATAACAGAGTCTTCTATAAATTTTCACCTGTATCTAAGATTTTATTGCGTGTGCAGCAATTTCAGCATCTTCCCTGGAGAAGAATGAAAGGAGGAACTTTGAAATAGGCATAATTTAATATGCTAAGTGAAATAAGTCAAGCAGAGAAAGTCAGTTATCATATGGTTTCGCTTATTTGTGGAACATAAGGAATAGCATGGAGGACATTAGGAGAAGGAAGGGAAAAATGAAGGGGGGGAATGGGGAGAGGAACCATGAGAGACTATGGACTCTGAGAAACAAACTGAGGGTTTTAGAGGGGAGGGGGGTGGAGGGATGGGTTAGCCTGGTGATGGGTATTAGGGAGGGCACGTATTGCATGGAGCACTGGGTGTTATACGAAAACAATGAATCGTGGATCACTACATCAAAAACAGATGATGTACTGTATGGTGACTAAGATAACAATAAAATTAAAAAAAAAGAAATAGGCAAAATTTAAGAAAAAGTTGTTCTCTGGGGCGCCTGGGTGGCTCAGTCGGTGAAGTGTCTGACTCTTGATTTTGGCTCAGGTCATGATCTCAGGGTCAGGGGGTGGAGTTCTGTGTGGGGCTCTGCGCTGAGCATGGAGCCTGCTTGGGATTCTCCTTCTCCCTCTGCCCATCCCTCCCTTCTGCACGCGCATCTGTGCGTGCGTGCATGCGTGTGTGTGTGTGTGCTCTCTCCCTCTCTCAAAAAAAATAAAATAAAAAAAGGAAAAGAAAAGAAGAAAAGAAAATTTGTTCTCTTAAGGTCTTTCATTTTGGTTACTTCTCCAGCAGAGTCGAGCAAATGAATTAATTTCTGTGCAATCAACCAGTGGGTGTGAGCTGATCCCGCTAAGTTGGGATTATTACCTGACACCTACAAGATTAAGTCATTTTTAAAAAATCAAGCCATCTTTTATAGGTAATAGCTGTTGTTCCATCTGTTTGACCATCTCCTCTAAGTACATGACAAAACAATTCCAGAGTCATGCAGTTTCTCTTCTGTTGAAGACTGATGAAAACGGCCCATTATCTTTTTGCTTCAGCCTGTAATTCTGTTAAAATAGAGTTGCAATTACATCCTTAATACACAACTTAAGGATGTGTGCAAAATGTTTTGCTTGGGATTCCAAAGTCACTGATTATCTTCGCTGTGATTTTTCTATTGTCAGTCTAGAGATTGGCTTTCTGTTCTATAAACGCGTCTTCTATCGGTTTTGCCCTTCTCTTGGTTAGACTGCCTGTCCCCGCTCCCATGCCCCAGCCTTATTCCTTGACAAGCAACTTTAAGTAGTTTAATTCCTGAAAGTCCTTACCTTATGAAGAGGAAAAACACAACCGTTTCCTCTACTGTTTCCTTTGGCTACTACTTGCACCAATCACTTCTGGTCACCAAATGGGTGGGTTTTTTTCTCACACCAACCAATTCTCCAACACCAGCTGCATGTCCTATGATTCCATCCAGTTCGGACAGCATCTGCCTGGAGTCAGATCCCACAGGTTAAGAGCTCAGCCTCACGAGACTGTTCTCCCTTCACATACCAAGAGCCAGCGTGAGACCTCAGGTACCCACATTTCTGTATGACTTGGCTACAAATCAGGGGTTCCTCAACCCCCTCTTCAGGTTTAATAATTTGCTATAGTGGCTCACAGAACTGAGGAAAACACTTATGTTCACTGGTTTATTACGTAATAAGGGATATGATAAAGAATACAGATGCTAGCCAGATGAAGAGATACACAGAGAGGTCCAGGAGGGTCCTGAAAGCAAGAACTCCTGTCTCTGTGGAGTTGTGGTGCACCCCCCTCCCAGCACATAGATGTGTTCACCAACCTGGAAGCTCTCTGAACCCCCTAGCTCAGGGATTTTTATTGAGGCTTCATGACATAGGCATGATTGATTAGTAACTCAATCTCCAGTCCTGCTTCCTTCCCTGGAGGATGAGGGTAGGACTGAAAGTTCCAAGCTTTTGTTGGTCTTAGTGACCCTTTCCCATCCTGAAGCCATCTAGGAGCCCACCAAGAGTCACCTTATTAGAACAAAAGATGTTTCTATCACCCAGGAAATTCTAAGGGGTATGGGAACTCTGTGTCAGGAACCAGAATCAAAGACCAAATATTAGGACAGAAGGTGTTCCTAGCACCTTTATTGCTTAGGAATTTAAAAAGGGCTTTAGGAATGCTGACCAGGAGCTGGGAATGAAGATCAAAGTATTTATATATCTTATTAATCACAATACGATACCATATCTGGGAAGTAGAAATAATGAATTTATGGAAGACTTTAATAAGTCAAAGACCCCTGTTGTAAATTCTAAGGGTAATTTTAAAAAGGAAAAAAAAGCTTGTGGAATGGAAGGAAAAAATGATAAATATATATATAATTTTATTATGTATATTATTTATTATATATTATTATTAAATATTATATATTTATTAAATACATACATTTATTAATGTAATAAAAGACAGAAAGGAGAGAAAAATGATCACATAGATCATTTGAGATGAATAAAAAATAAAGAGATGACAGATTTAAACCCGAGTATGTCAACAATTACATTAAATATAAATGAACTAAACACTGTAATTAAAAGCAAAGATTGTCAGCCAGGATTTTAAAAAACAAAAATATTAAGCTATATGATACTGTCAGGAGAGTCTACTGGAATATAAGGATAAGAAATGTTAAAAGCAATAAAATGGATTAAGGTACACCATGAAAATATTAATCCAAAGAAATCTGGCATTATTATATTAAGATCAGAAGGATTACCCATAATGCCTTGTCTGCATAGGAGACAATGAGGAGTAAGGTTTTAGTATCGTAGTTCTTTTTTTTTCAATCTGGAATTCATTGCTTGAAGAAATCCCAAAAATACATCATCTTTGATTACTGAAAATTGATGTCAGTCTATTCAGTTCTTTTAACAAGTATATTGTTTACATTTTTCTCTAAGGACTACAAACTATGAGAACCTATCTTAAAGCACTCTTATGATGTCTGCCACTTTGAAATCTGATAAGTGAAAAGAAAATGCGTTTTGTTTACCTCATTTTTTTCTAAAAAAAATTCTTTTTTATACATTATGTATTATGTTTAGATAGAAGATGATTTGTTGTGGATGGTGTTGTATATGGTTTGGATTTTTTCCTTCTTATGAAATGTTGAGGAGACAAAATACATCCTCAAAAGCCATAACAAGTATTCTTGAAATACCTTTGTCCTAAGTGGAATTAAATAACCAAAAGCTAAATATAGTTCTTAAAGTTTATTTTGTCAGTGTTATGAGTACTACTACATCGAGCTATTCTATAATGATCTGAATCATGCTCTATTATTCTTTCTTGCAGTATTTAACTTTTTATTGACATTTTGGGTTCATAAATTTCTTCTTATAGTTATCCTTCTAACTCATTCTCTTACTCTTCATATCAACTGACATTCTATTTCCTATATATTTAGCTATTTGTTTTTAATAATTGTTTTTATATGTAAAATTACTCGTTAATTATGGTAGCATTTCAATTTTGTAATAATCGATACACATTTATATTAGACATATTTATTATTTCTAGAATAATTGTAGACTTATTTATGGAATTAAAACATACAAAGTACACAGAAAGAGTCTCACTCCAAAATATGTCTAAAGTGATTACTCTCAAAAATGAATATTCTAATATTAACAATAAACTGAATGGCATAATTATTCATATGACTGACATTTTTGCACTAATTATATATGATGGTAACTCTCAAGGTCACATAATTATGGATTATCACAAACTCACGGATGCCAGACATTATGCTGGAGTATGCATCTGGCTCTTTGGCCCTCTTAAGGCTGAGGCTTAATACCAACACCCAAATTGAACTAGTATGCACCCTACGCATACTACTCTCCATTTTTGATGTCTTCTACCAAAACAGGGTGTAAATCAAGAAGGAGGAAATGTGAGATTCGGGAAATCAGAGTTCCATCTTTTTTTTTAAGATTTATTTTACAGAGAGAGGGAGTGAGTTGGAGGGGAGGGGCAGAGGGAAAAGGAGAGAAGCAGACTCCCAGCTGAGTATGGAGCCCTACCAAGATGCAGGGCTCGATCTCATGACCCTGAGATCATGACCTGAGCTGAAATCAAGAGTCGGGGGCTTATGCAACTGAGCCACCCAGGTGCCCCCAGAGTCCCATCTTAATGGAGGCAGGAAGAAAACCTCCAAATGACAATGAAAGGAGTTTTTAGGACAGCAGCTATGTGTCAGTCCTGAGTGAGGCAGGTTAAAAGCATCGAGAGGTAGATCTCCAGGCGTTGAAACTAATAGAGAACCTGATGTGTTTGAGTGATTGAGGGGAGTTTTAGTGGATAGCTGAGAGCAAGGTTGCATTAGTCATACATATATGGAAAACTGTATCAGACAAGCTCTGTGAGCCTCTGCTTGCTATTCCGGGCCAAGCAGCCGGTCTCCCAGGCTTTGTTTCCTCTCATCACTTCCGGTGTTGGGTGAAACACTACATCCCAGGCTGGGGGATCTGGCAGCCCGTGAAGGCACTGGATAATGCAACCTGGAAGTGCAAGGGAATAGATTCACGGGGGCGGGGGGGGGGGGATTTTAGGGAATGAGAAAACAGAGATAAGAAGGAGCCAGGCAGATAAATTCGCTGTTCTTCTCTTCCATGGAGGACACTGGGGCACAGTTTCACCTGTCAGCTCATCTGGGGAAGTCACAGGTGCAGATGAACATACCCGTCCAGCAACCTGCTCTGTCTCCTGGTGGCTCTTTGTGCTACGGAGCGCACTAACACACCACTTTGTGTTGCTTTCCCACCTTTTCTTCCTCCCTTCCTTTTCCCTCATCCTCATTTACCTGGATTGCATCTCCCAAATAAAGCTGATGCACTTTAATCTGCACTTCAGACTCTACTTTTTAGAGGATCTGGGCTAAGATGAAAACAAATAACTAAACAATGAACTTACATGAAAATTCAAAGTAGTGTAAGAAATGACAAATAATAATAGTGGAGGACATGGCTCAGCCATTAATAGGGTATAGTCGTAACACTGTATATACTAAATATCCAACAAACAATGAACTAGAGCTGCCTTGGAAGAACAGCTGGGAGAGATGATTGGTATGGGTGGCAGTTCTGGTTAAAGAGACCTAAATTCTCACCTTCCATAGTGAGAAGTTAATTAGACTGAAAATCTGAAAAACTGAATATTAAAAAAAAATTAAAAGAAAAAACTAATAGATGTGAAGAATGATTGCCTTTGGGGGCAGGGGAATATGAAATTGAAGACCATTCTTTTTCAAGTCTCCCTGAATAACCAACTCAGCCATTTACCTCTGTGACTTCAATCTTCAAAGACACATTTGAAAATGCATCTCAACTACAATAAAGGGCAACAATGTGGCTTTATTGTTGTTTGCTGTATAATCAAACTAGGGTAAATGTATGTTTGCTGTTATTTTTTAGTTTTTTAGATTTTATTTATTTGAAAGGGAGAGAGAATGAGCAGGGAGAGGGACAGAGGAAGAGGGATAGAGGGAGAGGGAGAAGTAGGCTCCCCACCAAGCAAGGAGCTGGATTTGGGACTCGAGCCCAGGACCCTGGGATCATGACCTGAACTGAAGGCAGATGCTTAACCAACTGAGCCACCCAGGTGCCCCTGTATGTCTGCTTTTAAGGAAACTTCCAGTTTTTTGAAATAACTACACCATTTTTATTGCCTCCAGCACTTGGGACTGTCCCCCATGATGCCTCCTCAGAGGTATGGGCCACGTTGGCAGAGCTTCACGGCCAAGAGCAATGGGTAGGAAGAGTCTGGGGGCCCTGTGGCCCTCTGCATTGATGTTTATGAGCCCGGGGGTTGGCACCGTGTGAGTCAGACCCGATCTGCACCCCTTACCCTAAGGCCACTCAGACACAAGTCTTCCACCTGCCCCCGGAGGATGGCTGTGCCCTATACCCTGCAGGTACGGAACGTCTTGCCAACTCTGGCAGCCAAGCCAAATCAGGCACCAAACAAAGGCAAGGGACAGAATAGCTTGAAAAAGCAGTCTCTACAGTGGGAGTTTCTCATAAGCCAGCAAAGTAGCCTCATGGTGTCTCGGGAGGGTGTTGTTCAGCCTGACGCCCAGGATGGCATTTCTTAGCGCATGGACCATGTGTGAGGGAGAGAATTGTATTAGACTGGGAGGCACCAACCACGGAGGAGGAGAATGAACAGATGTGAAGCCACCACTAAGCGCCAGGTGCCCCACCAGCTTTTCTAAGCACGCTATCTCTAAGCCCCACAACACCTCTGCAGGGTAAACCTTGTTGACCCATCTTGCAGACGGACCTGAAGTTCAGAGAGGTGAAGTTCAGAGAGGTGAAGTAACTGGCCAAAGGGCACACAGCACCACGTGGAGAATCAAGCTCCATCTACCTTCAGAGCCCCATGTTTCTCCACTAACATTCTCGGGGTCCTTACAGAAAGAAGCCTACGGCGGTGGCTACTAGAGATTGAGAACTAGCAGCCAGGGGGGAGGTTCCTAAGGAAAGCACGGCAGAATCTACCGTCAGGTCACCCGACAGCGGAAGACACCTGGAAATCTTCGGTGAATGGCTTTCACCATCCTCATTGTCATCATTGTAGGACATCGTGATGCAGCTGACAAAAACTTGCACAGCCCTTCTTTGATTTGCTCTTACGTTACACCGAGAAGCAGATGTTATTATTCTGCCCGTTTTTGAGATGAACAAAATGAAACACAGAGAAAACCTTTCTCCTGGAAACTTCCTTTCCAGTGAGCTCCCTTTGGAGGCCAGAGCTGCAGGGGCAGCCCCTCTGAGGGCTGGCGTGGGAGGGCAGGGAGCAGGCTCCCCGTCCCGGGCAGCGAGGGGCCCTGCCAAACCTTTGTGGGCGTGAGTGAGGTGACGGAGGAAGAGGCCAGGCCAAGTGGATTACTGAGCATTTGAACTCAGCCTCAGAACAGCAAATATTGATTCAAGAAGCTGCCCAAAGAAGCTGACATTTTTATAGTCAACAAATAAAACTGAGCCCCTCCCAGCCCCCCTTCATCAAAGGCTCTTTCTCTCTGCAGCTGCCAGGGGACATTTGTCACCTGTGCCTGGGAAGAGGTGGAAGAGCTGGTGGGAAATGTTCACAGGGGCCTGGCTGATGGCAGCACTTCACCTTTACAGAGAACCGAGAGCCCCAGGCCCCAGGGGTGGGACCTTGGGGAGCCGGGCAGCCAGCCCAGCAGGTGCCGGAGTTGCTTGGGGCAGAGCAGAGCCTGACACCTGAGTCCCCAAAGACAACAGACACACCTCCCACACAGCTTCCTCCTGTGATGGCTCGTTGGCTGTTTACCACAGCCCAGTCAGTGCCCCTCATTCATGGACTAGGAACCGGAGGCCCAAAGAGATAAATGGCTCTCCAAGGTAAACAGCAAGAGAACAGCAAGGTCTGCTCAGCTCCTTGCTTTCAAGGCCTAGGGGAGGGTCAGCTCTCACGAAGCTGAAAATAAGAGGTAACCACGTGGCGGACAACTGACCTTGCCCCCACCCCCCCGGCTCTGCTTCCATGACCCAAAGCCTGGTCTTCGTGCCCCTGCTCCAGACTTTGCTCAGACAGCTCCCCTCTACCTGGAATCCCTCCCTCCCCAAACCCTTTTGGGACACTGCTCATCATTCACGCCTTGCTCACTTGTCACCTCTGCAGGAAATCTTCTGAACGCCCTCCCCACACTCTCCACACTCCCCACACTCTCCACACTCCCCACACTCCCCACACTCCCCACGCCTGCACCTGCAGCTTTGGGCAGGCAGAATCCCCACTTCTCTCCCAGCGCTCCCTGAAATGCGGTTTGCTTCTGGTCTGGTCCCCCTGTGGCTGTTTCACCTTGGATGGGTCCTCCCTTGGGTACTTGTCTCTCGGTCCTTCCAAGCCAGGTACTCCATTACGGGCAAGAGCTGTGCTTGATCCACTCCGGTCACCCCAAAGAGCCTAGAAAAGTGCCTGGCACTTGGCAGGTGCTCAATCAGCACCCCTGGGTTTGAATTGGAAGACTCTAAGATACGCAACGAAGAAACCAGAGAAGTGAATCCTGCTGCCTCTGGACCAGGGCAGGAAGGTGATGGCGCCCCAGGCAGGCCCACCTCAGGAGGGAGGCTTCTACCCTTTGTTGCTTTACTCGCCCATTCTCATCCTCCTCCCCATCACCTAGGGCCTGAGCTTATTTTCCGTGTGAGGCGCTGTTGGCTGCTGGGAAGGCCAAGGCTGCAGAAGAACATGCAGCCCTAGGCTCTGTCTGGAGCTTCTGGAGCACGCCAGGGCACGGGGAGGCCTTTCCATTTGCTCCCGGGTGTGTGGGCCAGCCTCTGGGCTGAGGCTCTAGGACCCGTGGCACTGGACTCAGTGCAGTCAGGGGCAGTTCTTCTCAGGACCGGTCCCAGGCAGAGCTGCAGGGGAAGCCGTGGAGCCCATCCCTGCAGCTCACCAAGGCTCTCCCCTTCTGGGCACCGTCGTAGGATGAGACCGGCCCGTGATCGGCTGTGAGCCTGGAGCTAGTTCAGGGCAGAAGGGGCGCAGACGCCTTCGGAGATGGATATGCAAGCGTCTATCGCATCACTTGCATGAGACCCAAGAGGACTCTCTTTTCTTCCGAGGGGGCAGTTCTGCGCACCGAGGCCCTCCGGGGACCAGTAGCAGGGCAGCTCTCCACCCTCCACAAGAGGCTCCATACCCGGGTGCGTCCAAGGCAACTGCCCCACGTGTCGCCATCTCTTAGGCAGCGGGAAGGGGGGAGAGGGCTTGCAGGCCTGCAGCTGGGCTTTAGGAAGGGACCCAAAGGTGCTTTCGTTCATGTCTGCCCGCTTAAACGTGGCCACATGGCCACACCTACCGCAAAGGCACATGGGAAATGTAGTTTCTGGTGCCGCAGCCATGTGCCCAGCTTAAGCTCCGCAAAGTTCGTTATTTAAATGAAAAAGGGAGTATGGATCCTGGGGATCCTCACTCATCATCTGGCTCTACCAGGGCCTGGGGCTCCTGGACAGATCCTGGCTGCCCACAGCGCAACCGCCAGCCGGCTGGACCTGGGGACTTTGTCTCTGCTCACCACCTACCTTCCAGCTCGGAATGACCTTGGGCAAGACGTGTCTCTTCCCAGGGCTTCCTTTTCCTCATCTGTAAGAGATGAGATTTAGACCAGTGATCACTGGGGTTCCTTCCAGCACTGACATTTGACAGTTGTGGTTTTGGGCAAGTTCTTTAACCTCTTTCGGTTTCAATTTCCTCATCTAGAAAAAGGAGATAAAAATAGTTCTCACCTCAGAGGTCGTTGTGAAATCATCTAGCGTTATGCCTGACATATAAGAAATAATTGATGAACGTGTGCTATAATCAAAGTAATCTGAGTTCCGTTTGTCAGTTCCTTAGGAAGAATCTGGTGAACTTGTTCATGCGAAGACAAGTATTTGCCACAAATCCTATCCTTATCCTCCCTCTTCGTCTCTCTGAGGCTGAGACTGCTGTCTGGAGTGCTGTATGAGTTCAAAAATGAATTCCAGATCCTGTGGCTGGCAAGCAGTGGAAACGCTTGGGGACAGGCGGTGGGCTACGGGACCGCCTTACAGAAGACCACGTTCCCTGCCTCTGCAAGTTCCTGCTGGAGCCGTGAGGCTGGGTCTCTCCAGCCAGACTTCCCCTGCAGGCTGGCTGGACACTTCAAGTGAGCTGGGGCAGCCAGCACCCCTGGGGACCGAGCCAGGCCAGCAAACCTGGAGGCCTCCAAGTCTACTTTGAGGGAGCTGCCCTCCCCGGGGTCCACGGGGGTCTGCCTGCACCTCGGGCTCCAGGCTGCAAGGCAACTTGCCACTTAGCAACTAATGGACCTGGGAGAGCTCAGGCACCTGCTTTCCACTCTTGCAGACCAATGCCCAGCATCACCTTGGTGACAGAAGGGAGAGGGGGGGGCTAGGGAGGGCCGGGGGAGTGCCATCTGCCAGGTGAGCCCCGAGGGGTGCCCATTGCTGGGGCTCAGGCAGGCCTGGGGGTGGGGCAGGCAGTGACCACAGCTGTCCTCGGAAGACCCTGTCGAGCTGTGTGCGGCACTCACAGACAAGGCAGAGGCATGGCAGCTGGAGACCCGGATTTCTAGTGTCCTGGCTCTTGGCCATACGGCGTCATCTGATTTGGGACTGTAAAGTATGGCTACCAGACAGACGTGAGTCTGATGGGGAAGCAGTATGTAATCTGAGGGGGGCGAGGGAGGCCTATATTTGCCACATATCTACCCTCTGGCCTGTCGCAGGCCCTGAAACGCCAGAATCGAGATGAAACCAGGTCACCTTACTAAGAATAGTGAAGTGCCTACCTGATCCGCAATTGCAGCCATTTTGTAGATGAGGAGCCTGACACTCCGGAAGGTGAAGGACTTCCAAAGGTCACATAACTTGGAAACCAGGTCACAACCCTCCAGGCACGGGGCTTGGCTCTCCGTCCGGCGGGCCTGTTCAGTGAGGATCTGTTCATCAAACCAGTCCTTGATGCGCCGCCCTGCAGCCAACCCAGCTCTGGGCAAGGGTCACCGAAGAATGATAGCTAATAATTATTAAACATTTAACTTCTCCTGTCACTGGTCTCAGGTGATCAAACAGCACCCCTGGGCCAGGGCCAGGTGCTGGGGGTTAAGATAGCAGCCAGCCAGGGACTCTGCCCTCCAGGACTCAAAAAACTGCTGGGTGGTGGTGCCTACAGAATGCTCAGCGGCTAGCTGGCTGCATCTTCGCTGGCATCCTTGGGTAAACAGCAATAACAATAATAAACCATTATCTGGGAAGAAAATGTGTTGAACTATTATCGGTGGCCTTTCCCTTCGGCCCTTCTGTGTCTGCCGCCAACCCCCAGCTTCAGCCCAGGGCCATCCATTGCTTCTGGAAGGATTAGGATGGTCACCACAGGAATACAAAGGGAAAACATCATTATGCAGGTTCTTTTTTTTTTTTTTTCTTTATCATATGGTTCATTTTATTTGAAATATTCAGGGCAGGTAAATCTATAGCGACAGAAAGCACATTGGTGGTTGCCAGGGGCTGGGGCAGGGGACAATGAGGACTGGTGGCCCAATAGGTAGGGGGCTTCCTTTTGGGATGGAGACTATGTTTTGGAACTTGGTAGAGGTGCTAATTGCACAATATTGTAAATCTACTAAATGCCGCTGAATTGTACGTTTTTAAGTGGTTAACTTTATGTTCTGTGAATCTCATCTCAATAAATTAAAAAAAAAAAAGGAACATCACGCAGCTTCTTAAAGGCCCTTTCAGAAGCAAAAGCTGTGAAAGTCATCCCCATTCATTCACAAAACCAAGGAATGTTGAGAGGAAAAAAGGTTTTTCTGCAAATCCAAATTTGATCACAGTCACTTATTCCAGTATTTACTGAGAAGCCATTTTGCGTCACAACACTGTTGTAGATACTGAGACCGTTGGTACCCATATCCAGTGGGACACGGGGGCTGGATAAAGAATTAGTCAGGCCCCAAGAGGGGTTGGGATGACCCTGCCTTGGGGGTTTTGGGGGGGCAGGTAAAGTTGAGCTGGGGGTGTGTGGAAGGTAGCGGTTGGGTCCAGTGGGGCCTCCGAGTTCAGAGGTCAGTGTGGGGAGTCGGCCCTGCCCGAGCACCCACAGACTCCCTGGCTAGTGCTGCCCAGGGAACAGGTCTGCACATTGTCTGTGCCAGGAGTCTTGCATGGCCCCTGGACGGTCTGCTGTGTCCTGGCCCATCGCGTGAGAGGTACCCGTCCACACCTACTAGGCCTCAGAGCCTGCGTGGCAACCCCTTGTCTGGTGACTCGGGTCCCCTTGGCAAAGTACTGATCTTCCCGAGCCCCAGCTTTCTCATCTCGTGGAATGCAGTTAGGACTGTGCTTTACCTGGAAGGTCCTGTGTCCTCATCTGTACTTATTCCCAGGTTACTAGAAGTGGAAGTCCTGGGTCAAAGGGCCTCAGCACTGTTAAGACTGGCTCTACATATGGCCAGACGGTTTTTCAGAGAGGTTGTACTGATTGACAAGTCCTCCAGCAGTGGGCAAAATCCCTCCTTTCCCTTTGTCTTCTTCAACATGGAGAGGTAGACTTTCCTGATGTTTCCTACTTGTTGGGTTAAAAAAAAAAAAAAAAAAAAAAGGCACCTCGCCGGAGAGATTAAGCATGGTATGTTGGTTCAAATGCAGTTTGTGGGGGCAGATTGCTGGGATGGTTACAACCCTGCCCCCTATAGGCTCTGTGACCTTGGCCTCAGATTTCTTCATCTGTACATCTGTACATCTGTACATCTGTAGGATGGGGAGACATCACGGAATTGTTGCAAGCTTTAAATACGATATTGCAAGCTAGGTGGAACATGGTACATGTTTAATAAATGTATTCTTTCCATTTCTTTGGCTAATGGTAAAGTTGAATTTTCTTTTGGATTTCTTGTCTTTCTTCTCCAACAAATAACATGTTTGTCTTTTGCCCATTCTTCTTTTGGAACGCAGGACTTTTTCTTACTGATCTTTGAATAAGTCTTTATCTGTTCATTATATTAACACTGGGTCTTCTAATTTTTAATACTAGATCACATTAGAGTCACCTGGGAGCTTCTAAAACTTAAACCAATCTGTGAGTGAGGTCTGGCATTAGAATTGTTGGCACCCCCATTCTCCTAGGTCGCCAGGGTTCAGACACGGTGGTCGATTTAGTGTCATTGCATGCTTGCTGATTTTGTTTCTGTGTGGCTTCAGATTCTGTAGTTTAAGTGTTTACATGTGCAGCCATGTTTATCTTGCTTTTCCTTTATGATTTTGTGAGTATCCTTTATGCTTAAGAAGCTCTTTCCCACTCAACTGGTCACGTATCTCTTCTGGTTTCCTGTGATGGCCTCACCGCTCACTTCCTGTGTGATCTCGACAGGTCGCTGAAGCCGTCTGGGCTTCCAGCTCCCCAAGATGAGGAGGTTGGGCTGAATCAGACTTTTCCAAAGTCTTCTGAGATGCTTTGTGGAAAAACGGCTTCCTGGCCAAAGAAGGTTGGAAAATGCCCATTATGTCAAACATTCTGAGAAACCGTACAGTTGAGCCAAGTGACTCAGCAGCTCCACTCCTGGGTCTATGCCCAAGAGAACTGAAAACACATGTCCTCACACAACTCGTCCCCAAATGCTCGCAGCAGCATCGTTTGTGACAGTCAAGAGGTGGGTCCATGAACTGCTGAGTGGATAAACAAAATATCCAGATATCCACACCAAGGAATATTATTCCATCGTAAAAAGAATGAAGTCTTGATTTGTGCTAAACACAAGCCTTAAGAACATCGTGCTAAATGAAACTGGCCACGGAAGACCACACAGCATCATTCCATTGCACCAAATGCACAGATGAGGAAAATCTATGGACACAGAGGGTAGATTAGAGGTTGCCTGGAGCAGAGGGAGTCTGTGGGGAGTGAGGAATGGTGGCTGATGGGGACAGGGTTTGGATCTGGGGTCATAAGAATGTTCTAAAATTAGATTGTATTGGTGGTGTACAACTCCATGAATACACTAAAGGCCGCAGAACCATACAGTTTAAAGGAATGAACTTTATGGCACGTGAATTATATTTCATAAAGCTGTTTAAAGAAAGAAAAGAAAAGAAAAGAAAGCTCAGGACTTTGGAAGAGCCGGGTACTTCCCAGATGTGTGCTCATCTAAGCCCAGGACCTGGAGCAAAGCTTTTTGAATTTCCATCTTCGAGACTTAGTTCCCTCATCTGCACAACATGGCCCCTAGCTAGCACGACTTTGCATCATGAAAGGTCACTTCCACGTCCGCTCCTCGTAGCCCCTCCAGGAAGAGGCTAAGGCAAGAGAAATCTGAGGCCTTGCAAGGGTGACTTGCCTTGGTTCACGCAGCGCTTGGCTGTGGTGTCCAAGTTTCTGCCAGGCCCAGCCAGGGTCACGGGCTGCCAAGAGGTTTGTGGCAGGGACGTCCAAGAGCATGCTCTGGGACTCGGAAGGGGCTATGCAGACGTGACGTGTCTGCTAGCTAGTGAGCATGGGAGAGGGGTGGCCTGGGGGAGTCACACCTACACCCACTTCCTCTGAGGCTAGACCAGCCTCTGTTTCAACCCGTGGCCCCTGATCAGCCTCCGCACCGCTCCGAGCTTTGTGTTCCTTCTTGTTAAAATGGACGGCTGGCCCTTAGCTCATGGGGGCAGGTGGCAATGGGTGACCTGATGAGTGGCCCCTTTATTGAGTGCCTGCTAGGTGGTCTGCATGCCACCAGACGCAGAGTCTTGTTTACAGCTGTGAGTTTTTTCCGAGGGGCCCGCGGAGGCTCACCAGCCAGCCGATTTATGGCCTGCCTCTTCTCTACTTAACTTCATGCCTGTTAACAGTCTTTAAATAGGTTATCAAAGGCCATATGATATTCTGTCAGAGGCCTAAACTTCCTTTAACTATTTCCCTAGTTTTTGACATTTCTACCTATCTTAGTTTAAATACAAACAATACTGTGGTGGACAAAGCTACGCGTAAAATTTCGTACGCCTCTCTGCTTAGTTTCCTGAAGGCAGATTCCTGGAAGTGGATTTAGGACCAGGTGAAAGGGTGTGAACTCATTTACTGCTCCTCATATGGGCAGCCGAGCAGCCTTCCAGAAAAGAAAGGCCGAGACATCTACACCCCCACGAGCAGGGTTGGTGATGCCAGAGAAGGCAGATGAGTAACCAGCCTGGGCTTCTGTTCTCTCTCTCTCTCTCTCTCTCGTCCATTTGGATGATGCCCTGAAAACTGACCTTACCCAACCTCGTGCTAGTTAAGATGTATGTTAACTAGTAACTGGAAATAATCAATTCCATGGGTCTCTTCCGTGGGCTGTGGAAATCCCCAGGGCACCTGCCCATAAATCAAGAGCCATTAATATGCCTGCTCACGGTCTCAGGTGGCATTTTCGTGCAGCAAATGCAGGGAATGTGGTCACAGAAACAGAGAAGAGGAAGCAGAACCAAGTCATAGCAGAGATGATGACCATATCAGACCAGTTAAGATCAGAATCTATACATGTAATAGAGTGTACTTTATCTGTAGAGGTTCATAAGACCAATATAGAAATAACTAAAGCAAATTTTAATAGATTACCATGCGTGTGGTAAATGATCATTTCTTAAGAAAAACAGGTGAAATTCTTCTCACCTAAGAAGTACAGGCCTTTGAATCTGTCGTCATCAAACCAGTCAATCACAAGAGTTCCTAACATTTACTGAGTGCCTACTCAAGAAATTATGTGTATTGATTAATTTAAACCTGATAAGAATCCTCTGAGGTAGACTTTATTATTATGCCCATTTTAACAGTGGGATGAGGAAACGAGGGTACAGCGAGGTTGAGGAACAAAGTCACACAGTAAGCCAGCGGTGGACGAGGGATCTGATCTGATTCCGGCCCGTCTTCCTCTATGGGCCACCGCCTCACCCCCCACACCGCATCGCTGTGCTGTCTGCCCGAGGGGCAACGGGTCCTGTTGGGCCACCTGTCTTGAATTAGCTGGAGGGTGCAGAGGCCTGAGACCCCCTGACTGGGGCTGGTTTCTGGTACATTCTTTTGAGAACAGCACATGACAGAGGATTCAGGAACACTTGAAGTCACCTACTGAGGTGCTGGTGGTGCCCATCAGAGGCCTCGAGGTGTAACACGTGGAAGATGGTTCTCATCCATTTTCCTCTGTGTTCAGTGAAGGAGGACGTTCCTTGTAGCTCTTCCCTGCGCTGCCGAGAGTGAGCAGTACTGAGAGTCCATGTGGCCACCAAGATGCCCCGGTCCTGCCCAGCCGTGCCCGTTCCTGCCCCCTCCAGCCTCAGCCTGGTGCTGTGGTGCTCAGCTCCGGGGCGCTGGTGTAGCGTGGGGTGCAGTGCGGGGGGGCAGCCCTGCGCTGGCCTGCTGCCCTATCAGGCTCGTGCTCAGAGAGCTGGAGAAAGGCCTGGAGTGGTGAGTGGACAGATGCTCAGTAGAGGTCCTAGCACGGTTTCTTCCCCGAGTCCCCATGAGACTGTTGGCTCTGCGCATCCACTGCCACGTCCCCAGGGCCCAACGCCATGGGGTGCTCGGTGGACGGTGAAGAGTTAGGCGGTGGAGCTGTCAGATCATCAAACAGATGTGGGAAGGATTCGGTTATTTTGGAGTTAGGAAAACAGACATAGAGCCAGAGGAAGAGGAAGTCAGATGTGGAGGAGACAGCAGTGGGAGGAAGTGAAGGGCGCGGCTGATGCGGGGACAGAGTGACAACAAGAAGATGGTGAGAGGTCACACCGGGTGAAGGAGGCACAAGGGCACAGCAGGGGGCACTGGTGAGGGTGTGGGCTGGTGCAGAGAGAAGAGGTTGGCAGGGTGCACGGGGGTACCTAGCTATCCGGGGACCCCACTGTGGGATACATCACAGTCACCGGAAGGGCTTATTCAAATGGGGTGCTGGGCCCACCCCCAGAGTTCCCGATTCTGCAATTGTGGGGAGGGCCCGAGAATCGGCATTGCTAGCCCTTCCTCCTGATACCTGCACAGCTTTGGGCTCGGCCCTCCTGGCCCTCCTGGCCGCCTTGGGACACCCTGACCCTTCATCCCAGGCTGAGCCCAGGGCTCAGGAGCATCACGGCGGGTGGGGGTGGGGGGTTCCTGCTGGTACGTGAGGCTGCCTCAAGCGATGGGGAGGGGGCCGGAGGAGGCATGAGGCTGCTCTGTGGTTTCCTGCCCACGCACCCGTCCTACCCGTTCCTCTCCAGAAGTGTGGTCCTTGAGAGCACATGGTGCAAATGAAATGTCAGGAGCAGCACGAAGCAGGGCCCCAGGGAGGCCCAGCCCCGTGAGGCTGACTCACTGAAAACAAGGCGGGCTTTTGTCCGCTGTCCCCCCCCCCAGGCTGCACACCACCGCAGATGCAGCAGCAGGTCCGGGTGCGGGGCGCGCCGGGTGGGGGTGCTTTACAGCTGGAGACTCCTCCCATGAGCACGTCCCGAGAGACGTTGGACAAATGCCCGTACACAGTCACAGGCTCTGGGATGAGAGAACCAAGTCAATGCTGATCCCTGGAAGGGAACCCCCGAGGCCACTGCGGCACCAGCTGGAGCTGCCCCAGCTGTGGGGTTGGGGAGCAGGCGTCCTCGCATTGAAGACCTAGGGAATCAGGGCTGAGACCGGGAGAAGCAGTGCATCTGTGGAATGGGGTCAAGTTCTGCCTCTGCAGCTGGGCTCCTGTGCAGGAGGCCCCGGGGTTCTTGCTCCTCGAGGGCCCAACCCCACACGCCCGACCTGCCCCTGATCCAGCCCTCCCCCGGGGTGCTGGGGGGTGGGAGCTGAATCAGGGATCCCATGAGGCTGGAGGTGCTCAAACTTAAGCGGGCATTGGAATCACCTGGGCGGCTTGTTAAGCCAGCCTGCTGGGCCCACACCCAGTTTCTGATTCAGTAGCTTTGGGGACGGGCCTGCGCGTCTGCATTTCTAACCAGTTCCTGGGTGAGTTGCACTTGGAGAACCACTGTGTTAGGTTCGTCTCTGCCAGGCATTCTACCAACTCTTAACGGGGTTAAGGTGTGGCACTATTCGGACCTCATGTCAACAGCATGGGGCTCTGGGAGACTCTGCTGGCTGGTGACGGTCGACAGCTGGTGTTTCTGCTGTGGGTTCTGTCACATGGGCCTTCCCTTCTGCTGGTCCTCCCGGAACGGCCTCCGCTTCCTTAGCCCTCTGCTCCGGAGCGGGTGCCCAAACTGGGACTGAGCTTCTGGGGTCCCCCGTCCCATGGAGGGAAAGAACACATTCTTTTCCCCTCCCTTTGCCTTTTGCTCGGGACACAGCTCCATCAGCCTTTTGGGCCTCTGCAGAGCCTCCTCCCTGGGCCCATCTGCCACACTCACCCCAGCACTGCTCCCCTCCTCCCAGGGCCTCTTTTTGACAGAAGCCACCCTCTTGTGTCTCTGAAGCTCTGCCCCCCCCACACCCCCACTTCACCTCTCTGGCCTTGGGCTTTATCTTGCTTGGCTCCGTTTTGGCCAGGGCCCCTTCTCCAGAGCTTTCCTCCAGCCCCACAAAGGGAGCAGTAAGGGAAGGGCTGAAGGCTCAGGAATGCGTTGGTCCTGGTGGGAAAGTCTTGCCTCCTACAAAGTACATATGAAGCAATTACTTAACAAAGGGAAAGGTAATAAAGGAGCTCAATAAGTATTTGTTGAATAAGGGAACACAAAAGCTACTTTCCATGATGAACAGTCAAAACCTCCTCTTATGAAAAAGCACTTTGATTGTGAGAGGCTTGAAGGTGTGCCCGCAAAGTGGGAAATGGGAGCCCCCTCGGTGGGCATTTCTCCGGCACCGTGATTTCCAGTGAGTTCCATGGCAGCGAGTGTCCATGCTAATAAGAGTTACACACCCAAAAGGGGCCCCGGGGAATACCTTTGGCAAGCGCTCAAGTGAACAACTATCAGCCGGTCCCTGTATTAGGGGGACTTCCCTGGGCCTGCCCTGGGGAGGGGCTCGTGGCAGGCCTTGAGGACGATGCCCCAAGCCCATTGGCCCCGGGGCCAGTGTCTGCTGGATATCTGTGCGGGGAACGTGGGGGCGGTTAAAAGTGAGGGTGGGAAAAATAAAGAAATTAAAGTGAGGGCAGGAGTGAAAGTAGTTTTATTTTCTCACAGAGCCCCTCCCAGCCCAGAGGTGCCCGCATTTGTGCCGAGGAGGCAAGAGGTTGCCTTCGAAGCTTCTACCGGCAAGGCCAGAGAGAGGCACCTGCCTCCCCTGCCTCCCAAAGGGATGCTGGGGCCTTGGGGGTAACTGCTGAGGACCATGACTAGCCTGATCACCTGGGGTCAGAGGTCTCCTCATGCACACACACACGCACTTGTGCAAACACACACGCATGCATGCACACACAGGCTGGGGTTGTGTGTGTGGTGAGCCCTGCAGCTCTAGGTCATCCCACCCGGGGCTCATGAGCCAGAGGAGGACGCTGGTAGGAATACGGGCAAACGGGTGGACGAGAGTTTGGAGGGGCATTCCCAGCACCCTCAGCTCATGCTCTTCTCCTGCCCTATCATTGGGTCGCCGAGGGAGGACCACAGAGCAAGGAGGGGGTCACTAATCAGAGGGAAAGCTGGAAGCCAGAGACTTTGGGGAAGACAGTGACCCCGATCCTTCCCCTCCTGGAGATATCTGGCAGCCGGTTCCTTTTGTTCTGTTTGAGGACCTACAGCCCCCTGGGGTCTCAGTCGAGGGGAAGGTGGGATGGCTCAGGAGGTCGAGAATGAGACCTGGAGAAGGGGAGGGTGTGAGGTGGGGAATAGGGTAGGGGTGGTGACTGTCCTAATTGTTCTGGAGAGAACCTGGATAAGGGAAGGAACCCCTTCCCCTGGGGTCCCCTGAAGACCCTGACGGTAGTTCATGTGGGCCCAGAATCCCAAATGCCTGAGTCAGTAGTCATCCAACCAGGCCTGGAATGGGCCCTTCCCAGCTGTGGTAAGCGGGCGCACCGCTGTGAGGCCTCCCTTTGCGTTCTCCTCGGCCACCCTCCTCTGGGCGCATGGTGGCCACAGGTTAGGCCTGTCCATTACAGCGGCCCCCAGCCCTCGGCCCCTGGGGAGCTCTGCCCCTCTTTGCCCTGTTTGTGTGGCAGCTGCCGGGGCCAGCCCCGAGCCCAGCGTGCTCTCACCCCCACTCGCCGGCACCCAGCCCCGCACATCGCCTCTCTCTGCCTCTTGTAGCCCCTCCGGCTCCCATCTCTGGTTCTCAGCAGGCAGCCTTCCAGCGTCAGAATGAAGGGGATGTTGAGTAGAGGTCGGGGCTGGTAGGGGGTGAAGGGAATGGCTCCCTCCACAGCCACTGGGTTAGAGTTCCCAGGTCCTTGCTGAGGGGACACAGACACCTCACCACACAGACCTGGCAGGCGCCCTAGCTTTCCTCCCCAGCGGGGCTGGCCATGAGGACCGCATCTCTCTAACAGTAACCACACTTCCTGTTGCCCTGGCTGTCACCTCAGAAAGCCCTGACTATCACCATTTCAGACCACCCTTCCACTCCTGGTGGCCCTCGTTGCTTCAGCTTGTGGCCTCCCCGAGCAGACCATCAGTGGTGAGATGTCCACACAGCCTAGAGCCCACAAGAAGCATTGCTATGTGAGGACACTGTCCCTGGGATCTTTCTACAGAGAACCCCTCAGCTCCTGGCCTGTCTACAAGGCAGCTCTGGGGTGCAGGAACCGTCCTGGCACCTGGGACGCTCCGGTTCCCCCTGGCCTGGTGTCAGTCCCGGTTTCTGGGCTCCCAGGAAGCTGTTCAGGCTGAGTTGTTGTGCAGATGTGAGGGGACCCAGCAACCTGGAAAATATCATTCTCTTGCTGGGAAATGGGGACGGTATTGAGCGTCTCCCTCATCCCTGATGGTTCCACAAGTCAGGATTGGCAAGACCCAGGAAGGCCATGCTCTTCAAACACCTTCCTGCCACGGAGGAGAAGACAGAGCCTGGGATTTGGGGCTTGGCTCTTCACCAGGCCAAGTCTGAGGTCTTGAGCACCGTTTGCTTGACTTTCCAGACCCTTAGCTCTCCCCTCTGAATTGTAGATCAGTGACCTGCCCTACTCTCTTCAGACTTGCCGTGAGGGTCCGGTGTAGACCCACCCAGCAGGTTTGGGCTGACAGTGGGTGGAGGCGGGGAGCACTCCAGCATCTCAGCCTTCACCATTACTGATGAACCTCTGCGATGGGAGGGCTTCAGACCGTAAAATCTGAGAGCTAACCCTTGGACAGTTGTGTGGATTCCCAGCTCAGCCCAAGAACCGGGCCAGGACTGGGAGGGACACAGCAAGAAGGACAGGAAAACACCCAGGCAAAGCTCCCCGCCTAGGACTGCACCCCAGTTTCCAGGTTCCTGGGATTTGCTAGTGCCTCTGTGCACTGACCCAGCAAAGTCCCCAAGGTCCCCCGATTCCATTCCCCCAGAGTGACTACAGACGGGCCACGTGTGCCATGAGGCCTCCACAAAGTTCGGGAAGCAGAAGGGTGCCCAGCTGTGTGTGAATTGGGGTTCTCGGTAGGTAGTGCCAGCTTCTTGAAGTGGAACAAGGTGGCAGGCTCTCAGCACCGAGACCCCCAGGGGCGGGACCTCTTGGAAATGTAAAGGTGGGCTCCAGGCCTCTTGCTCGAAACCTCAGAAACGTTCCTCCCTCCAATTCTGTCACTCAGCCCCTCGCTGTCCCGCGAGGCACCGCCTGGGCTGGCCTCAGGCTCAGGCTCACCACAGTCCCCACTCCTTCCCACTCCCTCAGCCCTGGCGACTCTCATGGTCCACCATTCCTCTCAGCAGCCCTGCTGCTCCCTCCTTCTAGAATGATCTTCTTGCTCCTCTCTGCTTGTTATCACCCACTCTTCTCTCAGATCTCCCAGCCAGGTCAAACCCTCTTTTTATGAGCACCATGTCCTTGTTCTTCGAAGCTTTTGCCATTGCTGCAATTTGTGCTACACAGTTGACAAATGCTTACCTGACTAGGGCTGCAAAGCTTCCCGATGACCTGGTTGAAGGCCCCAACCCCAGGTGTCCCCAGTGCCAAGCACTGAGCAAGACTCTGCAGACATCTGTTGGATAGATGGATGATTTTCACTCTCTGCATGTTGGCCAGCCCCAGGGCTGAAAGGGACGTCCCATGGTGGCCCCCAAACCAAATGACCATTGACTAAACTTAGGACCACTTACTTTGGCCCCAGCTATGATCCCTGGGGAACCACAGGTGGGGGGAGCGATGTTATTCCTCCAAAGGCTGAGATCGGGCCTCCTTGGCCTGGTCTGACCCTCCGTCTTCGTCCAGGCAGAATGCTGTAACAAAAACATTACAGACTGGGCGACTTAAGCAACAGAACTTGATTTCTCATGGTTCTGGAGGCCGGGAAGTCCAAGAGCAGCGTGCCAGCAGACGGTGCCTCATGAGAGCCCCTTCCTGGGTCACGGGCGGCTCTCTTCGTGGGATGGAGAGGGCGAGGAAGCTCTATTATTACCAGAGTACACACCCCGTCCACGAGGGCTCCGCCCTCACCACCCAATCTCCTCCCAAAGGCCCCGCCTCCAAATGCTGTCACACTGGGGATTAGGATTGAACATGTGAACTTTAGGGGGATGCATTTAGTCGGGCCCCCCCACCTCCGGTAACTCAGCCCTTCCCCAGGTACACAAGCAGACACGGCCTGCTCAAGCTCCCATTTGCCATTTACTTGCTGTGTGACCTTGGGCCCTCAACTCTTCCAGCCTCCGGCCCCTTGTCTGTCCTGACACCCGGCAAGGCCGCTGGGGAGATGGACCGCGGTCGCGTGCAGACACTTGGAAGGCCCCGTCAGAAGCAGCGCGAGCCACGTAGACGTCAGAGGTCCTGCCGTGGGTGAATTACAGTCACAGGGCTTCGTGGTCCTCGGGCTGAAAGTGAAGTCTCCCAGACTCCTGTCTGTTTTGGGCTCCCGTCTGCCCTCGGCTCAAACCCTTTGCTGGCGTCACTGTCCTTTCCCTGGGCTGACCCTGCTTTCCCCCCAGGCCCTGCCAGGCTTACTTAGCCTGGGAAAAATGGCTTCTCTGCCCTGGGCCCCAGGCCCGTCCAGTGGCTTCTGGCCACCACGGCCCCACGCACCCCATCCCTTCAGCGACCACTCTCCTCACAGCATCCCCCTCCTTCCTTCACGTCTGAGGTGGCGCTGACCCTGGGAGCAGGCAGACACGACTTGAATCTCGGTTCTGCCACCCTAGCTGTGGGCGCTGGGACTCAGCTCCTTGTCTGCAAAACTGCCACCCCCTCCCCCTGCGGGTGGCAGTGAAGATGCAGTGAGGACATGGGTGAAGTGCTGGCTCAGTGCCTGCAAATGTGGGGTGTACGCCCCCCTCTGAAAGTCTCCCTTCTCCTCACAGCTCTATTCTCAAGCCTCCAGAGCTATACCACCTAAACCCCAGCGACGCACACAGATAATGCCTGGCCTCCGCCTGGCAACCTCATTTAATCTCCTCTGAGTTGCTCACTAGGCTTCTTCTACCCTCCTGCCTTGCTCCTGGGGACAGAGGAGGCAGACAGACTGCTAGCTGAGGCCCAGCCTGGAGTCCCCCCACCCACCCCCCCTGTCAGGAGGACGGGGAGGAACCCCGCATCTGCCAAGGTGTGGAAGCGCATACGCCTAGCGAGTCATCGACAGTGGAATCCGCCTTACACCTCGCCTCCTCTCGCGCTGCCCTAGAACACGGGAGCCTCAGAGACAGGCTTGTCCCAGCCAGATCCACAGGGAGCTCTGCTGGGCCCCAGTCCCACAGCCTGGGGGACACCCACTGCCATAGACAGCTTCGGATCCTTCAACACCGTATGATCGCCAGCCAGTGTATAGAGAGCACCTCGTGGGTGCGAGCCCCTGGGGGAGGCCCTGGGGATGCAGAGAGGGGAAAGCACAATCTTGGCCTTCCACGGGCTTCCAGCCAGCTTAGGCGGACAGACAAGCACCAGCTCCCTGTACACACACACACACACACACACACACACACCCCAGCTCTGCTCCAGTGCATTGGCTCTGTCCTCTTCACCGTGACCAGCTTGCGGCTGCTCAAATCTTGCACAACCCCACTGGCCACAATCTTGCCACCACATTTCTGTTGTCTGAGACACTCTTTTATGATATTAGGTTCACCATGCTCTAATTTATTCACGTAAGATTCTCCATTTTTAAGCGTACAGCTCAGCGGGGTTGGACAAATGCATACGATCGCCTAACCCCCGCCATGGTCAAGAGATAGAACATTTCCATCATGCCAGGAAGTTCCGTTGGTTATCCACATGGCTGGCTCCTCACCCCTTGGGGTCTTGTGTCAGTCACTGCGGGCACTTACCCCCTCTGTCCTGCTGAATCCTGACCACATCCCCCAGTACTAAACCTCATGCACGTATATACTTATGCATACAACTTATATGTGTCTCAGATACTTCCCATCCAGGACGGAACGAAACGATGTGTTTTGTTTGCTGTCGTATCCCTGGTGCTCAGAATTCCGAGTCTGAGAGAAAGGTCACAGGGGTGTGGGGCTGGAGCTATGGGAACACTGGGGGGCACCTCCTGCAGTCATCGGGAACAGACAGGGATGGCAGCAGGTGGAGAAGGAAGGGAAGGGTGTTGCCATCTGAGAACTGGAGTTCTGTTTGGTGGGAGTGATGAAAAGCAGCTAGAGAGGCAAGTAAAGGGTGTCAAGTCTGCCAGGCTGGGAGTTCTCGGGCATTCAACCCACTGCCCCATTCCCCAAAGCTGCCTCTTCCAGAGGTGGGGGGGGGCTGATGTGGGAGAGTCTTAAACAGGGTCTGATTTACATGTTAACAGGGACTGTCTGGGTGCATCCTGGGGGCAGGCCTGGAAGAGCCACAGCCCTGGAGGCTGGACATTGGACATTAGGTGGGAGGGTATGGTGGCTGAGATGGAGCCTGGGGCAGTGGGTGAGAGAGGAGAGACTCAAGTGAGGGCTCGGTTTCTCCTCCAGCCAGCTCTACCGGCTACTCCTAGCGTGCAAGTGCCAATCTCTCAGTGCTGGCCACACTCTGCTCTCTCATTCTTCATGCTTCTGGCCCTTCAGATCTCCCCCTGCCGGGAGGTCTTTCTCATGGCAGGACACCAGTGGGTGACTTGTGAGCCCCTCTGGAAACTTCTTTCTGACTCCCCCTTCCTGAAGGCGGGCACATCCTGAGGCCATGTGATGTTTGGGGCCTTGTCTTGATGTCCATTTTAGATGTCCAGCCCCATAGAGGGCTTGGGCTGGGAGTTTCAATTTGCTTTGCTGGGGGGGGCGGGGCATGAACGATTAGCCAAAAAGATGTTGTTGTTGTTGCTTTCCATTTTAACACATTTTAGCTGAGCTTTCACTGAGTGCTAAACTCTGTGACAGGAACTGGGGATGTAGAGAAGGTTCAGACACACTCCCTACCCCGAGCAGAGCAAAGGAAGGTGACATAGCCAATAAACCACAGCACAGAGAGATACATAGACACAAAGTGCACTGTGAGATCCCACAAGAGCGTGTGACTGACTGTGGGAGGGAGTGTTCGGGGAAAGCCTCCTGGAGGAGGTGACATTCAAGTTGGGTTTTGAAGGATAAATAGGAGTTCACTCATGGTACATAGTAGGGAAGGTTGGCAGACATTTTAGCAGAAGGAATAGCTTCTGCAGGGCCTGGAAGATCTGAAGATTCGTGATGGGTACAGAGCTATGATCACTGATAAAGTCCTTTCTGGGTTGCTTGGGTGACCAAGAGTGACTCCTAGGAGCAAGGTGTTCATCTTAGAGGACAGAATGGACAATTCTTCACGGATGGCTTTGTAGCTTCATCCTCGTCTGACTGCCATTCTGCCTCATGCCATCTTTTCTCTATGACCTCTTCTCTTTCCCTCTAACTCTCTTGCCTTGCTCTGCATTTGCCCCTTCTAAGATGATCTGGTGCTGGGTGCAAGGCACTGCAGGACTTTCATAGCCATACAGTGGCCTCTAGAGCTGCTCCAGCAGCTCATGGAGAGGCAAGGAAGAGGGCAGGGACGCCAGGAGGCAGTTGATGTGCAGGGGACCTGTGGAGGTCTGTCTGTGGGTGGCAGGACCCCGGCTATGAAGCTAGGCATAGGGAAGGAAGGATAATCTTCCCCACCACTCCCTAATCACCAGGTGGGGCTCAGAGCAGGATTCCACTTAGGAGGGCACCTAAGGTACCAGCAGGGTGGCTGGTCAGAGCCAGGGTAGAGAAGATAGAGCTATGCCCAGGGGCTGGGGCAGAGACACCAGTTAGGGATGCCTGCCTGGGGCAGCAACATGGGGCTCAGAGTAGACAAGGAGGGAGGAAAACCAGCTTCATCACCTCGGGAAGCGGCGGGGTGTCTCATGCTGGATTGTTTTCTTCCACAGAGTGTTGAAGCCTGGGCCAATGTGACAAGCCTACTGTTTCATGCCGATACCTCATCTTATTTGGGGCTTCGCATGGATCAGGCACTCTGCTATATGTTTTGAAAACGTTGCATCACCTAATCTTCATACCGGCTCTGCGTGGGAGGTGCCGCTACCATCCCTTCTCCAAGATGAGAAACCACAATGCAGGGCACTTACCCAACCCAGCCTCGCCAAGAAACCGTAAGAGGGGCCGTGGCTAGTTGCTGTGCCCCCCGCCGCTGCACCCTGCCACCTCACCCCCAGGGCACACGGAGAGAGAAAGCCAGGCTGTCCCTACACTGCCTGCCCCACCTGCTCCCCACTTTGTCTACAGCCTTTGCTGATGGGGATGGGCCGCCTCGAGGGTAGTGGCTGGGAGAACAGGGCGGCTGGAAGCTAAGCCATCCTGTTCCGCCCTCTCCCCCGCCGAGATAAGCAGAGCCCAGAGCCTGGGCGTCTGAAAATTGGGTTGGCCCTCCTGGGGCTGAGAAGCCACCCGGGGCTGAGTCACAGAGATTTCCTTGGGATTAACGATCCTCTGAGGTCCATGGTACCTGGTTGCAGTGGAGGCAGTTGGCTCTTCCAGCCAGGCATTAATCCTAGTGAAATACTTGGTATTTCCAGTCATTCCAGCTGGAATTAAACTTAAATCAAGCCCCAAAAAAAGGCAGAGTCAGGAGAATGTAAGCAAACTCGCCAAAGAAACCAGGCAGCTGGCCTCTTCAGATGCTGGCGTCAGTTCTCGAGAACTGTGGGCCATTCACGGCCTGTGCCTGGGAAGCAGGATGGGGAGCGAACAGAGTACTCCACTGCACTCCCAGGATCCGCCCCACCCTCGGGGAGGATTCACCCTGCTGTGAACTAGCCAGCAGTCAAATAACAGGCTCCTCCGCTCGGTGGCTGAGCGAGGCAGCCAAGGGCCAGAAGCTCTGGGGTCTCAGCGAGATTCTGCTGCTGTCATAGTCCCCTTACCCAGGGGCACGTGGGTCTAGTTGGTGGCCGAGAGGCAGCCCAGTTTAGGGGCTGGGGCCACTGTGCCTAAAGCTGTCTCCATCCCCCACTGACAGATGACCCTCTGGGCCTCAGTTTCTCCATTTGGAAAAACAAGAGACTAGGTGCCTCCCTGGGTGACTGTGAATATGAAGTGGGCTAATACACATGAGGAGCTAATGTTGTGAGTGTTGTGAGTGCCAAGTGTTAGCTATTATTGCTCTTGGGGCCTGGCTTCCTCGCCGGCCGGGGTGGGGGTAGGGAAGGGCTTTGACCACCAAGGGCCCTCTTCATGCCCAAGCTCTGTGCCTGTGACGAAGGCCCTGCTTCTGGAAGGGCACTCACCCTCCATGGGAGGAAGACAGCATTACGTGCGCCACAGACCACACCCCATTTCGGGGCTGTGCATGAGTGCAATGTGCATGTGTGTATGTATTTATGCATGTGTTTATTTGTATATGTGTGTGTGTGCGCTTGTGGGTATGTGTGTGGGTGTGTATATGCGTGTGCATATATATGTGTTCATGTATGTATGTGTGCATGTGTATCTTGTGTCTATATATGTGTGCATGTGTGGTTTTTTGTGTGCACATGTGGAGATGTGTATATACGCATGTGTATGTCAGTGTGTTTGTGCGTGTGTGTATGAGTGTGTATGTATGTGTTTGTGCTGCGTGTATATATATACATACACGTGCATGGGTACATATGTGTGTGTGCATAAGTGTGTGCACGGGGTGCGTGTGTGTGTGTCCAGGTGAAGAGTATAGAGAACCAGCCCATTTTGGTTCTTTGTTGAGGTCGGATGGGAATGTGCTCCCACCTCATCCTGCACCTCAGCATGAACCTGTCCGAGTGGGCAGTGGGAACCCAAACCCGAGAAGGAGGGCTGCGGCGGTGGGCGTGGAGAGTGAAAGGCATGAACGCAAGTGCTTTAACCAAAGAGACGCACCAGGATGCAGAGCGAGCGGAGGAGCTGAAAAGGGAAAGCAAGACCCGTTACTCAGTGGTAGGCACAGCCCCCTAAGTAAGCGCTTCTGTCACAGAGAGGAACGTAAAGCTCAGAAGTCACCGGTGATCAAGCCAGAACTCGAGAGTGGGTCCACTGATCCCCAGGCCCTGGCTCCCTCGCCACCCTGGGCTGCCCCCTGCGGGAAGGCAGACAGACTGGACAGGGATGGTCCCTGGGGCCTCGCTCCGCCAGGCCCCAGTGCGGGGAGTGGTCAGCGCTCCAAAGTGCTGGAGCCCCCATGCCCCAAGCCTGGCACAGGGGAGGGATTGCCGAGGACAAGAGTGCTCTGGAGGCCGCAGAAACCAGGGCGGGCCAGCGGGCTCCCAGAGGGCAGTGAGGTGGTTAGAAAAGGGCCAGGCTATTGGTATTTCAGTTCTGTGTATGATACATGATATTTGGGCAAGTCAAGTCGCCTTTCTTTTTTTTTTTTTTAGAGATTTTATTTATTTATTTGAGACAGAGAGAATGAGAGAGACAGAGAGCACATGAGAGGGGGAGGGTCAGAGGGAGAAGCAGGCTCCCTGCCGAGCAGGGAGCCCGATGCGGGACTCGATCCCGGGACTCCGGGATCATGACCTGAGCCGAAGGCAGTCGCCCAACCAACTGAGCCACCCAGGCGCCCTCAAGTCACCTTTCTGAGCCTCTGTTTGTTCATCTGACACTGCTCCGACCCTGGCCTCCTAGGAAGCAGCAGAGTTGTGCTGAGGTAAAGCGTAGAGCCTTCGGTGCTCCCAGAGTGAGTCCCAGCCCTGACCCTTAGCAGCTGTGTGACTTTGGGCAAGTCATGCTCTCAGCCTGTTGTCTTGTATGTGAAATGGGGATAAGAGTGGTCTCTACCTCATACGGTTGCAGTATTAACTCAAATAATGCCTATAAAACACTTAGAACAACTCCAGGCCCGAAGACAGAGGCTAGGGAATATTTATTACTGTTGCATTTGCTATTATTTCACAAAATTGTTAGAACAAAACCAGCTTGCATAGAGGAGACTGCTGAGCTGTCGAAGCACCTGCTGGAAGGCAGGCAAACCGTACTATCGTTTGTACTATCCACGCCCTCCGTCCCTTTGAGAGCAACGTGTATTTTCACCCTACTGATTCTGGACTTGACCCGGCCCGTGGAAAATGAATGGATATGATGGTGTGTTCCAGGTCTCAGCAGAAACTTTACTAGGCATTGATGAAAGCTTCCACCACCACCCTTGCTGACCCAAGTGGGGCAGCTTGGGCCCTGGAGTAGGAAGCCATGGGGCAAAGCCACGGGAGCCAGAGTGGGTGGTCACCCACATGAGGTGTGAATGAGGAAGAAATGTTTGTTGTCATTGTGAGCCCCTGAGATTTGGGGGTTGTGTGTTATCACAACCAGACTGCCACAGACAGACAGTATTAAGAAGGACGGTCTCCAAGGAGGTGTCCCATGACCTACTGGAGAGGACAAGAGCCAAGTCTTGGAAGCTGAAGTCAAGGAAGGGATTGAAGTAGACAAAATGCATGCAGGCCCATGCAGACACACACACATACACACAAAATGTGAGGAAACCCTCAATACTGTCTGCCCTTCATTTCCATAAGACATCGTAGTACTTAGCAGGTCCCTGGAGCTAGCCAGCTCTCCCACAGGGTCTCTTCACCTACCCCTTGCACCCCAGGAGCTCCTCCCTGGCTCCTGGCCTTCATTTCTGGGTTGTTCTCACTGAGAGAGCCCACGAAGCCCTTTGCATTGGCTTTGGTTTTGTTTGCTTTCACTTGTGCCATCCTGTTGTGGACAAGAAGGAAGCACGCCAACATCAGCCCCTGCCACAGACCAAGGGAAACATTTCCTGGCCTCCGGTTGGATGCGGTTCCCTTCCCGTGGGTGTTCCTTCCAGAGCCAGGTCTGTAAACTTGGGGAGCAAATGCTTTGTTGCCGCACTCTGTCTGGCCCAGAAGAGGTTTTTCTCAGAGGGGACTGAAGCGGGAGGGGGCTGAGGTGGCCAGCCCTCTGGTCCCAGCAGTTCTCCCAGTTGGGTGGGGAGGGTCTGGTGGATGCCGCCATCTTGCTTTTGGAAGAGGGGTTGCTCACAGATCTGACCTCACTGGTCCGGGAAAGTTTTCCATTTGGACTGCTTTCCATTCCAGGAGGCAAAGCAAACATCTGCTCCCACAGTTCCCTTTTCCCCTGCCAACTACCCCACTGGGGGATGCTAGACATTTGTTCCATCATTTCTTCATTTTCTTTCCATACCATCTAGCTGAGCTCTGGCTGTTGCTGTCTTTCCTCCCATCCAGGGTGCCATCCACAGTCTCTCGTGTCTCCTCCTGGCCCTGACGGGAATTTTCCTGTGGCTTTCTGTGGTCTCTGACCCTGTAATTTACCACCCAGAGCTTGCAGGCTCTCCTTGCCCTGAAGACTTTCTGAGCAGATCTTGGTCCAGCTTGGTGGCTCTGGGTGACTGTCACAGAAGGCCTTGGAAAAGCCGCCTCTATGGCCCCAGCAGCGCTCCAGCCCCGCACCCAGCTCATGGTAGCTCACGGCAGCTCTGTGCTCGTGCTTGGTGTTTTGGGAGGGTGCAAGGACTAGAGGCCCACTCAGAGAGCCTCAGGCATTGCTGGCAGGATGTGTGGGACAGGACTTGTGGAGAACGTCCTCTTGGCTCCTCACTGCTCAGCACAGCAGCCTGGTGGTCCCTCAGATGCCACACCATGTTCTCCTGCCCCTGGGTCTTCATCACCCTTGCAACTCGGCTTTCTCAGCCACTGCTTCCAAGCCTGCTACCCCAGTCTCTCTCCTCCCCATCTCATTTGCTCCTGCTTGTGCATGATGTTTGCTGCTTTGTGGCTTCTGCTTCTGACGACCCCCCGAGGGTCTCAGCTCTGCTGCGTTCTGCTGACTGGGGCCATCTCTGTGGCTGCTAACAAAACCCCCCAGAGGATTTGGCCGGGGCAGTTCTTTCTGTCTGGCATTTAGTCCTTGCTGGGCAGAGTTCCACGCCAGGGCACCTCACAGGTCTCCGGTGTCTTCATGACCAGCCTCTATGTGGCTCTTTTGGAGTCAGGTGCCAAGCCTTGTGTCAACTGGCTATTTATGGCCAGACTTGCACAGTCACATGACCCAACAGCATGGCAACTGGTGGGTAAGGAACTGTTGGAGGCTGCTCTATTCAGCATGCAGCGTGGCTGTCGTGGGCACTCGGGGACCCTGCAGCCACCTAACAGCACCCCCACCGCACCAGGCCTGGTCTACAACTCAAGAGTGCTACTAGTCTGTTCAGCTGCCGACTAGCCCACCTTTCCCCTCCTGCTGCGCATCACACGCCACCCCTCCAACAGCGCCGTTCCTCCCGTATGTCCCCATCGCCCCCTAGCCAGAGTCCCCCTGCCAACCACCCCCTGCTCAAGGGCCTGCTCAACCGTTCCAACTCCTCCTCGAAGTTTCCCTCCCCCCTGCCCTTCCAGGGTGTCTATGAGGCCCGTCATAGAGACTGGCCCTTGCGCGTGGTTTGTCCTGCACTGTTTTCCAATGACATCACTACACTGCTCCTCAGTGGGGCTGACGCTTGGCATGGGCCATTGTGGAGTGTCAGTCGTCACCACCCCGGCAGCCCACGAACAGTCCTGCTTTCCTTTTTGGGTCAGCCTCTGCAGACCGACGAAAGATACAGGAGCTCTCCTGGTGGAGAGATCAGACCGGAACCCGAGAAGGCTTCACCAACAACCGCAGTATTTGTGGAATCGGATCATGCCACTGCCTTGCTTAAAACCCTCCAGTGCTTTCTATTTGCACCAGGAGTCACATGGAGCCCTCTGTGGAGCCTGCAAGTCCTGTGTGACCCAGTCCCTGCTGATGTCCTCCACTTTCAAGCCACACTCCCCAGCCCACCCTGCCCCACCACCCTGGCTTTTCAGTTCCTCAAAGACACCAGTCTGGCTCTTTGGCTCATCTATAAGCTCCATATGGCAGGGGCTAGGCTTTTTGACCTCCACGGTGCCACGTAGGTGTTCAATAAATGTTTTTCAGTGACTAAGCGAGCAATCTGTGCGTTGATGTGAATGGAGGGGAAAACCATTAGGTACATATGAGAAGCAAGGAGGAGGCGGGCCAGGCCAGACTAGAGAGGGCAGCGGTGGGAGACAAGCTGAAGGGGGTTCGGGTCGAACTGTGAGGCCATGGGTGCTAGGCCCGAAGTCTGGCCTGCCCCCATCTCCTGTAGTCAGCAGCTGGGAGGTCTCGCTGAGAAAGGAGGGTGAATGATTCAGGAGGAGGCCTTTGGCAGTTACGGGCAGAACAGATTGAAGCATGAGAAACCTGAAAGTCAAGAGATAGGTAGGGAGCCTTTGGTAATACCCCAGGGCTGGCTGAGGACATACACAGACTTGGGGGGCAGAGAGCAGGTGGCATGAGAACGGAGGGCTCTGGAGGCCTGGCCAGGGGCGGGGGTACAGGCCTGACTTACTGGTGGAGTGGAGAAGGAGCCAAGTCCAGGAAGGTGGGGGCTAGGAGTCGCCCCATGGGGGCCACAACCTGATTTCTAGGAGGGCAAAGGAACGGTAGAAGCAGAAGCAGGGGGCAGGTGATCAGACCGAGAGCACAGGGCGGGTGGCCGTGTCGGTGGGGCATGGGCTTTGCCTGAAGTCCAACCGCCCTGGTTCACTTCCCAGCTCTGTGGCTTACTAGCTGGCTGAACTTGGCTAACCCCTCAATATCTCTGCCCCTCCTTTTCCTTGTGTGTCCCGCGGGAACAATAATGTCCTAGTTGCAGTGACTCACTAAGGTAATGCAGGCAGAGAGTGCAGTGTGGGGCCCCGACGTCTGTAGTCAGTCCTGGGTTGAATAGTAACACTCTTTTGTAACTGATATTATGAATACAATAATAATAATGTTAATCCCACAAGCTGGCGTCCCTGGAAGGACTCATGCTTGAAGATGGATGCACGGGAGCTCGGTTGCAGAATGAGGTCTGCAGGAGAGTAGGAGCGGGGCGGTGGGAACCCCCTGGCCTGCGTCTGGGTTCTCTGGGAGGTTGTTAAGCCCCTCGGCGGAGGCTGAAGTGCCGGGGTCCACAAGCCCGCCGATCATGGACTGGACTCAGCTGGGAGGAGCTGGGGGTGGAGACAGGTTCCCATCTGGCATCTCCCCTGCTCCTTGGGAATGCTTCCCACAAAACGCGTGACTGAGGCAGCGGGCACTGACTCACCCCTGTGTTGCATTTGTCTGACAGCAGTACTTGGAAAGGAAGTGCTGTTGTCTTGGACACAGACAGAGCCAAGAGCAAGCCTGGGCCCTGCTGCTTCTCCACAGTGGGTTCCCGGGGCCACTCCTGAATGGCTCTGCGCTCCCTTCTGCACATCTAAAAGCACAGAGATGATGCTCGCTGAGTCCTTAGTCTGAAAGTTCGGTAAATGCTAGCTGGTCATTAACATTCATCAAAAAGCGGTCACATCTGTGATCACGGTTCACCCTCATAATAAAGCTGTGGTCCAGGGGAGGCAGTTATGATTAGCCCTGTTTTATAGGGAGGCCCAGGGAGGGTACGTAGCTGGCTGAATTTCACCTAAGCCCGAGTCTTTCCCCTCGAAGCTCGTGCTCTGTTCCCTACATGCGGGGTTTCCAAAGAGCCCCTCTGGCTGGTTAAAATTCTGATTTAGAAGGCATGAGGTGGTTCAAGAAATGATCTTTAACAATCCCACCAAGATAGCAATGTGGGGAGCATTTCTAAAGCTCCAAGCCCAGGTTGTTGGACTCAAGTCCCTCGGGAGAAAAGAAACATAACAGGTGGCCCTGGGCAAATAGTGGAAAATTCTTCGAAAGAGAAATCTGCTTCTTCCCAGGCCACAGTGCCAAGCTCTAAGAAAGGAGGTGGAAAAGGGGTGTCCCCAGAGCTGCCCAGGAGTCTGAAGGATGCCCCCTACCCTCAAAAACCCTAGAAAGGCATGGCTCCTCAACAATGGGCAGCTCTGGAACGAGATGACGGGAACCCGAGTCCTTTCTCCCCAGCTTGCTAGCCTCGTGGCTTTGACAAGTCATTTCACCTCTCTTGCTTCAGTTTTTCCAAACAAAGATCCTACCAAGGAAACAGCCCTTGGTACAGCTCCCGGCACGTAGTGGGCATTTCACCGTCGTGAGCTACTGCTCTGAGTATTGCTGTCTAGGTCTTCAGCAGCCTCTCCTCCTTTTAGCTGCTACTTCCCCAAAGCTATGGCCAGACCCAGACAGAAAGAAAGAGGCACAAGGACGAGGCATCTCCGAGCATGGAGATGAGGCCGACTCAACAGAGGACCAGGTCAGCTTTGCTCCAAAGCTCTTTATTCCCCGCTCAGAGCCTTTCCTTGCATCAGTGTGATTAGGGGCCCATGGCGTGGTGGCCAGGTGCGGAGACAAGCCCCAGCCCTCTGGCTGCCATTGCCCAAAGACACCTTGGAAATGACAGCCACTGTAAAGCTAGCCTTGCTCTCCTGGACATGCGCCGCAGGGGAGGGGCACGGCAGGTGGCACAGACACGTAGTTTCTCAGCCACCCCTCAGAGCTGTGTCTCTTCTGCCCAGTGCAAGACAAGTGGGGACTCTCATCAGTGTGGTGGCAAAAGGCAGAGGTGAGGCCAAAGAAGTGGGTGCCCAGAGGAGCTGTCCACTCTCTTTGCCCATGCTGGTATTACGAAATCTTGGCTAATGTTCTTAGTGCCTAGAACTGCGTCCTCATCTTGGGCTTTCTCTGTTACCCCCAACCGTGCTCTGCTTGGTTGGCTGACCTGGGGAATTTGTTCACCGCAGAACAAATAGAACTGTATTTTGTACTGGGTCATTGGCGACAAGGATGGGTTCTCACTGCCCTCCGGCCTGTGAAACCAGAAGCAAGACCAGGCATCATTCTATGGAAACTTGGAGGCCAGTTCCCTCACCCAGACATACAGACTACAGGCTAGAAGGGCATGGGACCCTCCCTCACTGTGTGGTTGGGAACCCCAAGGCTCAGAAGCCATCCTACCAAGGTCCCCAGCTTGTTTTGTGTGGAACGGACATCACTCTTGGATGTTTGCCAGGGCTGTAAGCTTAATGAGGTGGAAACAGGTTTATCCTGAATTGTAATTATTAAAAAGGATGATTTTAAAGTCACTTTCTAATCTTCGAAGATTGATTTATGCTTAGCGGAGTTTGGGGGTTGCCAGGTGCTCTGTATAAAGCTGCCATCCTCAAACATCAACAACTTTAGCTGTGGTCCTTGGTCGTTCAGGTCAGAATTATCAGGGGTACTTGTCAAAAATCAAAGACCCCCCTGGGACGCCTGGGTGGCTCAGCTGGTTAAGCGTCTGCCTTCAGCTCAGGTCAGGGATCTCAGGGTCCTGGGATCGAATGCCTCATCGGGCTCCTTGCTCAGCGGGGAGCCTGCTTCTCCCTCTGCCTGCCGCTCTCCCTGCTTGTGCTCTCTACTCTCTCTCTGACAAATAAATAAATAAAATCTTTAAAAAAATAAATCAAAGACCCCCGTCTCTCAGTGAGCCCAGATCTTTGACCACACAGACTATCCCGTTTATGTAATGGGTGGATACTAGTTCTTGGAATACTACTTGAAAAACTGGACGTGTAGGATCTGAGAGCCCTTGCGCTGTTTGCATGAGGTGCCCGCACCGTTGTGATGTCAGTGTGGAAACACACTCCCTGCTGACAGGGGATCTGTTTGGGGCCAGGGGTTGGCTGTGTAACAACGGAGGACTGAGGGCTTCCAGGCCGAGGGCCTGTCCAGTTGCCAGAGAAAGGAGGAGGGTGTGAGTGTGCTGGGGTGGGGGCGTGCTAGGGTTGACTTGCTCATCAATGAAGATTCTGAATGGAACATCCTAAGCTGGTATTTCTTTGGAATATTAGAATTAACATTCATTCCTGTAAAAAGTGCCCCTTGACAAGTATAGTTCTGCAAGTGAGCTTCTGGTCAGACTCTGTCATCCATGCCCACCTTCCCATGCACTGAGAGCAGCACCTCCTATCATTTATTCCGCTCAATCAATTCTGCTCAATGCCCCAATGAGGTGGATATTATCTGTTCCCATTTCTCAGAAGAGGAAACTGAGACACATAGAGATGAAACAGCTTGCCAGAGGCCATACCGTCAGCAAGCGGCAGAGCGGGGCCACGAACCCAGGCCTGCCTGGCACCAAAATCTTCCTCTTAACACATTTTAACAAGGTTTCTTTAGGTGTGGTCCATTTGGGTCAGAACTATCAGGGATACTTGTCAAAATCGAAGACCCATAGAATGGAAGGCTCTGGGGTTGGGACATAAGAATGTATCACAAGTACCCCCACGGGGTTCCAACGGTCTTGAAGTTTGAAGGACAAAGTCCTACCTACCCCAGGGCAAAGCTTCCATCCCAGGAGCTCAGCTGTCTCCAGTGTGATTGGCACACCTCTTCCCCAGGTAACTGACACCAGGACTGACGGCACCCTGCAATGAGATCCTCCCCCTCCTTATAGGGGGCCATCCTGGACCCCTGGTAGGTGCTCTGGGCTGACTCAGCACCATGGCCAGAGCATCTTCTGGCCTGCAGTTACAGCGGCTCACTCTCTTTCTACTGTGACTTTCAGTTATCCATGCTGTCACAGCCCCCACCAGCAAGATCAAAGGAGCGGTCTCACCTTGCCCAGCTGGATGTGAGGTAGATGACTCCAACACAGGCCTCTAAATGCCATAGCCAGAGAAGCAAGCCTGCTCCCTGGGTGCTGGGTCACGACAGGCACCTCGCCCTCTGCTTTAGTTAATTTGTACAGATTGGGGCCCACGTGGTTACAAAACCTTCTCTGTACGGTCGGCAAGCACTAGGCCTGTGATTATTTGAGGCTCTTTCATACAAAAACAAGCCCTTTGGGAGACAGGCTATCACAGGTCCCAGGCTCTAATAGCACAAGAATCCCTTTGCTTGGGGATGGCGCCAGCCCGATGGGGAAGGATCTTTGGCCCGGGATGGATGGGCCCTAAACAAGACAATGAGAGAGGAGGGAAGAAAATGCCCACACCTGTATACGGCTGTGTCACACTGCTGCTTGTAGACAAGCCCACCGTCCCTGTAGTGGATGGTCCCCCTCTGCTGTTCCTGTGACTGCACCCAAGTGACCGCAGCTGAGCACATCTGGCCCCAGGAGGCCAACCTCGCAGCCACCAGAGAGAAAACACATGCCCACATAGAGTTGCTGTTGCCTACCTGCCCCTCAGACTTCTTCTCTGGGAGTTTACATTTTAGATAGCAAAGGAGTTGGGGATTTGCGGTAGAAGACTCTAGAAAAAAAAAAAAGAGCAAAGTCTTACTAATTATCAGAGATCAGTAATATGTGCTGAGAGGACAGGGAGAAAAGTGAGCCCCTGGAACATTTTAGTTCCCCAACCAGGTGCCGGGCACTGAGGTCAGCTCTCCCCTATCGGGGCTCCCTGGGAGCTTCTTGCCTCCTCAGTATCCCAGCAACATTCAAACAAGCCTTGTTATCTGCAGCCTCAGGAGAGAGCTTCTTTTGCTGCCACCTCAGGTGAAACTCTTTCCCACCACTCACTGCAGTGGTGGCCCGTGGCCTGGGGCTCCAGAAAAAGGAAAAAATGAGTATCGACAAGGCTCCAGAAAAAGGAAAACATGAGTATCGACAAGGCACCATGGTATGACAGGGACTTTCTCACATCAAGTGGGTTGTTTTACATAATTCTTATGCTCTCTGAGAGAGACAGGGAGGGTGACCCTATTTAAGGATGAGCATCCTGAGCGCCCGAGGGCAGGATGACAGTATCGTAGACTCTCGAGCTCCGTGTTCATGGCCCTGCTCTTCCTGTGCCGTATACGTGATGATCAACATGAACTGGCCCTGTGTTTCTCTGTTTCAGTTTCTATACTGAAAACAAAAACAACAAAAAACAAAACCAACATGGACGTCCTCCCTGAGGGCCCCGGAGACAGACAGCCCCTGCAAAGCTTCTGGGGAGACAGTGTGTGAGTGAGCTCTGGGCACATCAGGCTGGAGACCCTCTAGAGCATCCCCTTCTTTGTCGGAAGAGCACACAGAGTCCCAGGGATGGGAAGTCTCTCAGACTTTCTGTAGCTAACATTTTTTGAAAACTTCCTGTTTGCCATACACACTCATGAGTATACATGAATTAGCTCATTTAATCCTCACAACACCCAGATGAGAGAGGTTGTCTTTTTATCACCTTTTTTTTTTTTTTTAAAGATTTTATTTATTGATTTGTCAGAGAGAGCACAAGCAGGGGGAGCGGCAGGCAGAGGGAGATGCCCGATGCGGGGCTCCATCCCAGGACCCTGGGATCATGACCTGAGCCGAAGGCAGACGCTTAACCAACTGAGCCACCCAGGTGTCCCTATCACCACCTTATTGTCTTGAGATAAGGACACTGAGGTTTAGCGAGGTCAGATAAAGCTCCAGAGAAACAGGCTGAGCTGGGACTTGAACCCAGTCCGTCTGATCAGGAAGCCCCTCCTTCCAACCACCGGGTGAATCATGCCCCTCCCGCTGCTGCGTTTGTCCTGCTACAGAGACCTGGTGCTCAAGTTGGCTTAACTGAGTATTAGGATGTGTGTGGTGTTGCCCTCCCAGGGCTCTGTTTTCCTTGACACTTGAGAAACGTTGGTTGTTGAGACTAACGCTTCTGATGCTTGGTCACTACACAATAAAACAGGGAAAGGAGAGTTTTATTTGTAAAGAAAAACGAAACTAGTGTAGGAAGAGCTGATGCGTAAGGTGGAACAGGGGGACTGTGGGAGCACGAAGATGTCATTTGGAAGGTCGGCTTGAGCGAGGGTGATGTAAAATCAGAATTGTCCTTAAATTGTCAGACTTGGCGCTTTTTGTTTGGTTAACAGGACAGCCCTTTTCTCTGTCAGACAGTATTTGAAATGTAAAAGAAAAGTTACTTAATTATATCAGATGCTGTTGGTTGCTAAGTATCAGAAAATACAGTTAAATTAGCTAAAGCACAGGGAGTTGTGGGGTCCTGATGAGGAAAGTTCGGTGGCAGTGTGGCTTTCTGACCTGGTTGTCTTGAGTTGTTGGTCCCGCCCTTGCTGGTGTGTGGGTCTTATGACACGTTGGCTTCTCTCAAGTCAGCAAAACAATGGCACCCATTCTGGGACTCACATCTATACCCCATCCCGCCCAGACAGAGATGACCGTTCACCACTTCCCTTTCTCCAACCACTGAGGCAACTTCCCATCCCTCAGTGATCCCAGGGCAAGGGGATGGAAGTACCCTGATGGCTTGGGCCCATTGTTGGGAACTGGGGGCATCCATATCAACTCTACCCAAGCATCATGGCAATTTCCCAGTCAGGGAAGGAGAAATGGATACTGGGCACCAGCCTAGAATTCCCACTACAGATATTTCCTATTTTCTTTCCACTTTTTAAAAAATTTATTAGTTTTTTAATTAAAGTAGAGTTGACACACATGTTACATTAGTTTCAGGTGTACAACATAGTGACTTGACAAGTCTACACATTATGCTGTGCTCACCCCAAGTATAGTTACCATCTGTCACCACACAGTGCTATTACAATACCACTGACTGTATTCTCTGTGCTGTATCTTTTATTCCCATGACTTATTCACTCCATAACTGGAAGTCTGTGCCTCCCACTCCCCTTCACCCATTTTGCCCAACCCCCAACTCCTTCTCATCTGGCAACCATTATATTGTTCTCTGTATTTATGGCTCTGTTTCTCCCTTTTGTTTATTCATTTGTTTTGTTTTTTAGATTTCACTTACAAGTGAAATCATATGATATTGGTCTCTGTCTGACTTCTTTCACTTAGCATAATACCCTCTAAGTCCACCCATGTTGTCACAAATGGCAAGATCTCATCCTTTTTTATGGCTGAATAATTTTTTTCACTTCTAAGTAAGGAATATCAATTATTTTATACCATCCCTGGTGTTAGGTTTCAGTCTTTCCCCGTGATTGGCTAAACTTCATTTGCTACAATTCCCGATGTCCATTAATTAAAAAGCAATTACTATTACTTTCTCCCCATTTCTTTTTTTTTTTTAAGATTTTATTTATTTATTTGACAGAGAGAGACACAGTGAGAGAGGGAACACAAGCAGGGGGAGTGGGAGAGGGAGAAGCAGGCTCCCCGCAGAGCAGGGAGCCCGATGCGGGACTCGATCCCAGGACCCTGGGATCATGACCTGAGCTGAAGGCAGTCGCTTAACCAACTGAGCCACCCAGGCACCCCCTCTCCCCATTTCATAGACTGAAAAAACTAGGGCATATTGCAATCATGTTTTATAAACCTGGACAGATAATTAAAATTATACTATTCTACTGAAAATTGCAAAGCCTCAAACGTCTGCTCCCTCTCACAAACAACTATTACTAGGGCCATCTTTAAACTGGGTACTCACAAATCCCCTGGAGAATTTTAAGCCCTGATTGGGAGTGGACTTGGCCCAGGGGTTCTGAATAAGATGAACAGGGTCACCCTGGCCACAGGCAGGCCCATGGGGGGACCAGGAGCAGGGAAGCCCACAGCCTACCTGAAGCCATCTTCCCCAAAGCCAAGAAAATGGGCCAGATGATTACTCTGGGTTCCTTTGGGTTCTATCATTCTCTAGTGTAGAATCTGCCTTACAGGGTCCTATGATTTAGGCAAGGAAACTAGTGGTAATAAATTTGATCAAGTAATCCAATGGGATCCCTTCCTCTGACCACTCCCTCTCCCAGGACAAGAGTAATGCAGTGGTTCTCAAAGTTTTTGGTCTCAAGACCCTTTTACATGACCACTTAGGATCCCCTTGAGAACACCAAAGAACTTCTGTTTATGCGAGTTATTTCTGTGGGTATTTATTATATTAGAAATTCAAACTGAGGAAGTTTTAAAACACAGGAACATATAGCATACATTCCATTAGCCTCAGACTGATGTCACGACTGTCATGCAGCCTCTGGAAACTCCAGTGTCACTCTGGAGGGAATGAGAATTCAAAAGGCAGACGGAGCCTTAGAATAATATTAAAGTAGTTTGGATCCCGGACTCACTGTAGTAGCACATAGATTTTGAGAAAACAGGCCTTTGAATCAGACTGTCCGGGTTCAAATTCTAGCTTCACTATTTAACCTTCTTGTGCCTCAGTTTCTTCAGCTATAAAATGGGGACAAGAATACAATTTCCCTCATGCGGCTGTTGGAAGATTTAATAATATAAATACCTGCAAGGCACTTAGAACAGCACCAGGCTGTAGTAAATACACTATAATAATAAATAATAGTAGTAGTATTATTAATAGATATCAATTACTATTGGCCTAAAATAGGAGCTTATAAGTCGCTAGCGTAAGTGCAGACCTTCCTCCTGGGGCTTGCCTCTCTGCCTGATTCATGAATGCTGGTGTTGTGTCCCTCAGCCCCTGTGAGGCTGTGAGCTCCTGGCAGCCACTCCTCCGACTCCCTCATGGTGCCCAGCACTCTGTCTTGTATCAGGGAAGAGGCCATATTGACTGAATAACTGTAGAGCTGACTCTGTCTCAAATGAGCAAGTAGAGAAAGCAGAGCTAGGAGCCAGGGCTCCTGACTCACTGTGTTGAGGGCAACACCACAAAATAACAGCTCATCCACTCGCTGTGGTCAAGGAGAGAACTAACTTAGAACATTGCATTTTCTAGATCTGGAATTCTAGAAATTGAAAACCAACCGCTGTATTCATAAATGCACACAGAAAAGCATGTTGGACGGCCTCCATTTGCCCATCCGGACCCTCTCTCCTCCCTTCCAACTCTCCGCTCTGTGTCTCGGGGAGGCTGACTTTGAGGGACTGTACAGATCTGCCTTCAGCTTGAGGTTGGCTCCAGGGAGACACAGGCAGGAAATCAGAGGGCATGGGGAACAACCAGCCAGGTGTTTTTCCTCTGGCTCCCTCCTGCTGGCAGCAGATCATTGTTCATCGAGAGACTACGGCTCCTATCAGGTAGCCCTCCCCTAGCTGCCTGAATATGTGTGTGTGAGAGAGCGTACAAGCACACACACACTAGTGTGAGGGACAAACACCAAGTGTTAACAGGATTGGTGTTGTGTGGTTAACAATGATTTATCTCTTCCTTCTGCTTTTCTAGATTTTCAGATTTTTATAAAATATGTATTATTTCTGTTAAAAAAAACTGTAAGAAATAAGGGATCACAGATTTGTGAAATCCAGTTGTTTCTACCTAAGAGGATTCAGGCTCAGGGGAGACTACAGAAGCACTCGAATCCAGATCCTTTGGGGGGTAGATCTGGGCCCTGATCCACTTTGGTTGAAGGAAACTAAAGACACTGGTCTTTACCCCCTAGATCAGATGTCATGAGGATTAATGAGATAAACATGTCTGCAGCTTGGAATTCTTAATGTGATTAAAAAGAAAATAAGAGGCGCATTATCATTCCTTGGCTTTGAGGTGACCCTTTGACCTTGGCTGCCTCGGTCTTGCTGCCATCCTGACTGCTAGGGCTATGCCATGTGCACAGTAGAAGCAAGAAGACAAGTCTACCATGGGATAGGAGCATGGCTCAGCCTGGTGGCCTTCAAGCTTCAGCATGCATACAATCATCTGAGGATGTACTAAGTGCAGATTCCAAGGCGTCTACCCAATAGGGCCAAGATGGGCCCCAGGAATCCCATGTCAAAGAAGCTGGCCCTCCTCCACTCCCACACACATACACATTATGACGAATGGAAGTGCCTTGGCCACTAAGTTTTGGGTAGAAGTCCTGCCTCCTTTGGGCTCTCATCCCAAAGACTCAGTGAGCAGAGAAAGGAAGGAGGAGGAGGAGCGTGGGGAGAGCTGGGTGGCTCAGAGGGGCAGTCAGCAGAGGCCCAAACCACCCTGGTCATCACCAGGAGGAAACCCACAAGCGGGACATTGAATCCGCTTGGGCGATTAGTGCTCCGGAAACCACGGGGACCCACTGGAGGCTTTGACTGATGCTGTGTTCTTTTCCATTTCTTCTCTGATTACATTGATCCTGTACTTTTGCTGATGTTGTGACAGTCTAATTATAGACTTCTAGGCTGCTGAGCAAACAGTCGTCCCCTCTCGGTAAATCCGCCTGTTACACAAGCCCCAGGTCTGGGACACTGTCATTATATGCAGCCAACCCCATGATGTGCTGGGCAGTGCTGCCACACACCCGTTACCTCCTTCATGTCACTGCTGGGGCCATAGGTGCTGCAGGTAAGCTAGGCCGGGTCCTTTTTTTTTGACAGACAGGTAAACCGAGGAGCAGAGCTGTGGCTAATACATCACAGAGCCAGGAATGAAAACTGAGACATGGTGGGGAGTGGGGGTGGGGACGGATGCTATCCAAGCCCTCTTTCTTTTTTTTCTTTTCCTTTCATTTTTCCACCAAACATCCCACCCAGGGCCTAGTCTAAGAATTTTGAAGAGGAAAAATATCATCTGGCCAAGTGCAGAGAATACTAGCAGGGTAGTGTGAACTGGATGGCCTCCATCCTTGAAGATTCTCAAGAATCCACTTCCTGGTCCTCCAACTTGTAGGCTTCAGAAACTTGTCTGAGTCCCAGAGCTAGATGGATCAAAGAATGCTGATTCATTCAAGCAATGCTCACAAGAGATGGATGTAAAGGCTGCAAGGAAGAGGTACAAGTGCTGGTCATCCAGCATCTGAACATCCTTCCTCTGTTTGGAGAATCCTCTACGTTAAGAGGTAGAGCCCATTCTCTGGAATGAAAGCTAAAAAGATCACATAATCTGTTTCTGAGCCATCTTTGCAACCAGGGCTTGGACCCATGATCTGGGCTCTGCCAATCACACGCTCCCACCCAGATTATGAATCAGAAGCTTGTGGTGGGAAGCAGCAGAGGCGCAAAGACTCCAGTTATCAACGGGTGATGGCCATGGTGGTGGTGGCCATTATATCCAGTTTCCAGAGACAGTAGTGGCCTATGATAACTTCATGGCATCTTCCCTGGACCAGTTCTGCAGTATGATCTTGGAGCCATGTTCCTGGTAGCAGAGCCAAAGGGCGAAGCTCTCCAGCCAGCCTGCTGATGCTGTGGGCTCCCCGACATCTTTTAAGTAAATTCCATCTTGCTTAAATCTTCCAGAGTCATTTTCGAATGCTTACATTTGAATCCAGGCTGATGTGAGGACTGGGAGACCAGTGTCTGAACATTGAGAACCACGGCTGGCAGGCGAATTAACCGTTCCTAGTAGGTGGACATCCTCTTCCTCTGGCAAACTATGTGGGAATGATGGGAGTCTCTTCCCCAACAAGCATGGACTCCAGTGCTCGAAGTTTCAGGAATTACAACAGCTGGTAAGAGAGACATCCAGGATCTAAATGTAAGTCAGCTTCGGAGTGGACATGGTTGGTCAGGAGATATGAAATGATCAGCTAACAATTTACATTTTCATGGAATCCCTTTTCCCTGAAGGAGGATTTGAAAACATTAATCCTCAGATAAGAAATCTGGGGCCCCAAAAGTGAAGGGAGCCACGACAAGGTGTTGGGTATTTCCCCTCCTCTGTTCTCGTCCGACTTGCTTGCCAAGCCATCCTGACGGTAAAGTGAGAAAGGGCCCATGGTTGGCAAAGAGAGAGAAGTATTGTAAAGAGGCAAATGTTTTCACATGCATTCACTCCCTTATTTGATTGGGGCACACCCCCACAAAGCAGAGAGGCTAATTACCCTTTCCTTTTTTGGATTTGGAAGCTGAGACTCAGAGAGGTTGAGCCATCTGACAGGGTTACGAGCCATCTGACTAAACCCGACATCCTTTCCCCAGTGACACTGTCAAGGAGGTGGGCAGGAAGGGTGTCTAGACACACTAGCTCAGAGAGCTAAAGTCAGCACTACTCATATTTGGCATCTTCCTTCCTTTGGCAGTGCCACCATCACCCTATCCACCTTTCTGGGCCCCTATCTTACTCTTTTCATGCTGCCTCAGTTTCCCAGGGCCTCCACAGCCATGCTATACTTGAACTTGCTATAAGATCACTGCTCAAAGATGCAGCCAGCTCCCTCCTCCCTGCCCCATCAGATCTGACTAGTCTCAGGTCCATGCCTCCCATGCTTTGCTCTAAATAAAATTTATACCTTTTTACTCCAAACTTAGCTCTCTTTCTGCAACACCCCCAAAAAATATTGGCCCGAGGGAGCTCGAGAAGAGATAGAGATTCACTGGTAAGAGTTCTAGGTGGGAAGTGGAGAGCCAAGTCATGCCTTGGCCTCACCAGAGACTCACTAGGGTGTAGACAATGCCGCTGTGGTGGTTTTGAAATGGGTGCACAGTGCTGTGGTGCTCCTTTGTTTCTAGATCGACATGTTAGTGCCACAGGTGTGTTCAGTTTGTGAAAGTTCATTGAACTGTGCTTTTATGTTTGTGCACTTCTCTATATGTCCATATACACAATCAAAAATTTACTTAAAAATCATTTTTTTTAAAGATCTATTTATTTGACAGAGAGAGAGCGAGCCAGACAGCACATGTTGGGGGCGAACGGCAGAGGGAGAGGGAGAAGCAGGCTCCCTGCTGTGCAGGGAGCCCGACGTGGGACTCGATCCCAGGACCCTGGGATCATGACCTGAGCCGAAGGCAGCCGCTTAACCCACTGAGCCACCCAGGTGCCCCTAAAAATCAATTTAAGAAATATATTTAGAGGAGGGTAGTTTAATAAACATTTATCATGATAATCCACCTTGAGATAAGGTACTACAAAAACTCAAGACTTAAGAAACTAACAAATGAGGATATCTGGGCACTAAATAGAAGTGGGTTTTTTTTTTCTCCCTTACAAAAATAATAGATGATAGAATGTCTTTGCTTCCCTAAGTCTTGAAAATAAGATTCTGTTGAGACATAAAACATTTTCAGAGTCATGACCACAAGTGAGACACGCAGGCATTTTAAAAACGCCTTCCTCCCTCTGCTCTTCTCTCCTTAGCTTTCGTAGGTATAGATAAGTGAACCACTCAGAATGTAAAGGTCTTTAAACCATTTTGGTTGGATGTGTACTGGCAGGAGCCGGAATTTGGCAAGGAGGCTCCAGTAATCTTGGAAATTTTCAATATCTGGTTCTGTGTCCAATGGGCAATGACTTCCCGAGACTCCTTCCAGCTCCAGGATAGCCACAGTTTCATGAGGTAGAAAGAACACTGTGTCTTTTATGAAACAAAACAAACAAACAAACAAAATCAGAAACAAAATTCTAGAAAAGTCAAGTAATGCTTCGAGAATAAAAAGGGGACCAAGGAAAAATACACACACATATATGAATAATTAATTTCTTTTCTGGCTCTTGGTTCTCCCCGCTCCCTAATGGTCAAAGTTACCTACTGGTCAGGAAGCTGAGCAAAATTTTACCTCCACAAAGGTAGAACCAAACCACGGCAGATCAAATTCTAGGTACGAATTTCTGAACCGTGTTCTACCCTGAGGCTACTTGTGCTAATGGTATCCACCAGGTACCGAAAAAATAGAAATGGTCCAAGAGTCAATGTAAGATAAAATTTTGCATTAAGTTTATTGTGATCATGTGTCCTGGGTTTTTCTGACATTCTGGATTCTAAGTGGTTGCTTTGTTCTCTTCAATGAATTTTCATTCAACAAGTATTCATTCATTCATCCATTCATTCATTCAACAAAACTGCTTGCCATTGGTGCTGAGCTAATTGGATATCCAAATGGAAAAAAAGAAATCTTGACCCCAAACTTCACAAAAAGTGAATCTGAAATGAATCATAGATCTAACTATGAAGGCAGCAACCAAGTTCCTAGAAGAAAACAAAGGCGATGATCCCTATGGCCTTACACCAGGCAACAATTTCTTAAACAGGACATAAGAAAGCCCCAGTCCGGGCGCCTAGGTGGCTCAGTTGGTTAAGCGACTGCCTTCGGCTCAGGTCATGATCCTGGAGTCCCGGGATCGAGTCCCACATCGGGCTCCCTGCTCGGCAGGGAGTCTGCTTCTCCCTCTGACCCTCCTCCCTCTCATGCTCTCTGTCTCTCATTCTCTCTCTCGCAAATAAATACAATCTTTAAAAAAAAAAGAAAGCCCCAGTCCTAAAAGATGAGATTAATAAATTAGACTTCTTTACACTTAAGAATTTCTGTTCATCAAAAGATAACATTCAGAGAATGAAAAGGAAGTCACAGACTGGGAGAAGATTTTTGTAATACATATATTGGGCAAAGGATTTATACCCAGAATATGTAAGGAACTCTTACAGATCACTAAGATAGACAACTCTCTGCAAATGGGCAAAAGACTTGAACAGACACTTCACTAAAAGGGTGTCAAATGGCCAGTAGAATATAAAAAGTTCCTCAACAGCACTAATCATCAGATAAATGTAAATTTATATCATAATGAAATACACACCCACTTTTTTAAATTAAAAAAACCGGTAATACCAATATTGGCAAGAATGTGGAGCAACTGGAAATCTTATATCACTGGTTGGTATACAAATTATTATTGTATAATAATATATGAATATAATTGTATACAAATTGTTATTATTATTTGGCAGTATATTTAAAGCTTAATATGTATATATTCTGTGATCCTGCAATTCCAATCCTGAGTATAAATCCAACATAAAAGACATGTCTATGTAGGCCTGAGGGTACAGAGGTTCAGTTACGCCCTATGCATAAGTTCATGTAGAGCATGGGGCCTATAATTGATAATACTGTATTATATACCTGAAATTTGCAGAGAGAGTTGATCTTAAGCATTTGCACCACACATACACAGTATCTATGTGAGGTAATGGCTATGTTAATTAGGTTGGTTGTGGTAATCATTTCACAATGTGTATCAAAACATCATGTATTACACCTTAAATATACAGCAACTACATCTCAATGAAGCTAGAAAAAGGAGCTAGTTTGTAGCAGCTTCATTCAGGATAGACAAAAACTTGATGCAACTCAAACTTCCACTAGTAGAATGAGTATATAAATTGTTGAATATTTACATAATTAAATAATACACAACAATGGAAAAGAATGAACCACTGTTACATGCAACAGAACGGATGAATATTTAGGCACACTGTTAAGTGAAAGAAGCCAGACACAAAAATGCACATACATGTAATTCATCCACATCAAGTTCAAACCCTGGAAAACTAATCTCTGGCGACGGAGGTCAGAATAGTGTTTACCCTTGAGGGACACTGAATGGGAAGGGGTATGAGGAAGCTGGAGATGTTCTACATCTTGAGCTGGTTGGCAGCCACATGGGTGTATACATACGTAGAAATTCATCATTGTATACACACCAGCTTTGTGCACTATACTGAATTTATACCTCAAAAAGTGAGAAAAAATCAGACTATATATCCTAATTTTATGTCCAACAATAGAGTCACTGTGACTTTGCCTACAAGCAGGCATACTGAAATCCTATCTCATCAACGTTCCAGGAGACCTCTCCCTCCCCGGGAGAGCTCTTGAGATCTTGGCAGACACTGATATTTCAGGCACTGATGGAAGGGGAGGGATAGGGAAATAGTGCATCTGGGAAGTAACCTTTTTCTCTACCACCCAGCAGAAGATCAGTCCAAGCTCAATAAATGTTTGATAACTAACAACAGCTACTATTTGATATAAACAACACTTACCACACACTTTGCATCAGACACTGCACTATTAGCTTTCCACGTTCCTATTTAGTACGTCTACAAGCCTAGAAAGCTGCTCTATTTTTAGTCTCGTCATATAGGTGAGGAAAGAGATTTATGGAGGGTTGGTTACGTTAGTCGCCCAAGGCCTTACAGATAGGCGGTGAGTGGAGATCCCAACCCACATTGATCTGAGTGTAGCACCTGGACTCCAGGCCGCTTGCTATGGAACGAGTGGCTGGTGTCCAAGCCCCGCTTGCACGTTACATAACATACGCGACACTTCGAGCAGGACCGAAGCTGTCGCGGTTGCCCGCCTTGGCGACGCACTCCTCGAGACCCACAGTCCCACCAACCGCACACAGGTGGTAACTGCGGGCAGAGAACCAACTGCGCCGGCCTTTTCCCTGATGGCCTCCAGGCAATTTGCTTGGGGTAAGAGGAAGGCTCCCTTGGCTCAGAAACCATAAGTTTTTTTCCGACTTTGAAACACACGCCGGAGGTAGGCGCAGGGGTTTCATTCCCCACTCCTGGAGAGAGAGAACCAACGCGAAAATCCCCAGAGAAGCAAAAGACAGGCCTGCGAGGGAGGGGGACGGAGATGGGAAGAGCTTAGGAGGAAGAGCTATATGATGGCAATGGCAGAAAAGAGCCTAGCGGAAAGGAGGAACAGAGTCCCAACAACTCCAAAGTTAGGGGGGGTGTCAACCCAGCCCCTCTTTATTGCGCCTGCGCAGTGCTACCTCCTGTAGCACCCCCGCCCCTTCCCGCCGCCGAAGGTTTACTCGTCTCTCGGCAACCATTCACCCGAGGAGCCAATCAGAGGGCACCTTTTGCCCTGCCCTCGCCGTCAGCGCCCAGGCGGAAGGATCCCGTGGGCTCTGGCCCCGCCCCACCCCGCCCCTCGCTCCCCGGGGAGGGAAGGCTCAGGGGCGGGGGCGGGGTGGGGGCGTGGTCAAGCCGTATAAGAGCGGAGGGGGCGGCGGCAGGACCGCTCACTCGGTGCCGCTGCCTGGGGGCTGTAGTGACCGCGCCGCTCCTGCTGGGGGCTGCCCACGCCAAGGACCTGCCTCTGTCGTCTCCTCTTCCGCCGCCCAGGTGAGTCCCCGGTCCCCTCCCCTAAAGGTGCGAGGATGCCGCGGCCCCAGGGAGCCGCGCGCTCTGCCTTCGGGGGTCTGTCCCCGCCGAGCGGAGCTCAAGTCTTCTCAGAGCCCGGTGGGGAGCCAGAGGGGAGGTACGGACAGGTGCCGGGCCGCGGTGCTCCCTTCCCCTCCCGCTCCCGCGACGACACCCCCACACACATCCCCCAGCTCCTGAGGGCCAGGCGAGATGCCCCGAGAGGGAGGTACAACTTTCCAGAGACTTCGACCGGGGCTTGGCAAACTTTGGCGAGTTCCTGCTCGGCGCGCCCCGCGGGCTGTGCGCTGGCGGGCGCGGGCGGGGCGGCCGAGGAGCGTGCGATGGGGGCCTTGGGCCCCTTCCCGGTCCGACGGCGCCCCGCCGCCCCTTCTTTGCTTGCGCTGCCGCGGGCACGCACACCTCCGCAGGCCAGCCGAGCGCGAATTCGAATGCGGCGGTTTCGGGAGGCGCAGTTGGAGACGCAGCGGTCAGGGGCTCGTCTCAGGCCGGGGAGGGGAGGGGCGCTTCCCCGGCTCGGCGCCAAGCCCGGGTTTCGAGGTCAGGGCGGGGACCCCTAACTTTCGGTGGACTCACACTAGACTGTGGACACCGTGAGCAGCAAGTGGTCCACGCGAGTGACTTCCGCGCGCTGCACTTCTCTTGGAAACTTCTCGGGAATACGGTGTCTGTGCCCTGCCTGGTTCCTCCCCCTTTAGGAATGAAACTTGCTTACCGTGTAGACCAAAAGCCTTGACAGTGAGTTGACTGGGCCAGCGGTGCCGCGGGTGGCTGCCCCAGATCGAAGAGAAGGGAGGGGAGGCGGAGGAGGGTGACGAACCTGACCAGTACAGGTTGGTAGCCTGTACCCCGAAACACAGAACGCAGATGGGAGAGAAAACAAAACTGCTCTACCTCAAAGTAAGGGAGGACTTCCGGAGAAAAGCTTGGCGAGTTTCTCTGGAGAATTAGAGCTCACCCATCCCCGCTAGAACCGCCTGATAGATGAGGCTGGACCTCGCGGGAGGGATCAGCCCAGTCCCCTTCCCTCCTTTTTGTCTGGAGGAAAGGCTTCTGCAGGGCTAAGTCCTTGTCTTAGGTAGCTTTTAAACTTTTTTTTTTTTTTTTTTTTTTTTTTTAACGGAGTTATAACATGCAAGCCATGGAGTGCTTTCAAGTTCACTTATTACAGTCAGCGTTTATAGAGACTGTTGTAATCATCTGTATTGTGACAGTTGGTATTCAGGATATTTGGTAAGTGGGTCAGGAACCTGAACCGGGCCAGGAAATAAAGTAAAGATTATTAAATTCTTCTAAAGTAGACTCCTGGCTTGGCCCAGCTGCCCTCCAAGGGGCGGGGTGGGGGTGGGGTGGGGGGTGGGGCATGAGAGTGGCCATTGTTGGCTACGCTAGCCTTTCCAGGGGAGTAACTTGGCAAGGAAGCCCACAAGGAAGCAAGCCAGGCAGCCTGGGGCTGCCTGGGTGGTGGTGGTTTAGGAGCGCTTACCACGAGTTGTGCTGTGTCTCAAATCCCCAAAGGTATTATTGAGGGAGTGAGACCCACCCATGAGACCCTGCCGTTGAAGGGGGTGGGGTGGGGACTAGAGAATGCTGACTTTTCTCTTCGCTTTCAGGGAGGCGGTCTGCCTGGACCAGCAGGGGTTCTGTCCTTTGACATTCTCGTTTGTGAAGATGGAAAACTTAATATCTCTGGAGTCAAGCTTTTACTTGAGATAACTGAAAGCTTGTGTCTTAAGGTATACCCATATCTTTAGAGTACATTTATTCTCAATAAGGAGTTTTTAGAAAGAAGGTTTTGGTATATTGTATATAATTGTTCAGGTAGCTGTAGGGCGAGTCCCATAACACAATGTGAAAGCTAAAAAAAAAAAAAAAAAAAAAATAGGCCCACTTTCTTTTTTTTCTCAGCCAGGAGGCCTCTAAATTGTTACCCAAAACAAAGGTCCCTCATTTCATGCCAGTGTCTGTACCTAGAGCTCACCACAGCACTCTCTATGTGGAGTTTCTTCCACAATACCTCCCTTGTATCCAGAGATTAAGTTGGGGTACCTCTGAAGGTAAGGACGTGGATCTTGCCTATTTGTCAGAATGTGATTTAGCTGAGCACCAGCGGTTCTCCCTCCTTGGTTTGCTCGCCTGTACTGTGAGTATAAGCAGCTCACGGAAATCCCATCCTGAGTTACAGAACCCCTCACCCCTGCATTTCCCAGTATGCCCCATGTAGCCTACAGCCCCCAGTGTTCAAGGCCAGGGCAAATTGTGCACATCTTGCACTACCCATCAAAGAACAGAGAAGTCCTCGTACTTCTGAAAATCCAAGGAACTGCCTAGCAATAAAGATAATGCAGAGTGGACTATAGTGCCCTTGTTCTCCCAGTGCGGGTAATCGGACACATTTGATACAAAGTTAGAAAATGACAGGGTTTTTTAAACTGCTCAAGTAAGTAGTACCTTGTCTTCATCTTTCATCTCTGATATATTGTGTGCCTGGGGCCAGTCACCAGAGAATGACAAGCCAAGAGCTCTGAATGGTAGACCTTTTTTGTATTCCCAAGAGAAGTTGTGGAAGCCCAAGCCTAGTTTCATGAGTTAAGTTAAACTTGGGTTGTCGTGTTTGGGTTTCTTGGTCTCAGGCCAGATCTCTGGGCTGTGTGCGTTACTCTCTGTGTGTGTGTTTAGGGGTTAAAGGGAAGTAATGCTGAATCTGAGCTGTTACTTGCGATAAAACATTACTCTGGTTAGATAAGGTTCGTTGCTTTTTTTGTGATGTCACTCAAGTACACAAAAGGCAATATAGAAAAATGTGTTGTGCCATCCTGGTGTTTTGACCGTGGCCTGGCAAGCTGGCATGAGCTATATTATGATGAAGCAGCCACCCCTGTGTCTAAAGAAATGCTCATGTTTAAACAAGCCAGTTGGGTACAGCGGTAGTTCTGATCTCTTGTGATGCTTCCCAGACTTCTGGTCTCAAGCCTTTTTATCCTTTCACTAAAGAAGCTCATATCTGGAATTTAAGTGGTTTCAATGAAGCCTCTTTGCAAACCCAGCTATGTAGGAAAGAGCCTTATGAATTGTTTAGAATCGATAGATTTTGTACAGCTGGTCCCTCTAGGCTGCCCCAGAACTGTTTGCAGAGCTTCTTGGAACAACGGGAAAAAAGGAATATGAAGAAATAATTGCTGATGTTAAGTAACTCCATGGAGGAGATTTTTTTTAGTCTCAGAGCCTTTTGGAGGCTTGGTCACTATAAACTGCATAAAGTGTTTATTTCTTGGGTAACGGTGATTGAGTCAGTAAGTAGTTAAGTCCTTCCCCGGGCAGCAGTTGGTGCCAGGTGCCGAGGAGGCCAAGGCAGTGGTATGTAGGAAGGCCTTGTGGAAGCGCTCTGGATGCAGGAGGAGCCGGGACAGCGTCCTAATGCACAGGCACTCAGATTTTGCTCGTTTGTCTTAGCCACTGGCATGTGAGCCCCAGGAAGGCAGGGATAGGCGCTCCCTGCTGAATCCTCCCCACACCCGGAGCAGGCCCTGGGGCACAGAAGGTGCTCCTGTGAATTAGATACAGTGATCTCTGGGGCATTAAACTGCCAGTTCTCTCAACGAGGGATGTCTCCTTTAGGTAGATTCATTTTGGTGGGCCAACGGGCCGGGAGCTCTTTGGGTGGGAAGCTCCCAGCCTAAAATGCCGGGTGGTTTCTGGGCCTTTTTCTAAATGGTGGCCTCCGTTTGGTAGGTTTGGAGCCGAGGGGCTGCGCCTGCTAATTGGCCAGCAGCTGAAGCTCCTTAAGCTGAGCTCCAGACCCGCTCTCTTCCAGTGTTTCCATCCTGCGCTTCCTGCCCATCCACCCCAACCCCAGCCTCACATGGCTCGCTCAGCCTTTCTCTCTCCAGTTCACTCGGCTGCTGGTTCTGCTGATCTTTTATCTTTTTCACTTTTTGTTTCCCACTGCCATCACTGACCTGGTTCAGGGGCCTGTAGACAGCAGCTCCATGAGAGCCGTATGGGGCTCTTCTCCTGCCTCTCTGGCCAATTCTGCATCCCCTGCCCCCCCCCCCCCCCGCCCCAAACGCCACCTGAAGAACTCCCAGGAACTGCCCATCTCTCCAGAAACCGAGCTCCTTTTCAGAACCTGTCCCCTTCTGACCTTCTGTTCATCCTCCACCTCCCTTGGACGAGTCTTCCTGATTGTCCTCCCTTGTCTCACAGAATTCATATTCAAATATTTGAACAAATCACTGTTCTTCTTTCCTCACCAAACTATATTTTGACCCAGGTTTAGACCTTCCTGAGAGGCTCCTGAGGTCACCCCATCTGAGGGTCCCCGTATCTCATTACTCACCTCTTTACAGCTCTGCTGTGTACCTTGTTTTCTGTTTCTACTTTCAAATCTTCCGCTGGATGAACACACACAGTCCCATATGTCTCCATATTCACTCTCTGTGGGCCCATTTTGAGAACAAAATTATCCACGAATCTGGAACTGCGTCCGCTCCCTCACATTACCATGTGCTTCTGTCCTCTGGGCCAGCCCTTACACGGGGGTGGGGGAAAGGGTCATCCTCCACCTTGCCCGACTGTCTACATCCTACCCCCAAGCACACCCCGTTTATCCCTGACTTGTGCTTGTGGCTGAGGAGGTGGGCCTTGCAGCCGGCTGACCCTGCGTGCTCTCGGCCCGGCCCGTCGGGGCACTCACGTGGAGGAAGCGGCCGGGCGCTGCGGTAGGAAGAGTGCAGATCCAGGAGGCGAGGTGAAGTGGACACGAAGTGAGCATGGACCCCGTGTCCAGGCCCTGGTTGGGCTTGCTCAGCTGGGAGCTAGCACTGCTACTGTCCTGAGTGTCTGGGCCTCCCGTGCTCTCTCTGCTTCCCTCCTCCCTGCCTCTGAGGCCTGTCTTGGGTTGTGAGGATGGGCCTCGACCTCTTCAGGCTTCAGTTTCCTCGTTGTGGTAAGGCCAGTCGACCGGTGCTGTCCAGGGGAAATAGGAGAGCCCCAGTTAAGTTTCTAGCAGTCATCACATAGAAGAGTAAAAATAAACAGGTGAAACGAATTTTAATGATTTTATTTAACTCATCATAGCAAATGTTAACATCTCTGTAGGTAATCAATATAAAAAATATTAAGGAGATACTTTCCTTTTTTTTTTTTTTTCCTCCTACTGAGTTCTTGAAATCTGGGGTGTATTTTATGTTCACAGCACATCTTAGTGGTCTCAGTGTGGACTTGCCCCGTGTCGAGTGCTCAAGGGCCACACGAGGCTTGTGGATACAGTGTTGAGCAGCACGGGTCCAGACCCAACTGCCCAGTGGCTCATTCTCCAGTTTTGATTCTATATGAGTTAATAGCAGCAAGTTATGGAAGGAGAGGGCAGAGGTCTCTGTCTCTTGCTTACTGACGGGTCATCAGCTCCTAGAACAGCGATCGGAACATAGTAGGCACTCAGATACCGGAAAGAATGAAAGGAAATTCAGTCATCGTAGCCCACTTACTGATAAACATTCCCACTGTGAGTCTTGCCTGCCACTAAAACACAGGATATTTGATTCCTCGTCTGGTGCTCATTCTTTCATTTTTCTGTGGTTTCTTAGAGCATAATCACCAGGTAATAGAATTTCAAAGAATTGCAGATGAAATCTTCTGACTGACACTGGCAGGGGACCAGGGCTCAAACAATTTATCAGCAATTAAAATATATCAACAACTGACATTTGAAATTGCAAGAGGAAATAACTTTCAAGCAACAGGTGTCTGTGAGCTGCCAAATGACAGCAACACATGACTTGGTATATGCTAATTTAATGATAATCATTCCTAGTGGGCCATATCCGTGGCCCGCCCAGCTCCACACATGTTGAAACATCAAACACAGGGTGACTTGGCTTCTCCAGCGGAGCTGGTACAGATATAGGGTACCCCATGGTCTTGCTCCTTCACTTCAATGCATCCTCCCACCCCCCAGTGCTTCCCAGCTACCCAAATTGCCATTCTTCACAGCATTTATAATGTCAAAGGGGCCACCGAGCCTAGTGATGTGTCACTCAGGCTGAGGCGGTGCTCAGACCTGGAGGTCGGGTGCCTGCTACAGGGATGCAAACCTAAAACCTGGATGGAATGTGCATAATTAGCATCCTCCCAGAAATGGAGGCCAGCTCACACTTAGACATATGTGAATGGGGTGTGTGTGTGTGTGTCTAAAGTATGATAAGTGCCGCTCTTGAGCTTGGCCCTTTCCTGATAACGCCCAGGGATGCTGCTAGGGACGGGACAGCAAACCGAGGCCCTCCTTCCGGACACCTGACAACTGCTCCAAGTTCTAAGCTGGAGGGTTAGGTGGTGTGCGATCCTTGATAGACCCTGGGGGCTGGCAGCCCTTAGACCCCGCGGACTGTACGGAAACTTGGCCATCCTTATGGTAAACAGCCTCCTAGGAATCGTTCAGTTTTTCTCAGTCTAGTCAGTCTTTAAAACAGTGGGGGCCGGCTCTGGCGATCTCTTTAAATGAGTCAGACCAGTAACATCTCTGATTTAGACAGAGGCATTTCGTAGGAGGAAGTGGGGCGCCAAGTTGCAACAGGGATTATTTCCAGTTCAAGTGGTGTATGTAGCACTTAATATCGCTGACACCCCGGAAAAATCAAGACTTCTGTGCTTAGCTTCCATCTAAAGATGTCCATGTCCTGACCTTGTTAACGTTTACATTTGTGACAATTTCTGGGTATTCCTCTAAGCGTGTGCACCTTTGCGGTGTCCCTGTTACAGTATCTGGGCCCGTGTTTTGATTCTGTTTTGTGCTGTTTTGCAGCCACAGCATGAGCTCTTCCAGCGTTATCTCTCCAGCCACACTTGCTCAAGCATCCTATTTTGAAAGACGAGAAAGTGCTTTCTGTTTGGAGTCCTCTTAGGGCGGGTGTCTGTGGACAGAGCCCAATCTCTGATAACCATTCAGACCATCTGTGGGCATCCGTGGGAAGGCAGAACTTGGGAGGGCCCCTCGAACTCGAAGCGTGGTGCTGAGCCAGGCGGCCCTGGCTTCTGGTGACCTGCTTCTGCTTCAGTCCGGGACACCCCTTTCCTTCTGCTGAGGCAGCATGCCGGCTGCCATGGGAATCGCACCAAGTTTGGGGGCTGTGGCGCACATGGGTGTTCAGTGGCTAGGACCTCCTGATAACCCTGGGAAAATAGATTGGGACCTCTGGCTGAACATGACCAAGCGGAGAGTGGGAACAGGCCAGCTGCGGGATCTGTTGCGTCACTGACTTAGAATTGTCTTCTCTGGGCAGAGTTCTGCGGCACGGCTCTGTTGTTTCTTTGAACGGAGGCAGAGTGTGTTTGCGAGTGTTCTAGAAAAAGCTAACACACAGTATATTTTACTGTCCTTTTCATAAACAAGACATTATTTTACGTGGTTCGATTGCTTTGGGCTGTCTGCTAACGTAAACTCTTATTCTGTGGACATTCACGTGAAACAAAAAAGCATGTCTCAGTTATCTCTACCATTTCCATGTGTTTGGGGGCAGAGGAGTCTCCAGAATGCGGCCTCCCCCCTGGGCTTCCTCAGGCTGCCCCCTGGTCCTCCATAACTCCTGGCCTTCACCACACAGTCGAGGATGAGAGAGGATTTCTCTCCAGAAGGCTGCATCTACTTTGAGCCGGTTTTTCTCCTTGCTGCCCGCTGGTCTAGTGCCGCGTTTACCAAGTCCACGGTCATCCAGAGTGCCCGGCTTGTTTCTCAAGGGCGTAGGCATCTCAAAGGCCAGACTCTGTGCAGTTGGGGAGGTGGCAGGTGTGATGTGTGCATTCGTCAGTCTGTGCCAGGCTCTTCTGTGTTCAGTGCCATCCCAGCTCCCCTCCCTCCCCGAGCTTGCCCGAGGGGTGCCCATCACTGCTTGCGAACTTACCTACCTTCTGTCTGCAGCTCCGGTTGGGTTATCAGTTTCTGGGATCTAGAAAGTTGCCCTCTTGTCTGCAGAGTGTCCTGTTCTGTTGCTTTATCAGCAGATCAACACTGCCAATCTTCCAGCCAGCAGAGCGCATCCCCGCAACTGTCCCCGCACTCTCTGAGAACCACTGCCTGGCAGCCTGGCTGACATCCGGCAGCTCCCTCAAAGGGAGCAACCTGGGCCTTCACCTCACAGCCACTGCTCCTTTAAAACAAACCCGAGCATAATGATTAGCATTTCTGTACATAATTACCTTCCATTCTGGTGGATCCAGCCAGATCCAGCCATGGATCCCCGAATCCATGATGATCTGCAGGGAGAGGGTCTCTGTACTGACAGCTGCGAGGGACTCGCGCTCCGAATGCTTCTGCCTTGCCTCCGGCACCTGCCATCTGGCCCACCTCACCCGGGGCCCTTAGCTCATCTAGCCACCTTCCTTCCCGCTGTCCTATAAAAACCCTTCATACCTTTCACCTCTTCCCTCCACTTACTGCCGTCTACTTTTTACAACTACCTGAGCAGCTAGCTTATCTTCCAAGCCCTACCCGCACCCCAACACATGCACCCAAGCTATCTACCTCCTAGGAAGCCCCTCAGTCCCATTTGTGCCAATTTCCTGGCAGGGCATCCTTGGACAGTTAACACTTTGTATAACCTCTTTGTTCCCCGGTCCCCTTTCCTGTAAAGCAGGGATAATGGTAGCACCGGTGTACACATCAGAGGGGTTGATCTGGATAAAGCTGGATCAGATAGAATTTGGTGATTCATGTTAGGGCACCTGGCTGGACAACTGGTCACATTTGGTCTCTCCCCCGATGAAGAGGGCCTGGAGGGCTCTGCACCTGCTAGTACCTGCTGGAGCTTCTAAGGAGGTAGTCAGTGGTTTCTGAGTGGATAGTGTTGGTAAGATGTTTAGATTATGACACCGCTGATGTGCGTCCCCATTGAGAAATAGGATTTCCCACACCATGGGCAGTGAATTGCCTTCTCTCGTGCTTCTCTGAGGGGTACCTCTAAAGACACCTTGGCGTCCTCGAAGATGAGCACTGACTCATGTCCTTTGCTCAACTGGAATCTGCTCTAAAGCAGGCGATAAAGGGTGATTGGTTCAAGCTCTGTTTTCAGTGTATGTGGTGGAGATAAAGTGTCACAGTTAGAGGGGTAACTTTCTCCTTTTCTGGTTAAGACCAATACAATCTCAGTTATAGAAGAGATCACCGTGGTCGCAGCACTGTGGTAGGGCACTGTGCACCTGTGGACTTGTAGCAGGAGTCTATACCCTCGCCCTGCCTCCCACCCAGCCAGTGGCAGAGCGAGCTTGGTGGGGACCGTTGCCAGTTCCAAGGGTTTGAATGTTCGCTCTAGAGTTGAGGATCTGGGGTCAGTTCACATAATCTTTTCTGATCTTTATTCCTTAATTTGTGCAAAAGGGACAGTTGTAGTTCCTCGGAGTGCTTGTGAGGATTAAATGGGAATTGATGGGAAGGGGCTTATGCTAAGTACCCTTTCTTTTGCACACACGTTTGTACCTTCATTTTACAGGGAATGTGGTTCTCATTCACTCGGGTTGCTGAAAGAATTGGTGGGATAGAAGAGTGTGGTGTGTATGCCACCCTCTTTCACTTCTGCTTAAACTCTCTAGGTTTTTATATGCAATGAGTAGTTTCTTTTTCCTGAAAGTACCCTCTGTGGTATACTGGAGGGGGAAGAGTTTGTGTGGAAGATGCCTGCCTCACGTGCATGGGTCCCCTCTCAGCCCGGAGCTGGGGACAGCAAATGTCTTTGCTCTGCATACACACCTCCCGTAGTCTGTCACCAGGCTTGGTCCATGGCCCATGGCTGTGTCTCTTACCTCAAGCCTGGAAAGTGTTGCTAGGAAGGTCCAGGTTTTTGAGGTAATATCCAGTAACCATAAAAGGAAATGTTGTCATCAAAGGAATGTTGAAATGTGTTTGAGTTTCTTTTGTATTCTTAAACCCCAGCAGGGTCAGAGGAAGATGGTGTTGCTCAGTTGTCTCTGGAGGGGCTGGAGGGCTGCCATAGCTGAGAGCCTCTGTTCACACCTCAGCATTTCCATGAAACCTTTGGGACAGTAGCTTCTAGAGCTTTCACGTGAAATATCGCAGACTCAGACTTACATATACACTGTCCTTAACTTCACAGATGGACATTTCCACATATACTGAGAACCCTGTGGACAGTGTCTATGCCTAATACCCGGCATAAATAGGAATCAGTGTTGATTTGACCTAAGCCCTTGACCTTAAGACCCAGAAGTGTTACGTAGGCTCTTCACGCTCATCTCCAGCTTGTCTGTCTGCCTGTCCTGCTGGCCCACCTTGAGTCCCCTCACATTTTCATAGTCTCTGTCACTCTTATTTCTGGGCTCTAGGTAAGCTAGGAAGCAGGACTAGAAATGGCTTTCTCTCTCTCTCTCTCTCTCTCTTTTTTTTTTTTCTATTTTTTTTTCAATTAGGGCTTAATCATAGGTTTTCAGATCAACCTGCCTTTGAGGGCCTCTGGCACAGGCCACAGGAAACAAAGGTAAGTTAGACATGAACTTGTCCTTAGGAGCTTGGTTTGTTCTTCTTTGGGCTTGGTTAGTCTTTTCCTCTCACTTTTTGCTGCTGTTCCTGCAAACCTGTCTTCCAGTGTGTGCATTCTACCCTCCTGCTGCAGCCAGATGGTAGAAGAAAAGGGAATTCAGGGGCACCTGAGGTGGTTAGTCGTCACGAGTCCAACTTTGTAGGGGATTAAGTACTTTGAACTGAGTAGGCAGTTGGTCATCCTCACTTATAAAATGGTGCCTGAATTACCAAATCAGTGAGAAATCCTGGTTCCCACCTTGCCCAGCTTCTACTGGGCAAAATACAATGACTCTGCTTCTCAGTTAATCTTCCTTCTCAGTAAAAGGAAAATCAAACTCTAGTTTGAATTTACCAGGCATCAAATTAATTTTGTTTTCTAGTCATCATTTTGTTAATTCTGCTAACTAGAGTTTGCCTTTAACCTGGCCCTTTCATGAGTTGAGAATGTGTTTCACATGATTCTTTTATATGCAGATTATATCAATGTTGATCTCAAGCGGTTAATTAAAACTCAAACTGTTACACTCTGGTGTGTTATCTAAGCCCTCAGGGCCTATGACTTGGATTTATTCTAGTAATACCAGTGTTTGTTGGGGTCCCTAAAAAAATATATACTTTTGATATCAGAAATTGTTTGGGCTAGAGAAAACAAAGAATGCCTTTGTAATCGTCATCCGTAACTTATTTTGGGCTCCTTCTAATGGGCTAAGCACTGAATATGAACCCCGCCTAAATTTGAGCCTTCAGTAGCTTGAGCTCTTCCATATCTAAGTCATGATAAACTGGAAGAATTAAGAACTACACCATGGATTTGTCATTTGTCATGTTCCACACCATGCTTTTATATGAACTATTTTTTTCTAAAAGTTAACTCCACTGTTCACATGTATGTCAGAAGAAGTTAGCACGCAAGATGCCAAACACAGACATCTTAGATTCCTGGTAAGTGTTGACTGCATTTATTAAGGTTCTTGCAACTGTTACTGATAACATAATGCATATACGCATACTAAGGTTCTTGCAACTGTAACTGATAACATAACGCATTTACGCATACAAATGTACAGTAGGCAGTCCTGAGGGTCACTATCATATGTCTGAAATGAGAAATAGCAATTATTATAAAACTACAAAAAAACCACTTTGGGATAACAAACATAGAAAGGGTCTAGATGAGATGGCTTATCCATTATTTTGAAAGTCTGGAGGATTTTTGACAAACAATGGACATCTTCTATTAAACAGTGGAGAAGTAGAAACTCGACTAAAAGCTATTCTAGGGGAAAAACAGTCCCTCCTCCCCTGCCTACCTCCTAGAGATGCACATTTAAGGCTGGGAGGGGAAGCTTCTATGTGTTATTTGATTTGGGGACAAAGAGATGGTGGGGAGTGATAGGAAAGGCATTGAAAGAACTAAATAAGGTAGCAGATGAGTTAGAAGGCTCACGGGGGAAAGATTTTCAGATATGGCTCATAAGATTTTAACTATTTTCAGTTAATACATGTGTAGGTTCTCAATTCAAAAAGGATAAAATAAGTTTCCTTTGTCCCGTGTCCCAGTCTAGAAGGGGATATTTGCTATAGGCCAAAGTACTTGTGTTTCCTCCCAGAGATCTGTATAAATGTACAAGCGTGGGCTTGTGCTTTTACACACGCACGGTTGGTTTTCTGTGAATAAACCTTGACTAGCATTTCACATTCTCAGAGATAGAGAGCTGCCTCCCTTCTTTGGGACAGCTGCGTGCAATTGTATACTGTTGTACACATGCATTAAGTCATTTCACCTTCTATTGATGACTCTGGAGCTTTACAGAGAATTCTCCAGTGAATATCCTTGTGCATACTGGCCAGTATACCCACAGGATAAAATCGAAAGTAGAAAAGTAGACTTCCTAAAAGTAGAATTGATTTATAAAGAGTACATTCACTTAAAATTGAGAGTCCCACGCTGTTCTTCAGAGAGAACCCATGGGCAGTGTGCTAACGGGTGTCTGCTTCTTGATCTCTGCCGATCTGATAGGTAAGAATGATACGGTGAAATTTTACTTACCTTAAGGTAAGGTTGAATGTGTTCTGCATCTGAGCCACTGTTCAGGTATTATTTTGTCCCTTCTTCTGTTGGGGTGCTCGTCTTTCTCATTTGTAGGAGCTCATTCTTCATTAATAAAATAAGTAACTTTGCCTCACGTTGCAAATATTTTCCTAGTGTTTTCTTCTGCCTTCTTTGTGGTGTTTTTACCATGTAGATATTTTTATTTTTCTGTATCAAATGTTTGACTTTTAGGTTTTATGTGATTTAGAAAGGATGGCCTACTGTACATTTGTATGCGTAAATTCCATGTTTCCCCAGGACTCTCAGGGTCTTTAATTCATCCATCTAGATCTTAGTTTGGCACAAGACAAGGAGTCACCTTATTTATTTTTTAAATGTAGATAACTTATCTACATGTCTAAACTTTTTGTCTCTATTATTTTGAAATGCCTCCTTCATTATATGTGAAATCCCCCATGTATTAGATTTTATTTCTAGGTTTTAAAAATTCTGTCCCAACAGTCTGTCTTTTTGTACCAATACCACACTGTTTCGATTATTGTGCCTTCAAAATACCTCTTATGGGGCTAATATGTACATCATCCTTGTTTCTCATAACTCTCCTGGCCATTCTTGCCCCTTCTCCCATATGAACCTTACAGATTTTCAATCTAAAACATTCTAACTTTGAACCTCCTGCAAGTTTAGAGATTTAAAAATCTATGAAAGGTCTTGTGCTTATGTCTTCCCCTTCTCTCCCCACTCCCTCCCTGGAGAAGGAATGATAGCTTTCATCACGTTCCCACTGGTGTTAGATGTTCCTTCTCTAAGAACTACTGTTCTAAAGGTGGGAGTAGTTCTGACTTTAATTTTAGAAACTTTTTTTTTTTCTTCTCACAACTCTTTTGAAAAAAAAAGGCACGAGTCAAAAGTCATTCCTATAGTTATTTTCTTCTACAACATTACTGAGGTTCTTCTTTGAGATATTCTTAAAATTAATTGTTCATTCTCTTCCAAGTATTGATTCACTTGCTGCTCCTCTGTCGCTGTGACTTCTCATTCCTGTATCATAAACATGAGACTTGGAAGCATAATAGCAGGTGATACATAGGGAGAGAAGGTTGTGCTTTTATAGGGAGATCAACATACCTGATGGAAATCTGTGTCACCAAATCATAGATAGTTTAGCAGTGTCTCAAAACAAAGCTAGCGCCAGACCGCTTTGTAGTCATTTGGACTTAATTGTGCAGCGCCCTGTGTAATAGGCACAGCGTACTGTATGCTGATCATAAAAGGGCCACGGAGAACCAAATGTACATAGAGCACATTAAAACGATGTCCCAAGTCTGACATGAAGCCAAATGCTAGCCACAGTGAGCATGAAGTATTTCGCCACAAATTTTGCTTGTTATCCTTAACCTAGGCCTGCTTTGGTAGAATGATCTAGAGAGCCTAGAGCTTTTTAACACTGTCCAAACAGGTTTGAAGGGAAACTTATCTGCCTCTTGGCAAGTATTCTTCCGTAGCAAGCACAGAAGAAGCCCAGAGAAGCCCCAGATTGGTCTTCCTAGAGCCTGCTGGGATCATGTGACCACCCTTCCTGTTGCTGGCCAAGCACATTCAACCCCTTAATCTACAGACCAAAGGGAGCCTGTGCTCTGGCTTGAGAGGTGTCTGATAGCCAGACCTGACAATTCGCTAGGTCTTGGCTGCACGTTGCCTTCTGGCCCTAAATCCCAGCCCAGAGCTCATGTTGCCTTTCTGTCCCTGTGAGTGAACTAACTCTTCTGTGGCCTTCTTGTTCACTCCAATCCAGGGAACACGCCTTTCTTCTACCTTTATATTCCATCTTCTTTCTACCACACACTGCCTTTTATTGCTATGTGTGTTCTCACCCACCTTCTTAATGGCCAGCTCCTGGAAAGCTTGTCTCGGGGTGTCCAGTGGTGCCCCCCACACTGAGTGACAACCATCACCATCCCTCTGAGCGATTATGTCAGGCGAGGATCCCTGGCACCAGTGCAAGCCTAAGACCCAAGCTGGAACCTCAGGACAGTGATGGTGGATGTGCATTCAAAAGCAGTGGTTTCCAAACAATGAAACTGCAGAAGTTGGGATGGGTTTTGTGTGTGCCTAGCAAGTCAGGAAGGCGAAGGGGCCGGGGAAACTCTGTGCTCGCCCCAAAGGGTGAGGATAGCACCTTGACATTTTGTTTCTGCTCTTACGTCTGTCTAGCTAATGTTTGACCCACGTGGATCCACAAGCACCTTGACTTTCTAATACAGCAGTATTTGTTTTTACACATTAGGATTTCCAGGGATCTGTTGTATTTTATTTTCTGAAACGTAAGACTTGGTTGAAGATTACTTTGGTGTAACTATGGTTCTAGCAAGTGAAGCATGAGATGGAATGTTTTGCTCCTCATACTGAGAGCTCACTTGATTCTCAGGTAGCCTGAAGGTGCTAGATTTCAAAATACAGTGAAAAGATCACACTGCCCCGAGGAAGTTTCCCACGTGCCGCGGAGGGCCCTCCTTGCTGACAGAGCTGATCCACTGCAGGGCTGACCCGAACCATTGTTGCCAGGAATCTTGTCATCCAGACGGTTCCCTGGCGTCCTACTCTGGATAACGGAGGTGCTGGTTACAGGGCAGACCACTCCCCTGAGTGAAAAGGACGTGGGGTTCTTGCTAACAAGATAATCCGTGTACCTGGTTCTAGCAGGACTGATCTGACTTCCTGTCCTCGGTGTGGTTGCGACCCAGAGTTGAATCTTCATCTCCTCATGGAGTGAAGGAAGTCTTTTCCTGGGGTGGGGGTGGGGGTCTTGTGTTCAGGGTGTGGGGGTCTTGTGTTCAGGGTGTGGGGGTGGTAGCTTAGCTATCAAGCCAGTTCAAGATGTAGGTAGGCATGCAAAGGCAGGAGAGGTAATTCTATGAAGAACAAGGAAAATTAGCCTAACCTATAGGCCTTCGATTGAGGAATGTGTTTAGGTGACTTTGTTTGAGAAGTTTGTCTACTTCCCTTCACACAGACCACCCTCTTGCAGACAAAACAAGTGAAACAAAGAAACCAGCCCCACATAAAACAAAATCACGAAGCAGAGGGTAGGTTTCTGTATATGTTGTCCTTACTCCGTGCACATACCCTCCCACACACATCCGTGACCTGTAACCCTCACAGCAGCACCCAGTAGTAGGCACCCGTTGTCGCTGTTGTGCGGGAAAACATTCAGAGATCGTTGAGCATCTGCTCTGAGTCCCTCGGGCTGCTTGGCCACATAGAAGCGAATCCTAACTCTGTTTCTCGCCCCCTCACTTTCAGTTTCCCCGCAAGAACACTCCCCAAGATGGCAGAGGAGAACAGCACTACCAGGGACTGCGTGTCCTTCAGCGTGCTTAACTGGGATCAGGTTAGCCGGCTGCATGAGGTCCTGACCGAGGTCGTACCCATTCACGGACGAGGCAACTTTCCAACCTTGGAGATAACCCTGAAGGACATCGTCCAGACTGTGCGTGGCCGGCTGGAGGAGGCAGGCATCAAAGTGCAAGACGTCCGGCTGAACGGCTCCGCAGCGGGCCACGTCTTGGTCAAAGACAATGGCCTGGGTTGCAAAGACCTGGACCTGATCTTTCACGTGGCTCTTCCCACGGAGGCAGAATTTCAGCTGGTCAGAGATGTGGTGCTGTGCTCTCTTCTGAACTTTCTGCCGGAAGGTGTGAACAAGCTCAAGATCAGCCCGGTCACCCTGAAGGAGGCATACGTCCAGAAGCTGGTGAAGGTCTGCACGGACACTGACCGCTGGAGCCTGATTTCCCTCTCCAACAAGAACGGGAGGAACGTGGAGCTGAAATTCGTCGACTCCATCCGGCGCCAGTTTGAGTTTAGCGTGGACTCTTTTCAGATCATCCTGGACTCTCTGCTCTTCTTCTACGACTGCTCCAGCAGCCCCATCTCTGAGCACGTCCACCCCACAGTGATCGGGGAGAGCGTGTATGGGGACTTTGAGGAAGCCTTCGACCACCTGCAGAACAGACTGATCGCCACCAAGAACCCCGAAGAGATCAGGGGTGGGGGACTGCTCAAGTACAGCAACCTCCTCGTGCGGGACTTCCGGCCCACAGACCAGGAAGAAATCAAAACTCTGGAGCGTTACATGTGTTCCAGGTTTTTCATCGACTTCCCGGACATCCTCGAACAGCAAAGGAAGCTGGAGACCTACCTTCAAAACCACTTTGCCGAAGAAGAGAGGAGCAAGTACGACTACCTCATGATCCTTCGCAGGGTAGTGAACGAGAGCACCGTGTGCCTCATGGGGCACGAGCGGAGGCAGACCCTGAACCTCATCTCCCTCCTGGCCTTGCGCGTGCTGGCAGAGCAGAACATCATCCCCAACGCCACCAACGTCACCTGTTACTACCAACCAGCTCCTTACGTCAGTGATGGCAACTTCAACAACTACTATGTTGCCCATCCTCCCGTCACCTACAGCCAGCCGTACCCTACCTGGCTGCCCTGTAACTAACCTTGAGACCTGAGGGCTTCCGCAGTGGGAACCCCCATAGGGCAAGGGCTCTCAGGTAGGGGAGCCTCCTTCTAGATGTAGGTGTTTGGCTTTTAAAGGGGAACTCAGCTCTGATTCTGCTCTTTTTTTCTTTGTGCACCCATTGGAATGGGTCTACAGTGTATCATGAGCCAACCCTAAAGGGACCCATTATTCCAGTGCCACTTTGGAAAATGCTATAGGAAATACGACCTATCCACATCTTTCCAAGACAGACACTAACATGCCATGTCCCAAACAGCCGCACGGGGAGATTGGAGCTTCGTGCGCTAATGGAATCTGGGAGAATGCTTGGGCAGTGTCTCTTCTCACCCAAGCCTAGCGTAGGCTCTGTTGGCCTTCACAGCGGATTCTCAGCTGTTCTATGGAAGTTGTGGTTATAGTCTATTTTCTTGTACCAGTTTTAGCCAGGCAGAAAATGGTGGACATGAGAGTGGTCTCATGACTTCATTTTTGTTCAAGGGACTGAATTGCTTACGTTTATTCCCTGTTAGCAGAGCTGAGGATTTCTTTCATGAATAAACCAAAGCTGGTAGCTGGAGCATTGAGATCTGGTTGACAGTGGTTTATGGTTTAGATGCTGTGCTCTCACAAGGAATTGTGAGATATTGCTGAGGAAAAAAAAAAAAAGACCTTTGCTTGAAATGTAACTTGAAAACAAAATAAAATGTGGAACATAATGTTAAAGCAGAATTGTGGTGGCGGCGGCGGGGTGGGGGAGAGGGTGATTGTAAATAGGAAACGTGAATGTTCAGTTGTTTTTTTTCTTTAAGGAATTCTTATTGAATGACACTTTGTTTTTTTCCCTCCCTCAGCAGCTCATCACTTTAGTTTTGCTCTTCCTAAGACTAAGGATTGTGCTGAGTCTAGAGCCCTTATAGTAACTGATGTGAGAGGGTCTTCCCATGTTTTAATTGGAAACCCGTTTTGGTCACATTCCAAGGATAACAAGCTGTTTTTCTGGAATACCTTCGCTGATTATTTTTTGTTTGTTTTTGTTCTTTCTTCAAAAAATAGTGATTTCCTTCTCCAGGCTTTTTTTGGGCAGCACATGAATTCGGGATTTTCAGTAGAAAGGAATGACCTGCTGCTGTGGGCAGAGTCCTCTGGCTTACGATTGCTCTGGAATCGATCCCTCTGCCCCTGCGCTGTGTGCGAGGTAGAGACTTAGCGCTCATTTGGGCTTGGTGTGCCGCATGGGAGCTGCCAGGGCTCCTTGCAATGATTAATTCTGGTGGATTCAGGGAAGAATGGAGTAAATGGAGAATGGCCTTCCTTATTCTGGTAGATTTGACCATACTTGTTTTTATTGTGCACTTTAGAAGAAAAACAGCGTTAATCTCCAGTCTAAAGCAAGCTCGGTAAATGGGAGAGTTCTAGGCTACTGCTTTCCCAGTCGATTTAGGTAAGGAATTTTGTGTTTTGAAAACTTTTGTGGGATCTCTTAGAAAGCATCACTCTAGGGTATTGAGGGCAAAGGAACTCAGTATCACCAACCAGCTTGGTCTGTAAAGTGATTTCATCAAATCCACGCTCCTGATTTTTTTCTTTCTCCTGTGGCCATAAAAAAAATCCCAAGCCCTGAGTGATTGCTTTCCTTTCTCCTTGCTTTAAACAATGAAGATACCTTAATGCAGAAAGGCTTAGCAGAAAATGCATGGTTTTCCTTTTTCTGAAGATGGTATTTTCAGGGTTTTTTGGGGGAATGTGATGTCTTGGTCCTTTTAAAAGCAGATTGGGTGTGACTGAACCCCTGGGCTCAGCTGGTATCCGTGTTGTGTTACACTAGGTGAATAGAGGCCACTTCTGTGTGTAAGTAACCAGCTCTGCTTTGCCTGTGAACCATAGTTACATTTGAATGCACTAGCTTTGAGTCTAGGCTGGTTTTATATTGACGGGGGGCCCAGCATGCTTCAGGGTTAAAAGGGGGGGGATGAATAGTGAATCCCAACTTTAAAAACTACGTGCTCATCCATGACATTAAAAGGCCGCCATTATGGTCTAATGGCAACATCTTTGCGCAGAAATGACAGATCTGATTAACCAAAACTTTGAGATGTGATGAAGCCACCAACATAAGCACTTGCTAACAGAAGTCAGTCAGTATTGCTCCTACTAGAAGGCTTGAGGATCAGGGTGATGAGGCTCCAGACGAAGATAGAATCAGAACCACATCAAGTAATTAAATTTCCACTTTGCCCTTGGAGTTCTTTCTGCTTATATATATATATATATTTTTTTTTCCTAACTGGTACTAGTCCTCTTCTGAGGATGAAGGGAAGCCCAGAAGTTGTTAGAAATTCCCAGTCTCCCCTCTGCCCGCCCCCGCACCCCCTTAGTTCTTTACCACCATTGCACAATGACCATCTTAGTGCAATCTGTTCACTTGAAGTTCTCAGTCAGCCCCACCATTTTGGAGTTTGAAAGTAGACACGTGTTCTAGAACCTCCATCAGGGTAAAAGGCTGCACTGACCAAAGCTGCGCTTTTAAAACCTCACCCTGGTCCAGTGGTGTTTCTACCTGCTCTACAAGGCCTTTGCCGGCCTCAGAATAGATCAGGTAACCTTGAATTTCGGGTGTTTGGAAATTCCAGCTGAAACCTGCCTTTCATGCTGCTCACACAAGCACCAGGTCCCCTGAACTGGTACCGAGACGTGTGGTTCCTCTTTTGTGTGTGTTGAGTAACATGAAACTTGCCAGTGGTCAAGGGCACTAAAGTTCAAGTACAAATTCTAATATAAATCTAAGCAGTCTCACTTGCTTCAGGACTCTGAAGTTCTCTGATGCTCTCTGCAAGTATGCAGCTTGTTTTTCTGGCCTGCTTCTTGGAATCCATTTGAGCAGCAGTGAGATTAAAACAGTACCGTTTCCCCTTGTGTTGGCAGAAAGGCACAGCCTGAATTCCTGGCCTTGAGCTTCAGTCTCACCCTTAAGTTTTACTTTGGCAGTAAGACACGATTCCTCACTCAACTTCAACTCTGAAACTAAGCTCTCTATCACGGACAACTTCCAATCAGGGTTCCTGCTAAGTGCATGTGGGCTGGGGTGCGGCCCACACCTGGGAGCACCTGGCAGCCAGGGTGAATCGGGTACGAAAGATGCTGGGGCCCTGCTGTGTCCTAACATGTGGTTTGATGGTCAAGTCTCCCCCCCCCCCCCCCCCCCGCCAGTCTGAGTACCTCAAAAAGGGTACTCCAATAAGGCGCTCCACTTATTATATTGGTCAATTAATTTGCCAGTTAGCCAGGCACATAGATTTCATGGTCTCCACTATTTCATCATTTGGTTGAAAAGCAGACGCACCTCAACACACCTGGGGATTTGAGTCACTTTGAGCTGTGTGTAAACCCATGTTTTGTGGTGACCTATTAATAATCAGATCTCTAATGCCCTGAATCTGCTCGTCCTTCCACCTCCCTGCGAGCGCTAACTCCTTACCTTCGTGGTGGGTTAGGATTTTAACTAGCACTGCTTTGTTAACTTTGAGAAATGGTGCCACTCAAGAGCAACTTCCTCACTTTAGGAATGCCTCCTTTCTAGTGAACTGTCTGGTACTGGTGCCTTGTTTTGGGATGCACCTACATTCAGAGCTCAAATGTACTGATAGTTATCCATCTGTGGGAAGAGACCCTGTAGCTCCCCAGGGCCATGATTTCCTGGGTGTCTGGGGCTCTCTACGAAGGAGAGCCCTTCGGTTGGATTCCGTAAGGTGAAGAACTCCTGTTTGCCAGGGTTAGATCCAGATCCTTAATCTGGCAGAGACCAGAATGTCACAGCTGATTTTGGAACCTATTCCAGTTCAGCCAATTACATTCAGAGGACCAAGGGAGGTATGTAGGGAGGATGTGTGTTAAAAGACCTGGCAACTTTTCAGGATTACTTGTGGAGACTGCCCAAGGTGAGGATCAGGAAAGAAAATGTGTTTTTGTTTTGTTTTGTTTTTTGGTGAGTTCTAAATCTTGTTTACCTATCACTTTTTCAAAAATAGTTTTAAGTGTAAACTAAAGAAAACGCTTGGAGGTTTGCCTGGGCTGGTGAGAGTTGGTATAAATTGTCACGTGTGTTTGTATAGGAAGGTGAGAAGACGATCCACTAAAGAGGAAGTCATTAAATAATATGGATATATGGGCGTTTTAAAACTCAAGCCATCTGGTCTCCTTCCATTCCCCCAAAGGTTAAAAAAAAAAAAAATAGCTGCTTTAGGAAAATTAAGAGTTTTTATCCAGTAATTTCCAAATTAATATAGATGAAAAGTAAGATACTTATTAGACTGAATTGGAAGCTTTTTGTTATTCTGGATTTGCATAGCCTTCGAAATTTCTTAGTGATGCCTAAGATATGTAAGGTTTCCTCTTTGGTGTGATGGTCACTGACCTTCTTATGTGATGAAGGTGAAATCACTTGTCAATGCAAACTGTATTAGAAGTTGATGAAATAAAGCTTTGAGTTTGAGAAATAAAAATATATTTAAAAAACCCCAAAACCTTGTCTTTTATGGTCATTTCTTTGTGTCTCCTCAACAGTGAACCTGTTTTAGGTTTCAGGAAACCTGTTTCGTGGTGGGGTGGGGGAAGGGTCAGTTATTAACATTCTCAGCCTTAGATACTTCTCTGGGAGATGGTGCTTTCTCTGGGGGAAGAGGTGTGTGCTCACCTTGTGGGCCATAATTCCCTTCATATCTGGGCTCTTCTCCAGGGTGCCTGACTGATCTAAACTGAGCTGCGTTACTGACCCCAGCCTCTTGGCTAATGCCTACATCAGCTGCAATCTGTCTTCGCTGGCATCTTGTTTGATTCGGCATTAAAGACTAGGTTTTCTTGAGCTTGACCTTGGCCCAAAACCCATTTTCAGTAAGAGAACCGAAATAACTTCTGCTGTCCTATATCCAACTGCTACCATGGTTTCTTCATGCTTTAGAGAGTACAGAAATGATCTAGAACTGCTCAGGAAGGTTGGAGTGACTTCCTCTCCCCGCCCCCGCCCCACCGTCATCACAAGAATTGGGATCGAAACTTTTCCATCTTAGGTTTGCCTCCGAGCCCGCTGCGGGGTCCTTTCCCTCCTCATCTGTACCGCGTGTTCCTTCCGAAACGCCCCTTGACATCGGCCTTTTTGGTACTGCCTTAAACTCCTGCCTGGGCCACTTCCCGAGTCCTGTCACTTGTCTTGATTCACCCAAGGGCTCTTTCTAAAACAGACGTGCCTGTGTGCCCCTCCCAACATTTCAACCTGTTTTAAGACCCTACTGTGCAAGGGCACCTGTCAGACTTACAAACGTGAGGAGTCCTGCAGATCCAGCCCCAGCCTACCTTGGCAGTCCCTTCCTGCCTCTCCTGAGCGGGCCTTCTTCCAGCATCCAGGCGCACAGTTCGGCCCGTGCGGCCCAGCACACGGCGGGCCTCTCGCAGCTGGGTGGAGCTGGCCCACCTCCGGCTTCCCCAGGCCCGCTGTTTCTGTGGGTGGACTGACTAGGTTGCATCACTCCTTCCCGGGGCTTGCAAACACCTGTCCGTTTCGTTTTCCCCTGACTGCCTCCCACACAGCTGACTGCGATCTGGTGCCTCAGATGTTGAACCCGGGGTTTTCATCCCTGGAGGACTTGGCCTGGGGCCGCCAGCAGCGACGAGGCCCAGCCCTGGATATTAACCTGGCTGTGTTGTAATGCCTCCTTCCAGTGCCAGAAAGCACGGGAGTACAGGCATTGTCCAGACCAATGTTTACACGCAGAGCACCTTGTGCGGGAAGTGGGGGTGCTCGGTTCCCCAGAATGAGCAGTCATGTCCTGGATGCTGTAACGCTATTGATCACCAGCTCTTGACCTCCCGAACACGGTCAGTACTTACGGCTGCAGTCTTCACACTCCGTTGCGTTCTTCCTCACTCCCCGCCCCCCTAACAACCCCGCGCATCTACCTTCTGGTGTTCTCGTGGAACGTTTCTTGTGTGACCTCCAAGTGACTGTTGTTCAGTGCTGGCGTGGTGCTTCCATCTCCACCTTGGACACCCAGGATTCCAGAAGTATGCTTTCAATGAGTGGGGAATGCTTTCCCCCTTCACTTGGGTGGGATAACAACATACTTTGCTACAATTTGGGATTAATATCTGTTGGCAGACGCTAGGAGCATTAATGGAACACGAGAGGGTTTTCCAAACAACCTTGGGGAGAAGCAAAGGCCAAAGCTCCTGTGTGGCACACCCTCTCCGACCTTACCTTGGGGTGCACTGTGCATCTTAGCCTCCCTGTGCATCCTAGGACAAGTAGAACTGAGAGGTAAGGCAGGGATGGAGCCTAATCTGGGGCATGGTAAGAGGCTGGGTGGCCCCGTGGAGAGGGTCGGTTCCACCACCTGCTAAGGGAGGATTGGTGAGGTGGACATGCTCCCTCTCTGAACCATGCAGCAGCAGAGCTAGGCCCGGGGCTGGTTTCTCGCCTCCGGGCCCCATGCTTTCTTCTGTACCACGGGGCCGTGTCCCTGTTCTGGGGGTAAATGCTATCTACAAGAATGTGCTGGCCTAGCAGATGAGCCACATGTCTCTTGGCTGCTTGACTGCCATCCCTCTCTCGAGCAGATTTCTGCAAGTGCTGCCAAAAAGCCAGGGAAGCCAGGCCCTGTCAGGAGGCTGGGTTTCACGTAGGTCACTCCGCACCCAGCTCAGGGGCGGTCCGGCCCACCTGGTCGGTGGGCCACAATGGTACCACGGATCTATCAACTCTGGGGTTTGCTCATCAAGTCACCACACAGGCTGCTTTTTACTGTGGGAAGTTTCTTAAAAGTGGCCCCAGAGGAAGGCGGGAGAAGGGAATCACCTGCCGCCTTTCCGATGCTCACCTGGGAGGGAGGGATGGGGGGAGGAGTCTGGGGCTGGGGTGTGTGTGAGGGAGAGAGACCAGGACAGCGCCAGCAGTGCCTTTGTCCTGACTCTCCTAAACCATCTTAACTCCATCCACTGTGGGTAGCTTGTGAGCCTTCGCCCCGGGAGTCTGCTGGAAACTACCACCATATGAGAAAACGGAGTGACAGTTGCTCACATTCGGCTTTAGGGTTTACCAAGTGCTCATTACAAAAATGCCAGCTTGTGGACCACAGGAACCCGGGAGGCGGGTAGCAGTAGTCCCGCTTTACAGACAAGGAGCGGGGAGCTCCGAGCACCCCAGAGCTGCCCAACGTGACCTATCGTGTGAGAGGCAGAGCCTGTGCTCAAAGTCCTGACTCCAAGGCCCCCATTCTTCCCACCGTTAGACACCCTGAAGGCGCTCCCTAACCTGCCAACCACCGTGCAGATGTTAATCGCGCCGCCAGCCCCCTCTCAATGGCTGGAGAGGTGCTGCGTTGCCTGGTAATAGATGGGCTTCCACTTACACAGGACAGGAATCCCGTGGACAGGCCCGCAGTGTTTCTCAGACAGCCCTGCCTTTGCGAATCAGGTCAGGAGGGGACTGGGGGACCGACTGCAGGCTCGCTGTCGTGTTTAGGGAATATCACGGAGCACCAGGTCCTGTGCTCGGGGATGGGATGGTGAAGTTCACAGGGGAAACTAAAATGTCACACGGCTTGCAGAGCCAGGGCCAGGCCAGGCCAGGGGGTGTCTGCCTTCGGGGCTCAAGCTTTTAGCCCCTCTACAATATGCTCTTCTGCTTTCAACGCATACTTTTCAGGGTAGCACCTGGAAGAGGCCCCTGAGAACTAGTATCCCACCTTCCAAGGTCCACGGTTAGTAAGCAGCATATTAAACGGGGGCCCAAAGGACTGATTCGTTAAAAGCAAAAATTAAGCCCGCTGACTGAGCTCAAATACGGTTCCTGTATTGGACTGTGGCTGGCATAATCTGTTAAATTCGAATTGAAATGGAAACACTTTCTTTTCTCCTTATGCAGGAAGTTACTTTTTTTTTTTTTTAAAGATTTTATTTATTTGCAAGAGAGAGAATGAGAGACAGCATGAGAGGGAGGAGGGTCAGAGGGAGAAGCAGACCCCCCGCCGAGCAGGGAGCCCGATGCAGGACTTGATCCCGGGACTCCAGGATCATGACCTGAGCTGAAGGCAGTTGCTTAACCAACTGAGCCACCCAGGCGCCCCTGCAGGAAGTTACTTGGTAGAGGGGTATTTAAGGACCTGCAGGCTGGAGGGTCAGGGAGTGCAGGAGCACTCATAGAAGTCAGGAAACAGGCTCCCCCATGGCTACGGGACAATGAAACCAAGAAGGGAGGGGACTCTGGAAACTAATAGCAAAACCTGAAGTGGTTCCTGGAGTGGAACACCTGTAGATTTCCGTGTGCTAAATATAGTGGAAGTTGGGTCATCTTATCCTTAAGTAAACACTACAGGTAGGCAAAGACATTTTCAGAAAGAATCTTGACATTGGCTCATGATAGCTGGAGGCTGGGTGAGGCAGCAAGCGTGGGGCAGCTGGGAAGGGCCCCTCCCCCTCCCCCACGCCCAGCCCTGGCCGACTCTTGCTCTTCTGCCACCCCCCTGATATTTCAGGTTCCCATGCAAAAGGTCTCCCTGTGGTCCTTCCCTCCCCTTAGGTCCACTCCATGGATCTAACTGTCCTGGTGCCTCTCTTCCCTCCCCCAGTGGGGAGGGATCAGTTTCCTTGGCCTCCATGTGATCAGCACGGGGGTCAGACGGGAGAAGGGCCCCTCTCCCTCGGGTACAGGCAGCGGGGGCAGCTTTTCAGCAGGCTTATTTTCCATCCAACTTGAGCTGCTACTGAGAGGAAAATTATTCTTTCTTTGCCTTTTGAGTTTTGGCCGCTGCTGAACTGGGCCCAGCCCCTATTTCGGGAAATGTCACACCAGACGCTCGTTGTTACAGCCCTCAGCCCCACCGGGCCGGCGGGCGATGCTTCCGGCCCCCTGCCTGAATGCCAGTTCCGGACCCAGCGGGGTGCGTGGGAACTGAGGTGAGGAGCCCCAGAGAGGCGGAAGGGCCGTGGGACAAAGGAGCGGGAGCTTTGGAACCAGAGGCCCAGACCCAGCCTGTGCCTCGTCCTCCCCTGTGCTCTCCCAAACCACTGCCAGCCCAGCTTCCACATAGGGAGATGCAGATGATGGTGATACTGGCTCTGGAGTTGCTGAGAATTAGAGACACAAGGTACTTGACATTAAGCCCCGAGCCCAGCGGCAGCGCCCGTAGATGCTATCTATTCCTTCATACTATCTGCCCTCCAAGAGTTTCCGGTGTGCCTGGGGAACTAAGAGAAGCTACGTGGCGTTTAAAGCACTGACATATGTGTCCCACAGATTCTTGGGCTCTACTGGACATCAAGAAGTGTTGTAACACTGGCTACACGTCACTGAAACCTATGCAGCCGGCTTAGGGTGTCCCTAATACAATCACTAATGCCCGTGACAGCTCTACCAGGTAAGTGGCAGGCATCTGTCCCCCCTACCCCATACCCCATGGAACAGACGAGGAACCAAGGCTCAGAAAGGTTGAGCGACATGCTGCAGCCCACACAGCCACGGAGTGGTCCGTCAGCCCAGGCTGAGCCATTTTTACTCCTGGAGCCAAGATGGTGTGGCCCATGCCCAGCTGCTGGGCTGGGAGCTTGGGGCAGTGGCCAGCGCTCCGTCCTGGCAGAACGCCCCATTGCCCATTGGCCCATGGGTTGCAATATCATCATAATTCCCACTAGACAACCAGCTAGCCTCACTCCCGAGGTGTTTCCGGCTCACACAGTTCCCTAGAACTCCAGAAGCCCTTCCCCCACCCCTGTAGCCTGGGGAGGGGTGGACAGGGAATGAAAGATGCTGTTCTGGAGAGCTGCAGTGAACTCACTGTAGAATGACGTCACTTTTGTCCTTTCACTGAACAACTTCCCCGTCCCAGGAATTAGAACCTACATAGGCTGAAAAGGCCCAGAACCCTCCTGCTTCAGTGCGACAGGCTCTTTTGTAAATGTGTGACCTGCTGGTTTTGCTGGGATGTGCACATTTCCAATAATGGTGATGATCAACAAAGAGGACTTTGCATGGAAGGGGCGTTTCCTCTCTCCAAAGCTGCTGTTTCAGACGTTCCCCCACGGCCCGGGCCCCGGCGCTAGCCCACCCCCATCCCTCACCGGGGCCTGCTCCCTCAGACCCAGCGCCAAGCAGTCCTGGGGAGATGGCAGAAGCTGGGATTTCCCATGCTCACATTCCCGAGCACAGCTGAGTTTTCTCCGCTCCACAAGTGCCTCCCCCACCCGAAGAACATTCAGTGACTTCCAGCACGGTCAGCAGCCAGGACCTGTGGGGAAAGAGGTAGCGAGACATGTCACAGTCATCTGAGATCAGCTCGGGCGAGTTTCTGATCTGGCCGTGGTGGAAACCAACTAGATAAATAACTTCTTGGGGGCATTATGAGGGTCTTTCTAGCTCAAGGGTCAGCGATCTTTTCCCATAAAGGGCCAAATAGATAATAGTTCAGTCTCTGTCACAACTATTTAACTCTGCTGTTCTCACAAAAAAAAAAAACAAAACAAAAAAAACCCAGCAAGAGTTAATACCATGTTCTAATAAAACTTTATTTGTACACACTGAAATTTGCATTTAATATAATTTTGATGTATCCTGAAATATTATGATGTTGATTTCCCCCAACCATTCAAAATGTAAAATCCATTCTTGTTTGCTGGCTGTATGAAAACAGGCGACCGGGGAGATTTGACCCTCTGGCTCTGGATTGCTAACCCTTGTCCTAGACGAAGGCTGCTTCACAGCAAAACACTCTTCCTCTTTTTTGTACCCCAACCCGAACATGTCTTTCAAACATTCCTCTTTTGTGTACCCCAACCCAAACATGTCTTTCAAACAGGTGGTACTGCAGACTGCCCGTCTTGTTACCTCCTTGCCAACTCCCTCCACCTCTTCTCCTTGTGGTCTGGCTGTGGTCGTCTGTTGCACCTGCTAGCATGACCTGCTGTCACCATGACTGTGAGGTTGGGCCTGGAGGCTCTAGCCACGTGAGCATCACTGCCCTCCGGCCCCAGATGGTCCTTTTGGCCCACCTTCCACCATACCTCTCACCCAGCTGGGGAAGCGCCTCTCCTTATCAGGGTCACAATTTCTCCTGTGCTCCCAGAAAAGGGTGACTCCCTCCCTCGGGTCTTCACGGAGCTCCCAAACGATACAGCTCCTGCTAGGAAGGCTGGTTCTGCTTACAACTCATTCCAAGGAACGTGGAACAGTTTTCTTGGGACTTTCAAGTCGTGGTCCTCCTGAGAGCCTTGAGTCAAGTTTATCTTTCTTGCCCATAACCCCCCAGGACCCCAAGGTGCTCCCCTAAGCCTAAAGCAAGCCCTTTGTCCTGGTGTCCTGGGGGCTGATTCCCAGGCTCTCGAGACCTTTACCACTTCTCGCAGGGGGTCCTGGGACTGTTTGAAAGTGCAATGCCCACTATACCCCAAGGCTGGCTACGTCCAGCAGGGTCTGTCCCACCTCGCTCAGACCTCCCTGCCCCAGGGGCTCAGCGTCTGCCTCTGTAGCAGGCACACAGGCTGTCAGAGGTTTGGAGAAATGATGGCCCGACACACCAAATGCTCAAGAAGGATGGAGGTCCAAGATGAAAAAAAAACCATTGATGTTGTCCCTAATGAGCTTAGAGGAAGACAGGGGTAGGGAGGGCTCTAATGAAATTGGTGGGACTCTACAGACCATTCAGGCATTCAATGGACAAGGTAGTGGAGGGGACCATATGAGAGAGGCTCAGCCCTGCCAAGAATAAGTCAAGAAGGTTCAAGCTGTGAAAAAAAAAATATCTGAAAGACTCTAGGCTTCACCAAGAACAACATGGAGGGATAGCCCCACTCCCTGGGGAAGGAGAGAGGGGAGCGGGTGATGCCCAGAAGCCACGTGCTGGGTTCCTCCTGGGTGTCTGTCTTTTCCATTCAGGAGGGAGCTGGCTCTGAGCTCTGAGAAGGAGACCAGAGGGAGGGCTGAGGAGCCCGACGGACTTTGCACTGTCGTTTCCCAACTCTGTGACCTTTGGTAACTTACTTAACCTCTCTGTTTCCTCGACTGTGAAAAGAGGGATGGTAACCTGCTATGGTAAGTATAGAGATTGAAGGACATAAAGTTAGTGAAAAAACCCTAGCCCTAAGTAGATGGTTAATAAATGATAGCCGGCACGTGTGTGTGTGTGTGTGTGTGTATTTAACCAGGACAATTCTTCAGTAAGTTAGTGGTCTTATTGTGGGTCCTCAGATTGCCTGAGTAAAGCCACCTGGGGTGCTAGTCAAGAATTTAGGTTCCCAGGATCCCACCCCAAAATTCTATTCAGCAGGTCTGGGGAGGGGCCAGGGAATCATCCTCAGATTATTCTCGTGTGCTCTGGAGTTTGGATGCCACAGCATAAGGGTTAAGGAGGAGATGTGCGACGGAGCAGGGATGGTCAGAGGCCCCTTAGGAGCTAGAGGGCAGGGTCCTAGCCTCAGAAGATGACATCCCATGGGATCCCAGGTCACAGTTTTCAACAAGAAAGTAAGACGACCAGAATCATCAGACCAACAAGCTAGATGTCTAACTTAGAATGAGTTTGACTTTTTTAAAGGGTTGCCCACACAGATTCAATGAGAGAGACCAGTCTGCCTGTCATTTTCTTAGACTATTAGATGAGGGTGTGGAAAGACAGTTGTGTTTTTGGCTGACTATTGTTAATACATTGCATTTTTACTTCAGGTTTTGAAAACTCATGTGCCTGGGGAGGAACTGGGTACTGAATAGGAATAAAATCGAGAGGATCTGTGGTTCGTAGACCAAAACGGGGTCCAGGAATTCTGCTCAGATGGTGGTGGTAAGAGATTTTCACTTCCCATGATAAAATCCCCAGGCTTGAAGGTTTAACTTTGGAAGGAGAGTCCTCCAGCAGGAAGGGTAGGGGACCCAGCAGCTCTTCCTGCCACTTGGGAACCTTCGTCCTAAGGGCCCTGCTAGCTACTTCTACTCGGGAAGCCACTCTTCCCCGCAGGGACGCCACCAAGTCCCCCTGTCTCCCCAAAGCCAGTCGAGACGAGCTGGATGTTTTAAAAAGACACCTTACTAAATTTTAAAGGAGAACAAAAGGAAAATCCAGATGAAAAGAACAGAATTCTAAACCTAGAACAGCGTAGCAAAGCCCGACTCCTGATGTTCCCCCAGGTAGCCGGCCAGTGCCCTGCTCCGGCTCCTAGACGTGGCTCAGGTCCCACAGCTGCTGTCACTCCACCTCCTTAACCTCTTGACCCTTCCTGGGTTTGGAGCCCAGAATCCAGGAACAGATTCCCTGCAGCTCTTTATCCAGGGTCTCCCTTTTCGGGTTTTGTATCTGCTGAGGGAATTCTGCAAACACTGCTCTTTGGGGAGAGACACACCTGCGTCTTCGCTGGACACGACTAGGGGTGGCACTCACGAGCCCTGGACCCATCACTGTGGCAGCAGCTTCTCGGGGCGGGGCGGGGGGGGGTTCTGCATTTCCCACCTCTCCTCGGTCAGAAGCACTGCTCCAGTCAAGCCCGCCTCTTCTCAAAATCCTGCAGTGGCGTCCTGCACCGCAGGACTCAAATCACCTCCCAAGTCAGCCTCCCATTGCCCCGTCCCCACGGGCCTTCACGAAGCTTCCACGGTGCTGAGAAGGGGAGACCTGGTGAGGCACTCACTTCAGCTGTAAAACAGTTGCCAGTTTCTCCCCGGTTCCCTCGCACACGGGGCAAGTGCTGATGGGACACTGGTCTGGAGGCCAGGAGACCATGTCCTCTTCTGGTGTGTGAGCCCATGGGACCTCAAGCGAGCCACCGGCCCCCACAAGGCCTCGCCTTCCTCACCTGAAAGATGCAGAAGTCGGACTAGCCCATCGTTAGGGACCTTGCACACGGCTCCCTGCTGAGCCTAAAGCCACGAGGACCTTTGTGGCTCAGAAGAGCTGGGGAGGACTCAGAGGAGGCCTGACATGATGTAGGACCCTTGCTTTGGTACTAAGAGCGTACCTGGGGCTTTTCTCTGAGCACAGCCCTCTTGCGAGGGAGAAATGGGTCAACTCTATTCAGTAAGTGCACGGGGGTGCTTACGGCATGCTAGGTGGTGCGTGAGGCACCGAGGATTCAGATGGAGGACAAGCAGTCAGTCCCTGCCTGTGAGGGGCTTGTGGACTCCTGGAAACACTGTATAAAAGCACACAAGTGTCACACTTTGCATGCATACTGAAACAGAGGGTACAATACCCGGGTCTCCACAGAAGGGAATGCCTGGGAAAAGCCCCTCACAGGAGGTGCCCCGGAGCTGGGCCTTGCAGGAGGAGTCCACTGGGCTTCAGGCACTTGGGGAATGGGGAGGCAATGGAAGCCATGGATAGCTTGGGGCAGGTGAGTGACACATTCAGATGTGAGTCTGAGAACGATGGCCGTGGTCGCTGTGTGGTGGACGGAAGCGCAGAGCTGAAACTACAAGTGGGGACGCCCACAGGGAGGCTGCAACCATGGTCCAGATGACATGGGGGGAGGATGCGGGCCTGAACGTGGGCACAGAGCGGTGACACAGCCCTTTGCAAACATGGGTGTCATCAAATATAACGTCATAGAGTTCATTCTGTAGACTCGTGGTCATGTGGCACATTTGTTTCTTTTCATCAGTCACCGCATTTTTATCTCCTAGAATCTTTCCATCCTTGCGATTCGGCTTCCTTCTCTGCCTCGCCCAAGCCAACCCCAAACCCTTGGCAGCCCCCCAGCCCCACTTCAAGTGTGACCAGCCTCAGAACATGACAGAGCTTCCAATTCTTATTTCACAGATGCGATGTCTTCTGTCACTCTAAGAATAGTATCCGTTAAGTCTTTGGTGTTTTCTCGTGGTCCTTGTGCCTCTTTTCTCCAAGTTCCTTTTCCCTGTTTATGTGTCTTATCCCATCTTCCACTGTAGAGGCTTTCTTCAGATGGTAGGTGATCCTTGGCTGTCCATTCTCACTTGGGAACGAGTCACTTAGACATGAAGGAGAAGCTCTAGCCAGTGCACGAGGCTTCCTTACAGGCTTGTAGCTGTCTCTGGAGGGGGAGTAGGCAGATGCTCAGCCACACTTGGTTGGGAGATGCCCGCTGTAGATATCTGTGGGCATTTTCTCTGGGGTGGGCCAGTCTTCCCAAGAGGAATCTGCCAGCCACACCTGGATCTGGAGACACCAGCTTGGCTCACAGTAAGGTGTGTGGACTTTCACTTAATTTCCACTTTCGGAATAGCGTCTCAACCATGCCCTTAGCTATCATTGGTATCCTCAAATCTGGAGCCTTTCCAGTCTACCTTCTGCAGAGAGTAAACCTCCCATCTTCCACTGATCCCCATCCAGGGTATTTTTCATTTCACACATCGTAGTTGTCATCTCTAGAGGTTTAGTTTGGGTCTTTTCATATCTCCCACTTCTTAACATAGCCAATCTCTCCTCTGTTTTTTTGAAAGTTGGAATCGAGTTATGATAACGTGTTTTGTTCCTTATGTAGTTTTTTAAAAAAATTACAAGACTTTTTTTTTTTAAAGGTTTGATTTATTTATGAGAAAGAGAGCAAGAGAGAGCATGAACAGTGGGGAGGGGCCGAGGGAGAGGGAGAAGCAGACTCCTGGCTGAGCAGGGAGCTCGATGTGGGGCTGGATCCTAGGACCCTGGGATCATGACCTGAGCCAAAGGCAGGCACTTGACTGACTGAGCCACGCAGGGGCTCCTAAATTACAAAACTTTCTTTTTTTACAGCAGCTTTTAGTTTAGAGAAAAGTTAAGCAGAAGGTACAAAGTTCCCATTTACCCCCCTCTCCCTTCCTTGCCCACCCCTACACATTTTCCCGATTATGAATGAACATCTTCCTTAGTGTGGAATATTTGTTACAAATGATGAGTCAATACTGATATATTATTATTATTAATCTGAAGTCCATAGTTTATATTAAGGCTCGCTGTGTGTAGTATAACATTCTGTGGGTTTTGATGAATATATTGCTAGATCACATGATAAAAGTATGCTTCGTTTTGTAGTAAACTGCCAAACTGTCTTCCAAGGGGCCATACCATTTGGCATTGTCACCGGCAATGAATGAGCATTCCTGTTGCTCTATACCCTCTCCAGCATTTGGTGTTCTCAGTGTTTTGCATGTTAGCCATTCTAAAAGTATCATAACTTTTTAAATGCTCTTGTCTACCAGTTCTATCATCGATGTCCGTTCTCCATCTGATGTCCCCGAATGATAAGGTTTTACACTCTGGCTGGTGGAGCACGGGGGATTATTCCCTCCAATCCTTTAGGGTGGTTCTTTCCCCAACCCCGAGTAGTTTCTTTACAGGTGTGCCCTGCTCAGTACTCAGCTGAAGACCTGAAGGGGACCCTCTGCAGATCTCTGGAGCTCCCTCCCCATGTAGCTCTCTCCTTTCTGGGGCTCTGCCCCACACTCTCCCACATTCCCAGCCGCATCTCCAAAACTCAGCTCTCTTTGCCTTCCTCCTTCCCGATTAGCAGCCTGGAAACTCTCCTGCCGGTGAGCAGAGGCAACCAGGGAGGCTCAATGCCTTTTTTCCCATCTCTTGGGGATCACACATTGCCTTTCATTGCCTGATGTCCAGTGTCTTTCAGATCTTTTGTCTGGCTTTACATTTTTCAGGCAAGAGGGTAAAGATGGTCCCTTTTATTTCATCTTGGCTGGAAATGGAAGTCTAAAGATTTCTTTTGAATGGAACCAATGATTAATAAAATCAAAACTTTTATTCCTACAGTGTTCAGAATAGGTAGCTTCTGCAGCAGTGTGGTCATGATACAAATACTACCATGCGGGGCGCCTGGGTGGCTCAGACGTTAAGCGTCTGCCTTCGGCTCAGGTCATGATCCCGGGGCCCTGGGATCGAGCCCCACATCGGGCCCCCTGTTCTGTGGGAAGCCTGCTTCTCCCTCTCCCACTCCCCCTGCTTGTGTTCCCTCTCTCACTGTGTCTCTCTCTGTCATATAAATAAAATCTTTAAAAAACAACAACAACAACAAAAAATACTACCATGCACAACTCTTCAGTCTGTGGTTGGGTTCAGCTTTCATGGGCCACCCAGCAGGCCATGTCATCTACCCACCCCCTCCTGGAAAATAATGGAGCCAGTGAATCAGCAGGGCAGGCTGTGCCTGCTCTCTCCCAAAGGCCAGGAGGCCAGATCTATCTTTGGAAAGTGTAGCAAAGGGAGGGGGGATGGTAGGGAGCAATGAAATGATGGGAAAAAGAGGTCATAATATCAGCGCAGTTTTTCAGATTAAAAAGCTTCATCTGTTTGTCATTCAATCTCTTTAAGACACTGGAAGAAGGGGGTATTGCTAAGTAGGGAATCTATTTTGGCAATTTAAGAGAGATCGAGCTAACTGAATGACTCCTTGGTCCTTTATCTCTTATCTCTGGTGGCCTTATGGTGCTGTGTCTCTAGGTTATCCTGCAGCTCAGGCGATGGGAGTCAGTGGGGCAGCTTCTTTCCTACGTACCCAAAGATTAGCCCAAGAACACCAGCACTTCCAAACTTTTAGCTTCTTGACAGAATTATTTAGAAAAGTCATTGCAGACTTTCCTGCCTTAGTAAGAGTAATAGAATTGCAATACCAATAGCGATAATCATAACACTCAATGAGTTCGGCATAGTTTTAAGTGCTTTGCGTGTATTAATTTAATCCTCACAGCAGCGTGAAGTATGTACAAGCATTATCACCATCTTGTAGGTAAGGAAACACACAGAGGGAGATTAAAGATTTGACCAAGACATGCCGATTACAGAGTGTAATTTTATCAGTTCTTGGTAACTTGGAAATATTACTAGGATCATTGAATATTGGATGGTAGCCATCAATGCAGGCACACATATGGAAAGCCCTAGAGGTGTGAGAACTGACCTGGGGTCCCCCAAAGTTGGGTTCCTTGGGGGCTCACTGAGGCCCCCGAATGGTGGCATTTGCTTTCATGGGAGCCTACAGAGAGACGAGCTATGGAGGCGCCCCCTAGGAAATGAAGGTTGGGGGAGACTGAGGATTACAGGAAAATGGAAAACAGGAAACCCTGCCACTCAGCAGGGGGGTGGGGGAAGTCATGGCAAGGCGGTGGAGGATATTGAGGTGCACAGACAGTGGTCACGGTGGGCTTGCCCCACGCAAGAAGCCATGTGATGGTTGTTGCTTCTTCGGTGGATCGGACGAAGCCATTCAGACCTAGGTTCCCCTGTGTGGACCGGGTACCCCTGACAGCTACCAAACTTCCCAGGTGTTCCTTTCCTCAACAATAAAATCGGTTAAAAAAAAAAAATACTTAAACTGTATGTAGGATTGACTTAGACTGACCCAGCTATGTACATAAAGTGCTTAGCAGAATGTCTGGAATGTAGTAATAACTCAGTAAATGGTCTTAGCTGTTTTTAATAATGAAGTTCTGGAGTGAGGCCAAGAGGAACAGTTGCCTCTGGTTATGTAATACAGCCTGCCTATGACTTTGAATCTAGTGTCAGAGCCACAGTGGGCAAGTTTCTCTGGAGGGAGCTTGTTCTCTGAATGGTGAGTGGCTGGGCTGGTGCTGGTGTCTGGTAAGCTCCCCCATTCCCACCCTCCTGGGCGGCTCTTCTGAGTGTGACCCCTTGCATTCTGGCTCCCTGGGCCCCGGATTGCTGCTGCTGGGCCCCGGGCAGTCATATGACTGCTTCTCACTGTGCCCAGCTTGCTCTAGCTGGGATCAGGCAGCCTGCACAGTGAAGGACTCCTATGTCAGCAGCTCTGGGAGCCAGCAGGTCAGAGAGGAGACCAGAGGTCCGGAGCTGGAGGCTCCTAGAGGCCCAGCAGCTGACAAATCTAGAACAGGGACACTGGACCTAGCAGTACATGGCTTAGCTCTGTGGAGTCCAGACTGTAGTGGCCGAAACTGGCCCCTGACTCTTTTCTCCTATGGCCCAGTTGTGCACCCTGTCCAGTATAGACTGGAGGACTCCACCTTCTAGAAGCCACCGCCTCCCCCACCGAGATGACCACCGGGTGACCCTGTATGACTGGAGTTGGCCCTCATGCCCCCCAAGCAAGCAACCTTTTCCTCAGCATAGAGTCGGGGAGGGTGTAGTTGGAAGGAGTGAGATGGAGAGTGAGGGAGAAGAGCTCAGGGCCTCAGGGCCCAGGCTCCAAAGGGAGGCCTGAAGGACGCTGTCTTCATGAATGGTCTGGAAGACAGAATTTTTTTTTTTAACTAATTTTACTATTTCTCTGTTTCTCTATTACTTAAGGGAGAATCGATGCCCCAGGAATCTTCTTCCTTCCTCTCGCTCCCTTAGCATCAGAAGCCATTGTTTACATGAACTTTCCTGTGGAGGTCCAATGTATATGGCAGCTGGAGGCAGAGCAGCCACGTTGCGGCCAAGTGGGGGGCACCGGAGTCCCACTCGGTTACGTAGCACTTCCTCAGGAAGCCCTAGACTCACCTCCACAGAGCCCCCAGGACCACACTCCGAAGCCCTTGTAAACTCGGAGGAAGATGAACTGGGGCAGCGCCAGAAGCAGCAGAGCCCCCTAGTAGCCCGCCTTCCACTGCACCTTCCCTCCCTGGCAGGGCCCCGAGCCCCCCAGGGTTTAGCAGTTAATTCTCAGAAAACTCACAAGCTCCACCCATGAACCCCCACTGATTCTGCACTAGTGGATCCAAATGAATGAACTTCTTAAAAAGTCAGTTTCGAACCCATGAGATGAGAAGATTTGTACTCCCCCTTTTTTTACTTGTGTAACTACCACGGGGTATAACCAATAAAACTGTGTTGATCCCTTAGAAGTCCCTCCAGAGCCCCGTAGTCTGTCGCCTCCCTCCTCCCCAAGGGTGTTGCTTCCCTGACCTTTGTGATACTTGCCCCCTCTTTTCCTTGTGGTTTTATCACCTGTGTAGGGACCTCTAAGTGGAGTTGCGGTTTGCCTGGTTTTGAACTTGTTAGAAATCAATTCATAATGTCATTCTTTTAGAACATACGCCTTTCATTTAATGGGAGGTTTTCAGGCTCCACCATGTTGTTGAGTGGAATATTTCTATTTGCAGTGGATTTCGAATATGTCATTCTCAGGTCCTTGAGCAAGTCAGTTAACTTTTTTTGAGCCTCGGTTGCCTCATCAGAAACTATGGTTCAGAAGTGTTTCTGGAGTCCGCTCCAAATTCCTGTTTTATTGCAGAAGAGATAAGATAAGTGGAACGCGGGGCTCCCAGATCACGAATGGGGATGGAAGAGAAGAGAAGTAAACACGTTTCTGTGAGGAATAACTACTTTTTCACTGAACAGAGAAATGAACATTATCTTTGGGAGCAAGTGATTTCAAAAGGAGACAGATTCTTCCACAAAATTGGAAATTTTATCTTTAAAATTCCAGAAGTGGCTTTCTCATTTCGGCGAGTCGGTGAGACCCATAGTCCCGGAGGCGAAGTGGACGGTTCTGATGGACAATAACACCTCAGTCTTCTACCACATTGCTTTTTGGTATCGAGGTGCCGTATAGAAACCATGAAACTTACACATAGAAATTACACACACAGTTCATCGGTTCTTCACTAGTCACTTGAATTTTGTAGAACTGGGATTTTGTTGTAATGGCCCCATTTTACCCACCATCTTCGGTCTACCCTCCCCTGAAGTCTCCACCTTTCCTGTCCAGCAGCACCCCCAGCACCTGTCACCGTTATACCCTGGCCAACAGCTTCTTTCTTTGTGCATTCAGTCCTGGGCAATCGTGAGCTGCTTCTACTTGTCACGGGTCTTTCCTGGATTTGGTGGGAAAACACCACGGATGCACAGAATGCCCAGACAGCCCCCAGACCGCATCCTGAGGTCCGGCTGTCTCCCTGATGTCCCCATTGACCTCACCCCGCATTAACTCTCACTCACTGAGACCAAATGTGAGTTCGCGGCATGTGCAGATTGTAACAATCTCCCAGTGGTTTCTCTGCTGGGTTTGGAGAATATTTTGGGTCGGAGGAGGTTGGGAGCGCTGTGCACTAGTTTAACGGGCGTGTTTTATTGAAGCCAGCATAGACATGATGAATTAAGACTTTTTTTCTAGAGTAGCACTGTCCAGTAGACCTTTTTGCCATAATAAATATGTTCTATTCGGCTCTGTGCAAGACAGTAGGCATTTAGTACTCGATTAACCACTTAGCACACCAGCCGCTTAGCTACTGTGATTAATTTAATTGATTTTCATTTCAATAGCCACATATGGCTAGCAGTTTTGTTGTCAGGCAAGTTCTAGAGCGTGCCTTTCCCATATAGTCTTTTCCTGGATACATATTGAACTTTCATGTCGTCAATACAAAGCAAACAAAACAAATCTCTCAATTCCCAAGGTCATTTGTCGTCTCTCTGTTTCCTCAACTACCATTTACTTCTGTGGGCTGGCTTCTGCCCTGCCAATGCACAGAAACTGCAGAGATGAGGCCACACATGCTCTCAGTATTGCCAAATCCCTGACATCTGACACTGGGTTATTTCACCCTTCTCTTACCCTCTAGCTACATTCCTTTGGTCTTTACTGTCTACTGTATGCCAGGATTTCAGGTGGTGATGAAGAAAAGGATACCGTCCCAGTTCCCATGTCCCATGTTACAGTCTGGGGTGTTCATTTTGTAGATCTGGGACATTCAAATGCGTTGGACCACAATCCAGAAAAATATGTTTTAGCTTGCAACCAAGTGTATAAATATATATAGATAGATGTTAGATAAATAGATAGATATGCAGATATAATCATAGCAGAAGTTTCAGGGAAAGATCTTTACTGAAATTATATGCACAGCGTGTTAATATTTTCAATATCATTTTTGAATGCTGGAGGAGATCTATTCTGTTTCATGACCCACCTACAGTTTGAAAACTCTGCCCTAAATGCCAGTGCTCCCCAGACCCTGATGTTACCATCGGCCATCATGCTGCTTGCTTTCCCCGAGTGCTCTCAGCCCGGGGCATGTCTCCCGCCCCTACCCACGACTACTGCTCCTTCCTTGGAGCTCTCTTTTCACACACTCTCCCACATCACATTCTGAGACCCAGCAGCCTCCAAGACATCACTGGCCTGTCCCTGCCTAACTTCTTAAGTGTCCAAATCGGATTTTATCCCCTTTTCCCAAATCCTGCTCCTTCTCCTGTGCATACTCTGTTAGTGAATGGTTCCGTTCATCATCCACCCATTTACCATAGGGAGAGACCTAGAAGGCATCCTAAATGCATCCTACCCCACCTTTAAGTGACATTTAAGAGACATTAAGTGTCTCAGAGAGATCCTGCCCCTCCATCTCATCCCCACGCCTTCAGCTTAGACCCTCCTCACCTCTACCATTGCTGACTTATCAAAAGTTTTCTAAATCAGCTCTGTCCAATAGCACATATAGCAATAACGAAATTTTCTATATTGGCACTGTCTGATATGGTAACCATTAGGTGTGTGTGGCTCAGGAGCACTTAAAATGTGGCTAGTGTGACAGAGGAACTCAATTTTAAGTTTATGTATTTATTTTTTAAAAAATTTATTTATTTATTTGAGAGAGAGAGAGCGAGAGAGAGCGCACAAGTGGGGGAGGGGCAGAGGGAGAAGGAGAGAGAGAGAATTTCCAGCAGACTCCCTGCTGAGGCTGGAGCCTGATATGGGGCTCGATCTCACGACCCTGAGATCATGATATGAGTTGAAATCAAGAGTTGGTCACTTAACCACCTGAACCACCCAGGCACCCCATAAATTTTAAGCTGAGATAGCCATATGTGGCTAGTGACGAATGTGCTGGAAAGCTCAGGGCTAATTGACCTCCCTGCCACAAGGGTACGTCCTCCCAGCCCCTGGAACAAAGAGACAACCACTCAACCCCTGGCGGCTAAGCTAACGAAAGAAATATAAAAATAGGAAAGCCGTACGAAGGTGTTAGCAACACCATCAATTACCAGGTAGTACCGCAAATCAACTCAATTTCTCAGATGAAATTTTTTCACCAATTAAAAACAAAACACAACAGGGGCACCTGGGTGGCTCAGTCAGTTAAGCGTCTACCCTTGGCTCAGGTCATGATCTTAGGGTCCTGGGATCTAGCCCCACATCGGGCTCCCGGCTCAGCGGGGAGCCTCCTTCTCCCTCTCCTTCTGTGATCTCTTTCACTCTCTCTCTCAAATAAATAAAATTAAAAAAAAAAAAACAACCCAGAGGAGGACACCATGTTACACAGCCTCTCTCTGTGTTAATTGATTAAATTAAGTAATTAAAGAAATAGTAATCGAGCGTTACCATTGTGCTTGGCGTTCGTGATACAAAGACGAGTAAGACATAATCCCTCCAGGAGCTCTGATTCCAGTGAGAGAGAGAGACAGTAGGCACATCATCGCAATCCGACAGAATAAGGGCTGAGATAAGCCTGGATGGGACCTAAGAAGCGCAGGAGGAAGAGCCGTTACCTGGACCCTGCTCCCTGCAAATGGTGATGCAGAGGGAGAGGCGTTTGCATGGCGTTTTGAAGGATGACAAAAGGTTTGCTGGGCAGAGAAGGAAGGTTATTTAAGTCCGGGAAGGAGCCTGTGTGTATAGTTGTTTACTGTGCATGACACACTACCCCGACACTTAGCAGCTTGAAACAACATCTACTGCCTCATGCTTCTGCCGGCCAGGAATTTAGAACCAGCTTCGTTGGGTGGATGTGGCCCAAGGCCTCCCCTGAGACTGCTGTCGAGATGCTGTCTGGGTCTGCAGGCAACTGGAGGCTCCCGTGGGGTTGGGGAATCGGCTTCCCCACACTCCCACGTGGTAGTTGGCGGAGGCCTTTGTCCCTTGATGGCTGTTGGCAAGAGGCCTCACTTCCTTACCACACGGGCCTCTCCTTGGGTTTCTTGGGTGTCTCGGTGACAGGTCAGCTGGCTTGGCACAGAGTAAGTGATGAGAGAGAGAACGAGCAGGAAGCCTCGATGCCTCTTGTGACCTAGTCCCTGGAGTCACACCTCGTCATCTCTACATTATTCCACCTGTGTAAAGGGGTTCCCCAAGTCCAGCCCACACTTGTGGGGAGGGGAATCAGGCTCATCCCTCAAAGGGAGGAGTATTAAAGAATATGTGGTCTTGTCTTAACACTATGTTGTCTTAATACCATGTACAAAGGCAGGAGGCATGAATATTGTTGGTATGTTTAGAGAAAAACAGAATGTCCATTGTGGGTAGAATAGATTCGTGTGGAACTGCATAGGCTGGTTTCTGATGGGATTTGGCCCCAGAAGAGCTCCAAGGCCTCAAAACTGCAGTGCTGGGGTGCACAGAGGGCTGTTCTGTGGGTCAGCAATCCCCGCTCAAATGGACAGCCAGTCAGGCCCTGCTGGACCAGCCCAGCTGGGGCTCTGGGGGTCACGCTGCCCCACCAAGACCTATCTTACAGCTGGGAGCAGGGTGCTCTGTAAGCCCTCCACACACATTCTTCACATCAGGGGTTCTGATGAACTTGGTCACAACCCTCCCCCTCCCCCATTGTGTGTATTGCAAAAGCCAACCTTGGGCTTTTTCATTTCCTCTTTAAGGCTATCGGTCTGCCTCTCCCCTCACCGCGCCTCTGCCTCTCCCTGGCCTTCAGGTGAAGAACTTTGCTGCTTTGTTGTGGATCTCGCATCCCAAATTCTCCTAGTAGAGGGGAGGGATGGTTGGGAAAAGAATACAGTTCCTCGGACTCTCTTTAGGGCTCTACAGGTGTTCTAAATGTCATCCAGGTGTCATCTGGCTACTCCCTCCTTGAGTTTGAATGATTGCCTGGATAAGGTTGCTCCAAGCCCTCATTCTGCCTTTAAAAAGTTCCAAGCCCTTCCTACGATTTTCCCAAGATTACCCTTTGTGGTCGTCTCTGACTCTCAACTCCTGATTCCACTGAATTTGTTCATTTTATCTCTGTTCTATTCCTGTTTTATACCCCAATGGCTCCAGAGCCCACACTCTTCCTCTTATATAATTCCACAAAACCCCCTAAATCATACAAGACACAGTGTTAACTGTAGACTTGACTGAAAATGTACAGGAGGAGGAATTTAAATCACAACAGATACAGACCCAGATAATACCCAGGACACCCAGTTAAGTTTGAACTTTAGATGAACAATAATTTTTTTATTGCGTGTCCCCATTTTTTTTTTTTTTTACTGACTCTAGCAACTCTAACAGCCAACAACTTCAAAATGAACATTAGACATTCTGTTCTTGACCTTCCCCTCACTGGGGATTTCTCATGGTTGGTGTCACCTCTGGTCCCCAGCTCCCACCATCTTGCCGGTTCCCTGCTCTCTCCACTGTCCTTCCCACCTTGTTCTACTGCAGGTTAGCTTGTGTATCCAAAACCATCCTGGCTCTAAGCACAACGAAGGGGCCTTTCACTCACCCATATCTGCACCCCTGTGAAGGTAGTTCTCCCTACTTACATAAGTATCATATGATAACACCCTTAGAGGTGAGCCACCATTGTGACAGCAAGGCCTTGTCTTTCACTCAAGATGGTTACAGAGCTCCTTCGCTGGCTGTGATATTCCTGGTGGAGGATATGTGCCAGGCTGAATTATTCATGCATTCAGCACACATTTATTGTATCCTTATGACTTAATAGGCCCGGGGTATAAAGTGATAAATAAGATGAGATGTGGGGCACTGAGTGAGACCTGAGTACAGGGGGCCAGAGGACCTTGTAAGTGGTGCAGGGTAGAGGGATACATAGTGAGCTGTGAATCCCACTGCAGGGGTTGATCTCAGAGGGAAGAGGTATCATTTCAGCCATTCCAGGGTGGTTAAAAGGGAGTTCACAGGTCAAGAAAAGGAGGCAGATACTCTAAGCAGAGAAAATACAAGTTCAGAGAATGATAGAAAAGTTGGTGTGGGAGAAGATGTACAGGAGATGCCAATAAGCTGGGCTATTCCAGTGGGTTTGGTGCACCTCTATTTGTTGTACACCCCTGCTTACAGCAGAAAGAGCTCACCTTCATTTGTTCAAATGGGAAAAGAGACTGTATATGTATTCATTTCCTATTGCCAGGTTATAAATTAGTACAAACTTAGCACTTTAAAACAACACACATTTTTTTCACAGTTTCTGAGGCAGGAATCAGAGCATGGCTTAGTAGGGTCCTCTGCTTCAGAGTCTCTTACAAGCCTGCAGTCAAGGTGTTGGCCAGGGCTGGGTTCTCATCTGAGGCTCGACTGGGGAAGCATCCACTTCCCAGTTCACATATGCGGTTGATGGTAGAATTCTGTTCCTTGAAGATTGTTGGACTGAGGGCCTCACTGTCTGTCACCCAGAGAACATCCTCAATTACTTGGACATGGAGCCCTCCACAATCACCACTTCTTTCATGGAAGCATGCAAGCCAAAGAAGGTAACAGTCTTCTAGCAAGACTGAAGTCATGAGTTTATGTAATATAATCATAGAAATGACATCGCATCACCTTTGCAGTATTCGTTGGTTAGAAGCAAGTCATAGATCCTGCTCACACTCAAGAGAGAGGAATAAACAAGTGTGTGAGTGCCAGGAGCTGAGGGTTATTGAGAAGCATCTTAGAATCTGTCCACCAAGTAAGCAGTAGTGAGCTGTGTGTATATGTGGTAGGGGAGGAGTAGGGAAGCACCATACTGGGTGAGAAGGAGGGCAGGGGAGACTTGCACATACCCATACACTGTAGCTCATACAGGTTAAGGAAGACTGGAATTTTCTTATCCACCCCTGTGCTGGGATAGCATCCTATCTCTGGAAGAGGCTGAAAGCCTATGAGCTAGGGTGAAGCTTGCTATTATAATGGGCCATGATGAAGGGCATAGGCCTCTTCACCCTAGTTTCACCCCTGGTGCCCTACCCACCTTTCCAAGGAGGTTGATGAGGACATAGATCAGGGTAGTGGGCACAAGGATGGGAACGGAAGACTGGATTAGGATTTAGAAGCTAAATTGGAGGACTTAATGACTCATTAGATGTAGGAATAATAGTGTCAGAAGGGGAAAAATACATTTCTATAGCAGGAAATTGGGTAGATAGTGGTGTCGTTAACAGAAGAAACATGGTAGAAGGTTTGGGGACTCTGGTCATGTTGCTTTTGAAGAGATGATGCTGAGATCAAATTGCCAGTATAGTTTCAGAGCCCAAGACCGGGGCAAGGGTTAGGGATAGACAAATGACAGTCCGTGAGGAGGTGTAACTGGAGTGTATTCAAAGCCTCCAAGTAAGCAAGAGTTGGCCTAGGACAGAGTCCTCAAGGAGCACACACCCATAGAGAGGTAGCACAGGAAGAAACACTGGGAAAGTGCGAGAAGAAGCAGCCAGAGAGGCGGGTGGAGAACCAGGGAGTGTGATGTCTCTGGGGTCAAAGCAGGGGTGGTTGGTAGTGTCAAAGGTTGGCATAGACCGGGGAGTGGACAGAACGCATCACTGCGACCACAAAGGCAGGTGTAGAGAGCAGAGGTGGCCAAAGCCCTATGGTAGGGGGCCGAAGACTAAGTAGGAGGCAATGACCACCAAGGGGAGGTGATCTTTTTAAAGAAAGGGCAAGGGGCGCCTGGGTGGCTCAGTCGTTAAGCATCTGCCTTCGGCTCAGGTCATGATCCTGGGGTCCTGGGATCGAGCCCCACATGGGGCTCCGTGCTCGGGGGAAAGCCTGCTTCTCCCTCTCCCACACCCCCTGCTTGCGTTCCCTCTCTCGCTGTCTCTCTCTGTCAAATAAATAAATAAAATCTTTAAAAAAAAAATAAAGGGCAAGAAAGATTAGTAGGCAAGAGCATGGGCTCCACACACTGTCTCCGTGGCTCACCAGCTGAGTGGCCTTTAGGCAAGCTTCAACCTTTCTGAGCCTGTTTCCTCATGTGCCATAGCCCCAGGGGAATGGGGATAAAAGTGGCCACCTCATAAGTTTGTGGTGACCTTCAAATGAGGTGGTGCAAGTAATAGAACAGTGGAGAACAGCTCAGAACTTGACTCTCAGCTTCTGCTCCTGCCAACCTATTCTCCACAAAATAACTTCTACGAATATTCTGCTCCCCAGCTGCAATGTTCCCTCTGCAGGTAGGATCACATTCGAAGTCCTTGTGTGAGTTGGCATCTACTTATTCCCCTATCCTCAGTGAGTGACTTTGGCAACCTTGAACGTGTGATGCCCCTTCAGACCTCAGGACACATCCACATGGAGTTTACCCTGCGTGGGTTGCTCTTCCCAACCACCCATGGCCTGGTGGCTCCTCATCCACTCTTCAGCTAAATGGTAGCTTGAATGTCATTTCCCGAAGCCTCCTCCAGCCCCTGACCTAAGTTGGGTTCCCTGGTTCTCTGCTCCAATACCCAACACAGTTCCAGGCACACAAGGAATGTTTGTCTCTATGAATAAATAGAGAATGGATATCAACAACTGGCCATGTGATCTTGGACTGGTCACTTGACCTCTCTGAGCTTCAGAGCTTTGTCATCTTTAGTCTGGAAGGAGGATGAGACTTCTTTGAGCTCTGCCAATCTTTGCCTCTAACTCTAGGGTCTGGGCAGATTCCCTGCACAAGGCATGTGGGCAGTAAGGCTGTGGGAGGAAGCTGGGGGCTGTGGTGGAGGAGTGGGGCATCCACCCTGAGGCCCACTCACCCACTGGGCCTACAGCCCCCAGTTGTGGCCTGATGGACAGGAGCCGGGGGACAGTCAGAATCAAAATGGCCTTGCACTTTCAGTGCTTGCGTTTCAATTCAGTGAGTCATGAGTCTGACATGACTGTCAGACCAGTAGTGAGTCTACTTCTGGAGAATAAATAAGACCTCTGCATGGCCACGTGAACAGGCTCGGTGCGTACACATGCCACACACACACACACACACACACACACACACACACACACACTCCCAAGGCACATTTGCAAGTACAAATACAAATGCAAATGCGCAGAGATCCCTGAGCTCACACCGTCAATGCCCTGGGAAGTCCATCCCCACGTTCCTGAGCCCAGAAGAACTCTGCCGCCCTCTGAGTCTCCAGGGCATTCTCTCCTCTCATCCTCTGGGTCCTCCCTGTCCCCACACACCCCAAGGCTGTGCACCTGGGCCCTGGGGATGTCATGCCTTCCCCCAGGGTTGGAAAACAGGGTGCAGGAAGGGAGAATAACTTAAAGGACTCTCCAGGTGCACAGCTATTTGCATCTCCACAGTCTAAGGAGCTAAAAAACAACCGCAGCCTGGTCACTAGAAACTTGGGGGTGTGCAGGTGCGGCTTTCAAGAGAACCGGGGACGAGTGACGTGGGGCACGTTGTAGGGGCACGTGACCCGGGCAGTTTCAGGGTTTGCAGAACAGGCTCACCCATGATCTCAACCCTCACAACAACTGAGCAGGAAGTATTTTTAGTTAGGAAACTGAGACTTGGACATGTAAAGTGAGTTGACCCCAGGCGTGCAGACGTAAGTGGCAGGTGCGGGCCTTGGCCCTGGCCTCCCCAGCAGGTTTCTGGCCTCATGGCCACTCCCTCCCCCGCCCCCCCACCAGCTCCGCAGCTTGCCCCTGCCCTTGCCCTGCCCCTGCCCCTGCCTGCCCCTGGGGGCTCCACTTTCAGGCTCACTTCCCTCAAACTCGGCCCCCTCGGGCCCTGGCCTGGGCCGAGAGGGGAGGGGAGGACAGTGAGTTTTCTAGAAACTCATGAAAGGTCACCTTTTGGGCATGGCTGGTGGGGACACCCCAGCTGCAGGCCCTGGTCCCTCCCTGGTTCTCAGAAGGGGCTGAGGTCTCTGGAGGAAAGCAAATGTGAGTCAGAAGACAGAAAGGAACAGTCACGTCTGCATATCGGCTGCCTGGGCATGGAAACGGTCATGCTGTGACTAATACTCAAAAGCTGACAACATGACATCTTTCTGAAGTGTAATACCTGGTTGACAGTTTCATAAGCCCAAAAACATCTCTTTACCCCCCTTCTCTCTCTTTCACACACACACATACACACACACACACACACACTGGGGTTGCAGGAGGCAGGAGTTTTTAGCCTAAAGGGCCTTAGGGCTCATGGAGCCCTGTATTTCCCAAAGTACCTTGCAGTCAAGAATCACCTGAGTTACTTGTTTAAATGACAGATTCCAACCTGGGCCCCATTCCAGGCCTTGGGAGCCAGAATCTCGAAGGGAAGGGCTAGGGAGGCTGGGTGTTTTATGAGGTTCCCGAGAGATTTTTATCCCCAGGTTTAGAAACGACCAGACCAAACCCATCATTTTATAAGCCACGTTTTAGTGATCTAGAGAGGCCCTGTGAGCTGCCCAGGATCACTCAGCAAGTTGTTAGCGGGACAGGCTTGTGAATTCCCCTGGGAGGACGTCCTGATGGGAGGAGGAAGGATGTGCGGGAGGAAGGACGCAAGGACCTCAGAGTTACCGTGCACCTGCCATGCGTTAGGGTCTGTGCTTGACAACTTGGCAGTGACAGCAAAGGGAACCTGCAGACGGCCGGGGTCTGTGCTGCTGTCTTACCTGCTTATGCCACTTACTCCTTAGCGATCCTTGCTGGGAAGGGCTGCCCCACTCATGGAAGAGGCGTGGAAAGGGGTCCCCAGGAGCTGGGTGCTTCCCGGGACCCCAGAGTCATGGGAGGCGGGTCAGGATTTGAACCTGGATCTGGAACAAGTCCACTTGGAAACTCTGCCCCGTGTTGGCTCTGACAGACACTTTGTCATCTGAGTCTCCCGAAAACCTCGCGCTATAGGCAGTTTCTCTTTTAAAGATGTAGAAGCTGAAGCTCAGGACGACGAGCGAACCTGCTAAGATCGTGAGGCAGTCAGCCCTGATGCGGTGAATCCCAGGTTGTCTTACACCAAAACCTGCACCCTTCTTGCTTCTGGGCACCGGAGGTGGGGTGCTCTGAGGCTCCTCCGGGGGCCCAGACACCTCTTCTGACTTCGCACCCCCACTGCCCTAGCTGCGTCTTCACCACACCCCCCCCCCCCCCCCGCGCCGTCTTCCCCCCCCCCCCCCCCCCCCCGTGCTGCCTGTTCCCCCACCTGTGTTTGCCCCCAGTCCTCTTCTGATCCTCATCTGCTCCAGTGTTCTGAAGCTGGGCTCAGCACACTGTAAGGGGCCGGACTCTGTGACTCTTCAAGGCTTTGCAGGCCAGATGAACACTGTTACAGCCCCTAAACTCGGCCGATGTCGTGTGGAAGGAGCCACAGACATGGGAGTGGATGGTGTGGCTCAGTAAAAGGATTTCGTGAGTTTGCCCATCCCTGTTCTAAAAGAAAGCTAGGGCTGTGTATCTGAGCAGAGTTTCATTTGTTAGCTCTGTATGGGAGCGAACATGTGTCTGCACGGGAAGGCACGCATTTGAGAAGAGCCTCCATGTGTCTGGCCTCTGAGAACCTCAGACCTGAAAAGTGAGGAGAGTACCTAGTCCTCAAGTACTGTTTGTTTGCTCATGCATGCATGCATGCATTCGTTCATTCATTCACTCAATGTTTTAGCGGCCCATGCCAGGTGGCTGGGACTGCCATGCATTGGCAAGACAGACGGATGAGTTCTCGCCCTCACAGAACTTGGAGCTCAGTCGAGCCCGGGGCTCCCAACGTGGTAAGAGACGGCTAGCGGAGTAAAGCAGGGACACAACTGAGTTGGGAGCCGGGGAAGACTTCTGGAAGAAGCGACCTCTAAGCTATGACCTGCAGTATTGCAAGGAATTACCCAAGTGACAGCAGGGACAAGGCAGGATGTGAGCAACACAGGGAAAGGGACCTCCAGTGACAGGCCTTTAAAGGTCGTTTGTAGGGAATATGTGCAGTGCTGAATTGACCCTTTTGGGGGAAATAGGACTCTTTCAGACAACATCCGATTTTCCCATGGGCGGGTGGACCTGGCTGCTTATTGATTCTGTTCCATGATCCAAATGGCCCAGTCTCTGTCCTGGGAGAAGGAGGGCGTGTAGCTGATGTTTCGTGTTAGTTGGTGAATTGACACAGATGTGGACAAAACCATGTTTTGTGAAACAAGACCATGTTTCTTCAGTTTTACCTCTTAGCAGGGCCCTTCCCATCCTTCCAAAAACGCTGGTGAAGAGAATGCTTTTTTAAAGGCAAATGCTTAGAACTTGACATTTGTAATGTACTCTTTATTTATAAAATATAAAGTAATTTACTGCCTTTTTTTAAGAAAATGAAAAATCGTACCTTGTGATTCCTTGTTCTGGGGGGAGGCCCAAAAGACTCATTTGAGCTTTTTAAGGAAAATACAAGAAATACCAACTATATGAGTAAGTTAAGCAGATATTTGACTCAAATACTAAGTTTATTTTTATTTTTGAGTACGCTTCCCAGAACTCGTGTAGTCTTAGGAGTGTCTGCGCCGTTGTGTTGATTCAGCTGTGAGAACAAGAGCTGTTGGATTGTATTGATCACCACACGTGGATAACCTCTTTCCCCAACTGGACTTCCATTGCTGCATAATGGAAGCCAAGCGCCCCAGGCAGGGGTTTACTGCATGCTCGGGGACGATGACGAAGATGATAGTGTCTGGGGCAGCCGTGACAACACAGCGTGAGTGAAGATAATACACTCCTACCCGCCCCTTGTACCTGGGCACCGGGCTCCCTGCTGGTGATGAGCCATCCCCTGGAAGGATGTTCTCGGGCCAGCGTCCCCCGGGGAACTGGCTGTTCACATTGCCCCTGAGCTTTGAAATACATACTCTAGGAACGCTAGAGACTGCTGAGGGCTTCGGGTTCCCAGTCCAGAGCACAGTCTCTGGGGAAGCTGAGCTTTACTGGTGAAAATGGCTGAACAGAAGACCCTGGAGCATCTCAGTGTGGAGTTTCCAAACATTCGCGCATCCAGCAGCTTTCCTGAACGTTGTTGCCACTGGGCCATTTCCAAAGGGAGGACGGGAGAGGGTGGGCATTGAGGCGGGGTGGCACCAGCTGGCGTGGGGGTGAAGGTGGCCAGGGAATGGCCTGCAGTCCAGAATGACAGGAAGCCCAGAGAAGGGACTCAGGGTGCTGTCGTGAAGGGAAGGAAAGCTCGCCTTGAAGGGGCCAAATCCTGGCATGCAGGGAGGGGTGGGGGGGTGGGGAACCTTGATCAGATCGCCCGTGTTTATTGTGGTTCTGTGGGCACGCCAGGGTTTTCTTGGTTTCCTGAGCGGAAAAGCATCTTGTTCTCAAAATCATGCAACCGGTGACCCATCTGGGAGGCAGGAAGGAAGGGGCCCCTCATCCTCCAGGTGTTTATTTCCTCCCCAGTTACAGGTTTCTAGAGTTCAAGAGCTTTTGATTCATGCTTTATTTACCGGACTTCCTACAGAAGCCCGGCCGGCACATACCCACTGCTAGGATGGCAAGAGGTACTGTTTCTGGTCCCACTTAGTGGCTGCCTGGACAGCTTTGCTGAGACAGTCCCTAGGCCACCTCTGGCCCCACAAGGAAGAGGCTGTGATCAGTTATTGATGACTGCCATGGGCGTGCCACAGACTTAGAATCTCAACAACTTAGTTGGCGCCTCCCTGCTCCCTGGCCCCACGTGTGCATAAATGTTTGCTGAATTCAATTTAATCCACCTAGAACTTCTTTCCTTTTGAGTGGCAGGCAGCATCCACACTCCTTTTGATGGGTTCAGCAGATATAAAAAGACAATTGCCTTTTGAGCTATGGGGCGGGGGCGAAATCTGGTTGGGCAGAGCAGGAAGTGGGGGGGGTAGGTAAATGTTTTCATTCATCCAACAACTGTTTGTTTAGTCTCTACTGCGGGCTGAGCAGTGTGCTGTGTGCTGGAGATGCACGGTGTGCGCTGAACCCGGGGACTCCAATGAAGCTCCCGTCTCTGCTGAGGCGGAGGGGCTGCCAAGATGCCTCCCTGTTCAGGGGAGTCAGAGAAATCCTGCTACGGGTCAGAAGCTTGCTTCCCAGGTAGCCGGGGGGTTGGATGAGGAGATCCTCAGCGAGGGACCTTCTGGTCCAGCCCTTCCCAGAAATCTTTCCCGCAGGCTGCTGGCCCCGACAGGTGGCCCTTCTTTTCCCCCCCGTGCCTCAAGCCTCTCGGGTCCTGCTGGGGATGCTGGTAACTTCAGCTGGCTTCAGTAAACGTCCGTAAACTCTTCTCTTTGTGCCTGTGCACCCTGGTAGAAGACTTGAAGCACTTGTCAAAATTAGCTGGTGGCCCCTGGTTCCTGCTAAATTCTGGCAGTTCCAGAAAAAGCAGATAAAGAAGGCGGAAGGTCCTCTGGCTTGGAGTCTACCAACTTGTCCCCTCTCCCAGCCCCTCCCTGAGCCCATTGCGCAGGTCTGGTTTCACTGTCCCAACACGTGCAATCCCTAGATAAGAATTTCCAGAGAACCTGACCAGCAAGAGTTTAGTCACTATTTGGGTAAGTCATGGTGTATGTCTCCTTGTGATTGGTTCCTAAAAACTCAGACTTGCCCACTTCATGCACTTTTAAATGGTTAAATAAATGGTTTGAAATCACAGAGAAAGGTAATATTGCCAGTCACATAGATCTTTTTCTTTTTATTTAAACTCAGTTTAGTTAACATATAGTGTATTATCAGTTTCAGGGGTAGAATTTAGTGATTCATCATTTGCATATAACACCCACTGCTCATTCCATCAAGTGCCCTCCTTAATGTTCATCACCCAGTTACGCCATCCCCCCACCCTCCTCCGCTTCAGGAACCCTCAGTTTGTTTCCTAGAGTTCAGTGTCTCTTATGGTTTGTATCTCCCTCTATTTTCAGCTTACTTTATTTTTCCTTCCCTTCCCCTATGTTCATCTGTTTAGTTTCTTAAATTCCGCATATCTCAACATTTTTCACAGAGCTGGAACAAATAATCCTAAAATTTGTATGGAACCAGAGAAGACCCCGAATAGCCAAAGGAATGTTGAAAAAGAAAACCAAAGCTGGAGGGATCACAATTCTGGACTTTAAGCTCTATTACAAAGCTCTAATCACCAAGACAGCATGGTACTGGCACAAAAACAGACACATAGATCAATGGAACAGAATAGAGAACGCTGTCACATAGATCTTTGAAGACTATCATATAAATAAAAGCAGGAGCTTTTTTGTTTTGTTTTGTCTTCTATGCTTTGAAAAAGGAAATAAATAAATTGTTTCCTTGGTGAAACATGCTTTCCGATCTGTTCATACACATATACACCCTTGTGTGTGAAAGAGACCATCCTCACGCATACCGATAGACGGGTCCATGCCTGGACAGAACGCACACTCATGTACACGTACCCTCACCTTGTGTTGTGGTTTCTGATCCTCTGCCATGGTTGGTTTGTAAGATTTGAACATCCCACAACATGTGGCTTGGAAATATACAACTGTCAGTGGCTACTTCTCATTAACATGTTTTTGTTTGCACAGACATCCCCCCCCGGCCAACACACCAGGTCTATGTCATGAATATACTCAGTTGCAAGTTCCCAAAGACCCAAAAGCTTCCCCAGGTGTGTATCCCCTTTGCAACATGGATGGCAGGAAGAGCGTGGCCTTTGAAGTCACAGAGATCCAGACATGGGTGATGAGCTGTGTGACCGTGGGCAGAGATTTGATCTCTGGAGCTTGGGGTTTTCTGATTAGTAAAAGCAGTGGGTATGAGGCTGCCTGCTTAGGGTTGTGGTTAGGATAAAATGAGATGATATGCATAAAATCAATGCTGCCTATCTGGCCTATGGAAGATGCTTAGCCTCTTTCCCTCTGTAACCAATGGGAGGATTTCAACCATCGTAGAGTAAGGAGGAGCCTTAGGGGTGGTGGCCCAACTCCTACCTGGGCTACTCTGGTTCTCTCAGCACCCTGCCCTGAGCATGAGTACCAAGTCCCAGTCAGCCATAGACCCTCCAGGAGCAGGGTTGTAAGACCCAACTGAATTGGTTGGGTAGTTGTGTGGCCCAGCCTAGACCAGCTTTGGGGACTAAAAAGGGACTTACTTCTATAGGAAGGAGCCCATTTCATTGTCAGGCATGTCATATACTTAGAAATTACTTTTGAGAGATTAGACAAGAGCAGCCTCAAATAGTAGAAGATATAAGATTTAACAGACGAAGACAGCTCTGTAGAACATGGTACAGTCATCTATATGCTAGACAGAAGTGCAAGCTTCCCATCCGCTTATGAACAGTTGCTGAAGACACGACACAGACTGGGTGTCATTCAAAGGGTTTATGCCTTCCTGAACCCTTCCAAATATTCACAGACCTTCTCTTCAACTCCAGAGTTGCATATCCAACCATAGTCTTGACATCTCCACTTCACTGTTTAATAGGCATCTCAAACAACACATTCCAAACTGGACTCCTGGTCCTCACATCCCAAACCTGCTCCTTCTCTAGGGGAAAGAAAAAAAAAAAAAGCAGCCCAGGAATGGGTTGGGTGGGTCGGCGTGGCTGTCTTCTTCAGGGGGAGTGACCCACAGACCACTGTCCATGCCTGGAGTTTGTTCCCGGGATCAGGGAGAAGACAGGATCCATTCACGGACCTCCTTCCCAGGTTGCTACGTGTTGCCAACAGCATCATTTGGACGTGCAAACCCAGGTCATGGAATGGATTTTCCTTTTTTCCTGGGTGATATTAACAACACGACCATGGATCAAAGCCACAGTCATGACTGCATTGTGTTACTCCTGGGAAACAACTAAACGGATTCAAATGTGAGTAGGAGCACATGTATTTCTAGAAATCTAATCTCAGCAGCCTCAAATCCCAACTGCTTATGTGACCAGGCATTAAGTCTGATTCGTGATGACTTTGGGTTGCTCTCTGGCAGTGTTACTGGAAAACTTGTCATTCTATGTGGGAGAAAAAAAGAAGAAATGACACTTTGATGTTGTCTCAGAAACCGTGGCTAGGATTTCCCCCTGTGAGAACGCACGTAGTTAGTCACTCAGAGACCCTGTTTTAGTGCAGGATGGTCACAGGGACAATCACATGTGACACTGGAAAGTTATGAGGTTCAGATTCTAATCCTGGTTCATCTTTGGAGTAGCTGTGGGATCTTAGGAAAATCACTTAGCCTCCCTGAGTCCCGGCTCCCCCCACATATGATGAGAAGGGTAGACAGAACAGTATCTAAGATTTTTTTTCCAGCCCTGTCATTTTGTGATCTTAATGTAACCACAAAACTCACAGATCTGCAGGACCTTTGTCTTTATGTTTGTCATCTTCCTTTAGAGACAGGAGGAGATTCTGCTCACAGCTCTCATTGTCTCCTCCTAGGCCAGTCCTTTCTCAACGGCCCTTAGGTTACTGGCTGCCTGGGTGGCCCTTCTAAAATGTACAATGGATGTCTTTTTCTTCTATTTAAAAATTTCCATTGAGAACTACTTATCACTTTTTCTCTTGACGACAGGTTGCATTTTTCTGTCTCTTCACACGTCTTGTACTTTTTTTGTTGTGGGCCAAACTTGGTGAGTGATACTTTGTAGGGAGCATAGATTTTCTCCTTTTCCTTTAAAGGGCGGTGAGTTTTGTTCTCCAAGGAAAAGGACACAGTGAGCCCCCTCCTTGAATTTATGTTTGGCAGACAGTATGGCAGGGGCTTTGTGGCCTGTCTCTCCCTCTTGGAGGCTTAACCTCTGGTGCCCTTTCTCTTTCCATCTGTCCCTTTGTATGTCTCACAAATTGACTCAATTTTCTCACGGATAATCTAAGAAACAAAAACAAATGTTCAGCAGTTTATTCACTTCATCGTGACTATTTCTGGTAGAAAAAATCAAAACAAAATAAAAGTGACAATGGCAAAAATTACACTTGGTAAAATTATTTTGTAACCAAAAAATGGAAGAAACAGTGAGAGATCCTAGACCATATACCTTAATTTATATAAAATTTGACCGAGGAAAGTCAAAGTTGATAGGGATAAAGGCGTACACCCTCACAGTGGAAAAGCTTTAATAAAACAAGAGGATACGAACAAAATAAACAGGTCAATGAATAAAATCTTAGCTGTGCAAAGCGAAAAAAAAAAAGAAATAGATGGTAAAAATAATCCTGGTAATATAGAAGTAAGGAAAAAAATGAAACAGTTTAAAGATTTTATTTATTTTATTTATTTTTAGAGAGAAAGAGGGAGCGTTCGAGCAGGGGGAGGGGTAGAGGCAGAGAGAGAGAGGGAGAATCTCAAGCAGGCTCTCATGACCCTGAGATCACCACCCGAGCCAAAATCAAGAGTTGGACTCTCAACCCACCGATCCACCCAGGGGCCCTGAAACGATTTAACTGCATTAACAAAAATTCATTAGTGTTTATGTAATTCTGATTTAAAAGTATTTCTAGTTAAAACATTGAGATGAAAAGTACAGCATAGGGAAGATAGCCAATACTATAGCAATAATGTCATGTGGCGACAGATGGGGACTATACTTACCATGGCGAACACTGAGTAATGTATGGAATTGTCAAATCACCACGTTGTATGCATGAAACTAACATAACATTGTGTGTGAACTATACTTTGATATAAATAAATAAATTTAAAAGACATCCTCAGGATGAAAATGTTGGGTTTGAAATGCCCTGTGCGCCATTGTGCTTTTCAACGTCTCCATGTCTTTGTCCAAGGTGATCCTTTATCTGGAAAATACCCTTCTGGGTTGGCCACCTGACCACCTCCTCCTTGACCTCTGGCCCAACCCAAGTGTTATCTCTTCAGTGAAGCCCTTCCTGCAACCCAGGGCATAGATGGCTCCTCCTTTTATGTGCTCCTACCAAAACCCTCTGTCCATCCCTATCTTCAGCTTCGCTGTGTTGGATTAAACCCATTCCTGCCTGTGAGCCCTTGAAGGCAGGTGCTCTTCCATGTGCCTTGAAAAAATTGGTTCTGTACCCCAATACCCAGTGGAGTTTTGCTTCAGTACATATCTGAGTCAGTTCTTATGAAGCCCAGTCTGGGCCCCAGAGGGAAAGCAGAAGAGGTGCCCAAAGGTGATGCAGACACAGTCCCGGCCCTCAGAGAGTGGACTGCCTAGATGGCTAAGGGACATAGTAGAGCCATAGCGGGAGGCCATGAGGGACACTGTGTCTGGGGGAGCAGGAGGACAGACCCCGCTGAGAGAATTTAAGATTTCTTTCCTAAAAATACAGTGGGTATTTCCTTCTCATCGCAACACACTGATCTTAAAAATTGGAAAAATCATTTAAAAAAAGGACGAAGATGTTCCCATCCCATAATGTAGCTCTTTTAGTTTTTTCAGGCTTTTTCATTCTGTTTAAGGTTGGGGGCTTTAAATTTTTTTTTTATTTTGAAATCATTATAAATTCACGGGCGTTTGAAAAAATACAACAGAGAGCTCCCATGTTCTCTTCAACCAGTTTCCCCCAATGCTGATGTCTTACATAAATATAGTATAACAGCAAAACCAGGAAACTGATATTGGTACAACCCGCAGATCCTATTCACTTTCATCAGTTTTACATGTTATGGTTATTTTGTGAACATGGGGGAGATAATAAGCTTATATGTGTGGCCTATATATATATATGTGTGTGTGTGTGTGTATATATATATATACATATATATATAAAAATCTTAAATATATATATATGTATATATATATATTTAAGATTTTATTTATTTGTTTGTGTGAGAGAGAGCACAAGTGGGGTGGAGAGGCAGAGGGAGAAGCAGACTCCCCACTGAGCAAGGAGCCCGACGCGGGGCTCAATCCCAGGACCCTGAGATCATGACCTGAGCTGGAGGCAGACGCTTAACCAACTGAGCCACCCAGGAGCCCTGTGTGGTCTCTATTTTTCCAACTTACTTTATCTTGTGGTGTTGCATCGTCTCCGTGACCATCATTTCTAATGACCGGATGATGAACATCCCCCCAACCCTGTGTGGTACTTTGCCAAATTCTTCCTCTGTTGAAGTTTACATTGCTTCAGTTTCACTGTTAGGAACAACACTGTTCCATGTATTTTATATGCTTTTTATTATTTTATACACATTTTTATATTTTATATTCTTTCTTTCCCAAGATAAATTCCCTGAAGAATGGAGAGGGGGAAATAGAGGGTGGTAGATGGTTTGATAGGAATACAGAATACTTTTGTCTTGAGAGGGGAAAGTTTTGCACATATTTTGGGGTGGGGTCTGATTAAGTAGAGAAGGAGCAGTTGAAGACACAGAAGGAGGGTCTGAGGACTGGACGGAGTATGGGAGAGGGTGGGGGTGTGGTAGGTTCATTTCCTCAGTGATTCCAATTCTTTACTGTCCCCACCCCCTTGTATCCAAGTCTTTTCCATGCAACTTTGGAGTGCTCCCTGAAATGCATGGTACTTCCCTACTCCGTGTGGGAATACAGTGGGTTACAGTGCTTCGGCCGTAGAATGGGGCAGAAGTGACAGTACACCTTGAGTATGTCACTGAGGTTTTCTGTTCTGAACAGTTTGTACCCAGGATAGAGGCTGAGGGCAGGAAAGGAAAGAGGGCTCAGCTCTAGATAAAGCCAGGCTTTCCAGAAAGCGCTACATGGCGTTGGATGCCGTGCTTCACCAAGACCACTTCTCTTCTGCTTTAGATGCTGGGTAGGCAGAAGATGATGGCATCTCAAATGAACCACTGACTTCATATAAGGAATTAAACTCTTAGAGGTTTCTATCTCAGCTGTCAGAGCTAAGAAGTCATAAGAAAAGAGAAGTTCGACTTTTGTTTGGGGAAACACAAGATGGGCCACTCTGAAGACTAGGATTGCCACGTACAGTTACACAGGCTGTGCCCTGCACAAGGAAGCCTGCCCAGGGACAGTGTGAGATGCACACGAGTATGGTGAAGCATGTATTCAAATAGAGGAAAGCCCACCCCCTTCTTTTAAACTCAAGAACGTATCTGCAAGGTCAAAGTGCAGGCTTATACTTTGGGTACCAAAAAGAGTTTCAGTGGTAAGAAAGAGGGGGGAAAGAGCACCAGAATTAGATATAGAATATCCTCAGCATCAAAAAACCAAGTGGTGTCTTTGCTGAGGCCATTGAGATGCAATAAAAACTAATTACCTCCTGCCACAGAGAAAGCTGGTTTAACTTGGTGCCACCAAGTGCTGCGTGTTCCCAGGGAATGTGACGAGAGAAAGTAAAAAGAAAGGGGATTCTCCTTACAGGCTGGTTTTCCTGCTCTGTAAAGTGGCGTCATTCTTCAAGACCATATTTGGGTGAGGGTTCCCCCCGTTATAATCTGAGGTCAACGCGTCAGAGGAAATCACGCAAGGAGAAAGTTCTGAGCCAGACGGGCGTGGGCAGGTCTTCCTTGAGTTCATGGGAGTCAGAGTCTTGGGACTGGAAGGATCTGAAGGCTCATCCAGACTACCCTTTCCTTTAACAAATGAGAAAAGGGAAGCCCAGAGAGGGAAAGGGACTGGCCCAAGGTCCCACAGTTCAGAAACAGCACAGTGGGAATGAAAACCCAGAAATTTGTATTTCTTTTCCTTGGTTCTTTTCCTTGCCATCAAACCCCGGGAGCAGGGTGGCTAGTTGTTAAATACTGGGCCAGGAGGGGCTTGAAATTGGTGTCCAGAGTGAGTCCCCCACTTGAGAACCCTGCTGGTGTGAGCGGCCTTCCTGAAGGCCCTCAGCACGGTGCTGCCGCCGTCTGCAAGCTGCCTGGTCACGTAGTGCCTCGTGTGTTCTGGGTGCTTTTCAGGGCTCCCTGACTGGAGTGTGCCCCTGGGCCTGTCGGAAGGTGATCACGTCCCTGCCTATGTGCTTCCCAGGTCTGCGCCCATGGTTAGGATTCAGTAGCTGCTCCGTACGCGGCATTGCATGTAGACATCTCCTAACAGCACCCAAACATTGGCTATGGACACATTTTTGGATCAGGACCAACTGGGTTTAAACTTCTAGAACATCACCAGAAATGCTGCTTTTCCATCAGGGATGGAGAACCGAGTAAGCCATGGGGGCGCCGCCGGGAGGTGAAGATCGCGACCCCCAGACACTTGGGCAGCAGGCCCCAGCGCACACTGCCCAGCACGGGCTCCGGGTGTCCCAGCCGTACCCTGTTTCTAACGGGCTGTGCAGCTTTGGACAGTTCCCTCCCCTCTCTGGGCCTTGGGCTCCCCACCTGGACTGGATGGTTGTGGAGGCCCCTCCCAGCTGGGCCTTCCTCCCAGCCTCCGACCATGTGTAGACTCAGAGCAACCAGGCAGAGCAGAGCAGTTTCCAGACACTTCCTCTTGCTCCGCCCTGCCCCTGCGCCTGGTTCCCCTCTGGCATTTTCTATTTGCTTCTGTCTGGACACAGGGCTGGTTTGGCTCTGTTTCCCAGCCTTCCCTAGGAAATTGTCTTTGCCTGGAACACACTGATGCACAGGGGGCCTCGCCGCCTCTCGGCTCTGGGCCACGGCCTCCCTAAGGCACAGAACAGCTGGGGTGAAGGGGGAGCCTTCCTGTCACAATCCTGGGCAGCTGACAGGCAGCAGGGAAGGGCAGGGGCTGGCTCTGTCCCCAGAGTCACAGGGTTATGACCTTCTCCTCCATAGTTGTCCTCCTCCCCCATCCCTGGGGCGGGGGGAGGGTGCAGGAGAAAGCCCTGGACGCTGCTGCCAAAGCAGAAAGGGAGGAGGGACAGTAGGGACGGTCTCAGGGAGGGAAGAGTGGCTCCTCAAGTCTGAGGTCTGGAGACCAGAGCAGGAAGCCCCCAGGACAGAGAGGACCGGGCCAGCTGGTGTGCAGGCTGGAGGAACGCGCTGCTCAGATCCCTCTCCCAAAAAAAAGAAAGACGACACAGACCCTGGACTATGGGGTGTCCAATCCCAAATGATCTGGCCCCAGCAAGAAATTAGGAACCCCTTGTATTTTACCTTAAAACCCCAGCGCCTGGCCCATGCCAGAGGCTTGGTGAATGTTTCTTGAATTATTCTGAATTCTGCATGCTACTGGATCATCTGCATAATCCCCCTGATTCTGGAACCAGACTTAGGCTCCACGGCAATCCCGGGCTTCCGGTGGCCCTGCTCACTGCCTCGCAGGGGCTTGCTGACCAGGTGGCTGAGGGCCTGGAGCAAAGCTTCCCGGGCCTCAGTCTCCCCATCTGTGAGCTAGAATGGAGAGGTAGGGATTGTAAGGTCCCAGGGAGCCCCGGGATCTCAGTGACCCACACTCTTGGGAACCCTCTGGAGCATTTGGAGGACCTGGGGACATGGGCAGCAGGGAAACGCTTGCAGAGAAACCAAACTTCATTAGGGGCAAAGGGTGTTAAATACTTCGTGTCATTTCTGGCCACCTCTTGAATATTGCATAATATTAGTTTCTGGCTATGACCAGAAGCTTGAAAATGAGTTTCTTGGCCTTGTGATTCACGTGTAGATCTGTGTTTAAAAAATAATAATAATGCCTGGGCGCCTGGGTGGCTCAGTTGGTTAAGCGACTGCCTTCGGCTCAGGTCATGATCCTGGAGTCCCTGGATCGAGTCCCGCATCAGGCTCTCTGCTCGGCAGGGAGCCTGCTTCTCCCTCTGACCCTCCCCCCTCTCATGTGCTCTCTCTCTCTCATTCTCTCTGTCTCAAATAAATAAATAAAATCTTAAAAAAAAAAAAATAATAATAATGCCAAAGTCTGCCTTGTGCTTTTCAGATTTGTCAATTCATTCATGGATTCATTCATTCAAAAAACATTCATTGAGCACCACAATGTGGCAAGTGGGGGGGCTCACCAGGAGACTCAGTGATGTAAGCGGCAAATTATACCACCATGTGCAAAAGGCTGTGATCATGGTGTGAACAACGTGGAATAAACAGTGTGTCCTATGCTCATCACCATCACGCCCTGAAGAGGATGCCGTCTGTGGTGGAAGGCTTTGGAGCTCAAAGAGGTTAAGTGACTTGCCCAAGATCACACAGCCCATACTTTTGGACTCCGAATCCAAAGTCCACAGCCATGGACATAATGTCATGAGTCACCTCCCTTTGGGGTTCCTTTAGGGAATCCCTTTTGCTTTATTAAGGCTTATTTTAGTTCCCACTTAAAAAAATAATAAAAGTAGCTGCTTACCCACTTTCTTTATAAAGCTGAGTGGTCTGAGAGGCTTGTATTGTCCTTTAAGAAAAGGAAAATATTTGAAGATTTTCACTTCTGGTCCTACACTGGGGCTGGACCATCATTTCTATGCCTTCCCAGAGCATCCAAGAATAGACAGTTGCCCATGACTGTGAGTTGTCAGGATCCTCCTTACCACGGTGGGATGCTTTCTTGGCCTCCCAGATGTCACTCTTACTTCGCTTTCCTTTTTGCCTTCCAGAAATAGGAGGCTTCTCCCCCAAACAAAAAGCTGGGTCACATAAAGCAAGACAGAGGCAGAAGCTGGTTAAACCCTTCACCCTCTAAGAACACTTCAGGATGCTCGAGAGCACACGAATACATTGGAATTAAACCCCGACTTTGCTGTGTGATCTGGCCTAGTTATTTAGCCTCTCTGAGCCTCATGAGGTCATTTGTTGTACAGCTATATCAACAGCACATTTAGCAAAACGACACCAGGATTTACAAAACAGTTTGTAAACAGAGGGTGCACATCAGGAAGCGTGTGGGCAAGGCGGCATGAATTTTGGGAAGAGACTAGACTTCAGATTTTGGAGGTCCAATTTCAAATTCTGAATGTGCCTCTTTAGGAGCAGTGTGACCTTGAGCCAGCATCCGACAGCCCCGATTGACGCTCAGCACCAAAATCAGGGTAACAGCGGTGCCGGCCCCACGCACCTCACCCCAGAGTTATTAAGAGCCAAAGAAGCTGAAGCACCGTCTGACCAGGTCTGGGCCAGATGGACGTTGGTCAGCGCCATGCCGCCTTGCCCACACGCTTCCTGATGTGCACCCTCTGTTTACAAACTGTTTTGTAAATCCTGGTGTCGTTTTGCTAAATGTGCTGTTGATATAGCCGTACAACAAATGACCTCATGAGGCTCAGAGAGGCTAAATAACTAGGCCAGATCACACAGCAAAGTCGGGGTTTAATTCCAATGTATTCGTGTGCTCTCGAGCATCCTGAAGTGTTCTTAGAGGGTGAAGGGTTTAACCAGCTTCTGCCTCTGTCTTGCTTTATGTGACCCAGCTTTTTGTTTGGGGGAGAAGCCTCCTATTTCTGGAAGGCAAAGAGGAAAGCGAAGTAAGAGTGGATGCGGCAATGGTTTGGGAGCAGCCTAATGAGAATTATCACAAAACTATCACCCTTGTTGCATAAGGGCAAACATGATCTCTTATCCTGGGTTTTCCTTATTTGTGGAGTTGCCACACCCTCGCTGGCCACCTGGAGGGAGATGGCAGATTTCCAGATTTCCGACAGCAGAGTCAGCCAGGGGGAGCCCAGAGCCCCGTGGGCAGAGCCGAGCTCAGCCCAGCCACTCCGCTTTGCTCGGAGCTCCTCAAGGGCAGCCGGGACTGGCCTTCCCGCCAGGGGACCTCCGAGTGGGTCCCGCCGTTCAAGTCCTCGACCCAGTCCTTTCTTCTGGACCCCCACTGGGCTGAGCCTTCATGTGCGGGGGAACCCAAAACTAGGGAACTGGAACCTGGCTCAAAGGAGCCGCGTGGTGTGGAAAAGAGGGGTCCCCTGTGGAGGGTGCCAGTGCCAGCCAGTAGCCCCTGCCTATCCTCAGAAGGGGAAACGGTACCTGCCTCCTGCTGAGATGCAGTGCTGGGTGCTGCTCCAGCACGAAGAGGGGCAGGATCTTCTTTTCCTTTTCTTTTTGCGTCTGCCTTCAACTCAAGCCATGATCTCGGGGTCCTGGATCGAGTCCCGCATCAGGCTCCCTGCTCTGCGGGGAGCCTGCTTCTCCCTCTCCCACTCCCCCCTGCTTGTGTTCCCTCTCTCGCTGTGTCTCTCTCTGTCAAATAAATAAAAAAAATCTTTTTAAAACATTTTTTAAAAGTTATAAAAAAAAGTTCTATTTGTAATTTTTTTAAAACATGTTATTTATTATTATTTTAAAATTTACTGAAGTGTAGGTGAAGCCCTTCTGAAAAGTGTGTCTGGGAGCGCCGCGGCCAGCCAGGAGACGTGGGCCTGAAGAGGGAGGAGCCCAGGAGGGGGGTAAAGGCAGGGAGGAATTGTCAGCTTCCTCTTCCCGTCTTGACGGGATCTTACAGCCTCACAAAATCTCCGTTCCCTTGGAGGACTGCAGCCACTGAAGGGGGGCCCCAACCTTGGTCATGGCGCTGACCAACATCCATCCGGCCCAGACCTGGTCAGACGGTGCTTCAGCTTCTTTGGCTCTTAATAACTCTGGGGTGAGGTGCGTGGGGCCGGCACCGCTGTTACCCTGATTTTGGTGCTGAGCGTCAATCGGGGCTGTCGGATGCTGGCTCAAGGTCACACTGCTCCTAAAGAGGCACATTCAGAATTTGAAATTGGACCTCCAAAATCTGAAGTCTAGTCTCTTCCCAAAATTCATGCCGCCTTGCCCACACGCTTCCTGATGTGCACCCTCTGTTTACAAACTGTTTTGTAAATCCTGGTGTCGTTTTGCTAAATGTGCTGTTGATATAGCTGTACAACAACGGCTCTCCTCCATGTTTTTCTTTAAAGAAATTGAAGGCCATGACTGTTCACCTTCCCTTTGAAGTATGTCTCTTTTCTTGTTTGATTCAGGCAGGGTGAGAACCCTATGACTGCTTTTCGCGTCAAACGTCCCTCCTTTAAGCCACCGATCCATACTAACCCAATGTCCGTGGAATAAAAATGTCTGCAGTGAATATTAACTCAACAGAAAATGTGTGTCCCAATCTGCGGTCAACATACATAAGCTGCGTCAGTAATCGTTGACTGTAAGCCAGCTGTCGACAAGACCTTCGGTGGCAAATGCCAGGTGAGAAAAACTGCCTGCAAGAGGACAAACACAGACACATTCCGTCGCCCCCGGGGACCAGGGCGCGGGTCCAGCCCAGCGTGCGGGGCAGCGGGCTAACGTCCAGACTGTCCAGCCCCCGCCAAGCTCTCGAAGGCCGGTGCTCTGAGCTTCCACAGCTCTGTTGACCATGTCCTCTCCCACCCAGGGACGTGGAAAGGGCCAGTACGGGATCAGTTCAGACAGTCCCCACACCCAGGGCTCACCCTACAACTCAAAGACACAGCTCAGCTTCTTCTATTCCCCCGCTTTCCTTTTTTTTTAAGTTTTTATTTAAATTCCAGTTAGTTAACATACAGTGTCCTATTGGTTTCCCCACTTTTCTATCTGAGAGGGCACCCAAAGCCATGGCCTTCCTTCCTGCCGTCCAGTTGAGAGCTGGACCAGACCCCGGAGGCCATCGGTCTATCTTGTGCCCTGGCCCCATGGGGATCATGGGTCACGAACACTTCAGTGACCAGGAGCTCCCTGTTTGGGGCGACAGTCTGTTTGATTTCCACATCACTCAGATCGTCCTTCCTTATGGTGAGCTGAAATTGGCCTCCCTGAAACTTCACACTGGTTCCAGTTCCTTCCTGCTTTCCCCATGACTGCCTTTCAAATGTATGAGAGCAACTCTCTGGACAAAACAGCCTAAGGTCCTTCAACTTTGAGAACTGTGGTTCTTAATAATTTGGAGGCCTTGGGCCCCACTCCTTAATCCCAGAAAACCTGTGGATCATCGTCCCGGAAAACTGTGCGTCCACAAGTCTGCCTGCCCCGCTCCCGCCCTGGGCACATCCGTGGAGCTCTCGAAAGCCCGTGGACGGAGGTAGAAAGCTTGTGGTGGGACTCTAAAGCCCAATGCCAGAGTGGAAGGGAGCACAGCACCCACCCGCCTGACCTCACCAACAGAGACTGTGAGCCTCTGGACGCCCCCGTTTGCCCTTGTCTGGACGGACCAGGCCTCTGGCATCCATGGCCATCCACCAGGTAATAAGGGGTTAACCAGCTGCCTTGGAGTTTCTTCCCCAGGAGGGGGATGGATGAGGGCACCCCCCTGGCCCTCTCCACCTCTACCTGAGCCTGCCCCTGGAAGAAACCAGACTTGGATGCATGCTGAATTGCACAGAATATGCTGGGCTGATCTCCCCTCCTCCTCCCATTCGTGTCCCTACCTGAAAGAGCTTCATCCCCAAAATGCTCATAGTGTGGCCTCTATTAGCTGCTCTTTGGTTTTCCTTTCCTTTCCTTTCCTTTCCTTTCCTTTCCTTTCCTTTCCTT
>NW_023270789.1:2243698-2335266 GCF_011800145.1 Mirounga leonina | reverse complement strand
TCCTCTCCTCTCCTCTCCTCTCCTCTCCTCTCCTCTCCTCTCCTCTCCTCTCCTCTCCACTCCTCTCCCCTCCTCTCCCCTCTCCTCTCCTTCCTTCTTCCCTTCTTTCTTTTTCTCTTTCTTTCTTTCTTTCTTTCTTTCTTTCTTTCTTTCTTTCTTTCTTTCTTTCTTTCTTTCTTTCTTTCTTCTTTCTTTCTTTCTTCTTTCTTTCTTTCTTTCTTTCTTTCTTTCTTTCTTTCTTTCTTTCTTCTTTCTTTCTTCTTTCTTTCTCTCTTTCTTCTTTCTTTCTTTTCTTCTTTCTTCTTTCTTTCTTTCTTTCTCTTTCTTTCTTTCTCTCTTTTCTGAACTGAGGTAGGAAAGAGGTGCCCCCTCCCAGTGATCTCATTTTACAAATAAATATGGAATTATATAGCACACAGTTTCGTAAGCTGCCTTTTTTGTTGTTGGTTTGGTTTTTTTGTTTTGCTTTGTTTTGCTTCACAATATACTGTGATGCTTCTTGTTGTCATTAAATATTGTAGATTTGGGAGGGATTCTGGAGAGAGGGGGGAGGGAAAGAGAAACATAGAGATGCAGGAAGACAGACTGAAAGGAGAGAGGGAGAAGGAGGGGAGAATCTGAAGTCTGAGAGAAGTAGAACCTCACCAGAGAAGGATCAAGGATCAGAGCAGGAGTGGGCTCTGGTCTTGGGTGGTTCAGGGGTATTCTGCTGCCCCTTCTATACATGGACACTTAGCACATGGGTGGGCTTCCTGAGGGCCGTGATGGCAGTTGCTCGGTCTGGGGGAGCTCAGAGGTGACTGGACTCCCCAGGAGAAGCACATACTCAGGGTTGGTTGGGAGGAAGCCAGGCGAGCACCAGCACTGCCCTGCTTCTCTGCACATGACATAGCTTCTTGACCCTTAGCATACTGGTTGCCCTCCAGAGATGCAGACTGGGCAATTAATGGGCTTTTATCTTTAAACATCAATAGATTCTTTTTATTTAAACATTTTTTGTTTTTGTTTTACAAGAGTATTCTGAAAGTTTCCCCAGCACCATCCCTTCTTGAGAAGCTTCCTCTGCCCCAGGGCCCCCTGTCCCCAGCTGGGGCAGAATGCTCTCCTCTGCTCATGCAGCACCCAGGCACCCTCTGTCATGGGCTGGGTCACCCTGGGTTGAAATGATCACTGAGCTCGGTGCTGGCAGGGAGGGCCTGGGTGCTAATCATCTCAGTCTCCCTGGAGCCCAGGTGGCAAATGATCCTGTCAAGTGATTCTCAAACTGTGCCAAACTGTGTCATGAGGAGCCTGGAAGGAGAAGGCGGTTTGGGGTACTGTGGATGTGACTCTGCCCTCCCTTCCACATTAGTAAGAGCACTTCCTTCCTCCCTTCTCTCCTCCCTCTGTCTTATGCTTAACGCCACCCCTTCCCCACCCCCACCCTGCCCTCTCGGGAGAGGACTAAGTTCCTATGGTAGAAGGAAAATGCATATCCTCTGTTCAAGGAACTTGGTCAGTATGAGTAAGAGAAGGATATTTCTACGGGAGAGGAATCTTTGTACCCAAAGCACTCCAACTTTATTCTCTTGGGTCAAAACCACACCAGGCAGCTATGCAAGAGGGTTCTGGGTGACTCCAATATGCGTCCTGGTACCTTATGGTTATCTTGGGAAGTTGGTACCTGAACATCTGGCATTGTAAGGGTCCCAAAGGCACAATTTCCCTGGACACCGTGCAAGGGAAAATAGCACTGGTGGGGGGCTTGGGTTCTTTCTCCCAGAGTCCTTTATTTTGATTACCAAATGAGATAATACATGTGAGCAGGTTTTATAAACTATAAAGACCCATTTTTAAATGGTGATTCTATTGACGTTGATGATAAACCTGAGCCAGAAGAAGGGCCGACTATCCCATTTTACAGGAAGCAGAGAGAACCTGGTCCTAGAGAGACGAGGCCCTGGGATTTTGGAAATTTTCTTTGCCAGATGGCGTTGGCTTTATTCCCACCCCTGAAAGGTCTATGGAATCCAGAACGTGTGATGGACCTCTGTATACTGGGTGTGCTGACTGGGAAGGACAGTCCAAGCTAGTGTGGAGTCTTTCCAGTAAGGTCCTGCCGTAGACTGGTGCTCAGTTGTCCCAAACCCTACTAATGGACTCACCGCAAAGTGACCGATGGCTTACTTGGGGGAGGGTCCTGGGAGCCAGCAGGCCAGCATGTCAGGCTTATCTGTGCAGCCCGAGGCCATTTCCCGTTGGCTCACCTTGTCCCCACCATCTCCCCAGCAGCCCCTGACCCTCCAGCTTAGGGGAACAGCTAAGGGGTTGCTGGATGACAAGAAGTTCACCAAGCAGCCAGAACTTGAGAAGTAGAAGCCAGCATGCCAAGGAAGCCATGGCCCAGAGAAGTGAGGCGGCAGCTACAAAGTGGCCAAACCCAGACTCTGGAAGCCATTCCTTCCGCTTCCGAGGAGGATACATCCTTGTCCTTCACAGCCCAGCCTCCTATTCCGCCTTCCCTGACTCTAAGTGCCGTGAACGCCTCATGCAGGCTGAAGTTTATATTTGTAACGGAAGTTACAATAAAAAAAAAGTTCAAAATCTACCGGTGTTGACTTAAATTATTTTTTTATGTTACTTAAATATGTGCCCATATAAAACTAGGTATAAACTGCTAAATCATACAGGCCTAAAACTAAAGTAAATATACAGATCAAACATCATAAAAAGGACGCAACAAGTAAAGTTTAAGAAGTCCCACATAATGGAGGAGGTGGTCTTGTTGAAAGTCGCTTGCTGCTCATAAAATGAGGGCCACGGCTCAGGCTCTTCTGCATTTGGCTTGCCCTATACTGCACACCCATGGGTTCTGTTGGAATAACTGCAAAAACTCGATGAACAAGCACATTATTTCCATGTTGCATCGGCCTCTGTCCTTCACTTATTTGTTTATGCCAATTAAAGTGTTGCCACTTACCGCCCAATGTCAAGGACAGCCTTGAAGCATGGTCCTAGGTTATAAGGTGGCATCGGATAATTCAGAAGGCGCTCATACTTTAACTTACCATAGCAGCGAATACAGTGAAGGTGAAGATCCTCCACGCCAAGCTCAGGGACCCCCTGGAATGTGGGCACTGGTGGCTGTTTGGTCCCCGGGCTTTGAGCCAGGAGCAAGTCCTTGGTGAGATGGCGGATGGGGGTTCTGCTCCACACTGCCCCCTCGTGGTGCTCTCCTTCACCACACCTTCCCTGGTATCTGCACCTTCCCAGCAAGGTTCAAAGAGGCAGGGTCTCAGCCTCAGAGGGGTCAGGGGACAGAACACAGCAGCCGTGGGTGTCAGCATGTTAACTGGGTTGAGGGACTTGAGCAAAAGGATAGGAATGGTGGCCGGGATGACCGAGGTCATGGTTCTGTCTGAGCTCTTTTTCTCACATGATCCTTCCTCCCTTGCCTCCCACAGTTACTCTTGAGACTACCATGATTGGTGTTGAATGTGACAAGGGGCACGTGCCCTGCGGGGGGGCATGGCCTCCTGGCTTCCTCGGCTCTCCTTCTGGACCCCAGCTCCTTGCAGCTCCCACCTCCCAGAGATGCACGAGAGGGCAAGCCTGCACCAGTAGGCTCTGGAGTCTCCAGCCCCATCTCTGTCCATATTAAAGCATGGGCTGGGGCGCTGGGGGTGTCTGGAGCATTCCAAGAGGGGTCCTCAAACACCTGAGGGCTGGAACCCTGTCCTCTTCACCACTCTGCCCCTTTTCAAGAGGTCAGAATCCTACCCACTTGGGCAGCTCCAGCTAAAATGTACTTTGGAATCACACAGACCAGCATTCAAATCCCAGTTCTACCGCTTACGACTTGAGCCAAATTTCTTAATGCCTGGAAGCCTCAGCTCATCCTTAAAACGGGAAGGAGAGTGCCTTTTGTTCAGACCTGTGATGAGAAAACAGGATAAAGTCTCTAAGAAGCATTAGCAGGGCACTCCTGGTGAGTTGAATTCTTCTGCAAGTACCTTCCTAATGTTCAGAAGCTCACGCTCCAGGCTCCCCAGTGCAAGGCGCCCCAGCTATGGCGGGGCTGGTGGCCTGAGACCTCACCCACACCGGTCACCAACCACTGGCTGCACTGCTGCAGTTGCTGAACATGCTGTCACTCTTCCCCAAACAAGGATAAGCCTGGATTTTGTGTCCTGATTTTCGTCCCCCCGCCCCCCCAGAAGACTTTCCCATGCCACGAGCCGCCTATTTGGCCCCTCTTGGGCATGTGTCATGCCCTAGCCTGAAATCTCGGTAAAGCCAAAAGCTATTCTGGGCTTGTCTTTAGCCTCACAGCTATTTCAGGCTCCAGTTGAGACATGGGGAGAGAAGCCAGCACTCTCTGCCCGTGTCTCAGCCACAACTTCCAAGATTGATGCTTTTATGCTCCTGACACCCTCGGATCCAAAATAGCCCCTGCGTGGGGGTGGTGACTGGAAGCGGCTTGGACAGAGCGGGGATGTGCCAGTGCCACCCAGCCTGCAGCCTGGGGCTGGAGAGGGAGCTCCAGAGACGCAGCCAGGGCTATTCACTCATACATCGGTGCCACAGATACTCCTGAACGCCTGCTCTGGGCCAGGCACCGTCCTGGGCTCTGGAGGTGCAGCCATGCACAAAACAAACGAAAATCTCTGTCTCTGGGAGCTAGCGTATCTGTAACAAAAGCTGCAATAATGAATCGGCATTGATCTTGATAGTCTGCAAAGCACTTTTCCGTATTTTTCCTAATGGCAAATCCTCTCCGATACTCTGTGCTAACACAATAAGGTGTAGTTGGGTACTTTCTTGTCCTCCTGTCATCCTGCCAGCACTTCTCTGAGTCGGACACCACTCCACCTCACCGACAAGGAGCCAACGGCCTCGGAAGAGTCAGTATATTGTGTGAGGTCTACACAGCTGGTAAGTGGCAGAGCCGGGATCTGAACTGAGGCATGTCTGGCTTTCGGGACCAAGCAGGATCTTAACCCCTGTGCACAGACAAGCTGTTGGCATCAGCTCACAGAGGCTCAGTGAGACACAAAGGTTGCCAAGGGCAAGTTCTGTTCCATGGAATGATGTGACATCAGAGGTTGAGGGAACTTTGAGTTCGTCTCCTGCAGGACTCCATCCACCTCAGCCCAAGTGGAGGGAACTGGACCTGCTCAGGCGGTTTTGGGCTCCAGGCTGCTCCCTGCCCTTGGGCAGCCCACCCCACCTGGACACAGTGATGGTTCCTAGTCCTGCCGGCCTCCGAGGAGCCACCTGCCCCGTCTGCCTGCCTGGCAACCCCTCGGGAGAGTTCTTCCTCCAACAAAAGCCCATCCAATGTGGTTCTGATTCACTTCTTTCTCCCGCCAGTAAACATCGTGTCCCAGACAGGATGTGGTGCCTCCTCTGCATTCTTAGAGCCTTCAGCCTGCCCATCTGATACATTGCTTATGTCACCGTTGGGGGTGCACCTGTCTCACGCCCACGTGGCACCACAAGGGGCTCAACCAACGTTTGCTGAGCGAGTGCTAAGACGGGGCAATGTTAGCCATTTGTAGTCACACAGAGAGATGAGGCCAGTTATTACTCGATCAGAGCTGCCTCACAAAGGAGGAAACATCCTCCTCTACCTTCCCCACCAGCTGGGTCATGATACTCCTGTGGTCTATGGTAGTCAACAGATATTTGTGGCTTCTGAGTATTATTGTGTGAAGGCATTTCTGAAGGCTTTGGCTGGCATTTTAATCCCCAGATCGCCTGAACCCGACACCCTGGCATGAGACGGCCGGGGTCTGAAGCAAGCCGGGGTGTGCTGGTATCTTAACCAGAGACCGCCCAACTGCTCAAGAAACTATTTTGAAATGTCCAGGAGGATGCAGAGGGAGCTACCTTAATGCCACCGTGGTGCCAAGATGATACACATGTCCATGGCTTTGTGGCTTGGCTCCTGCTCTGTGAAGCTGCTCTCGTCCCAGGAGACCAACCCTGTGACAATCCATAGCCTGTCGTTTGGGTGGCCCTTGAGATCAGCGCCCCAGGGAGGGTCCGACCGGGCCACAAGGAGATGACCGTCACACAGCTCTCCCTGACCCCTTCCTCAGCATGGATCAGAAGAGTGTGAGAACACCGAAGGGCCTGCAGCCCAGTCGAAAGCACCTGCGGATTCCTCAATGCCCAGGTTTGCTTGGGCAATCTTTCTTTAAATCTCTCCTCCCTCCTAACCCAATAAAAGCCTATTTTTGTCTACAATTCCTAGTTTAAGACTAGGCCTCGTCTAACTGGTGACCTGAGGGCTAAAAGCGTCCAATAGACTCTTTTTTTGGCCCAGAACAGGATTTTTTTTTTTTTTTTTTTTTAAGGCAAGAGTGCTTTCAGGCAGGGTAAGCATTTCCCAGTTGTCACGGTTCCCGGCAGCCCCCGTCATGGTGTGCAGAGTGCTAGGAGCACGGATATGGTGGCACCGCCTGGCCTGAACTCCAGATCCGCACCTAACTAGCTGTGTAACTTAATCTCTCTGTGCTCCAGCTTCTTCGCTGGTAAAACGTGCATCTTCATCATCACCAGCATCATAAACGGTACCTACCTCAGAGGTTTGCTGTGAGGGGTTAAATGAGGGTTTAATGTTTCCTACAGTGCCTGGCATTGGGTGTGGGGTGGGGTGGGTATTTACTGGACACCTACCATGGGCCAAGGTGTCTTAGGGACCAGGGATACATCAGAGAACAAAACAGACTAATCTCTGCCCTATGGGGTGGGGCACAGTGAGACAGATCATAAACACAAAAGTAGATTATGTAGTAAGCGTAGTGATAAATGCTATAGGGGAAGGTGAAGCAGGGAAGAGGGGTGGAGAGTCCCGAGGGACAATCTAAATAGGATAGCCAGGCAGGCCTCCCTGAGGAGATGACCTTCCAGAAAAGACTCTAGGGAGGCAAAGAGGAAGCCATGTGGAGCTCTGCAGGGAAATGTGTGCAGGCTGATGGAACAGCAAGCACGAAGGCTTAGAAGCAGTCTGTCATGTTGGATAAAACACCGAAGATTTTTATTATTACCTGCCTGGTCCCCAGAGGCATTTGAATATGTGACATTGCTATCAACTTGTGTTGCTAGTGGTCGTAGAAACTGGTCCTGTGGCTCTGGTCTCGATTGGGAAAAAGCACAGGAGGATGGAGGGAGAGCAGGGACAGTGCAAAGGAAACAGAGTTGTGTCTACTTGCTCTTCTTGGCGGGGGAGCTCCCTGAGGGTAGGGACCACGTCCCCAGGCCCGGGCCTGATGGATGCCATCTCTCACTGTTCACAAATGCACGTGTACACGCATAAAGGCAGTGGTCCTGGACTGCAGGGGGGCTGGGAGACAGGAAGGAGTAATGGAGGAGAGGAGTAGGGTTGAAACGAGCCACACATAGGAGGAAGCTCTGCCTTAGGGCCCCATGTTTCTAGCTGCGCTGATGATTCTGGGCGAACGGCTGGTGGCTTTAAAGGGAGTTTTGTTTCCAGCTCATTAGAAACGGTCAGTTGGTTTAACTGCAAGGCTAGCTCTTAATCTGATGCACATCTAAGCAGATTGGAGACATTTTTTTGCCAGAGTTGCTATTTTAGCAGGAAACAATTTGTGTGCCCACCAGGAAACCAGGTTTGGTATGAAAATAGAGACTTCCCCCGGCATCTTATGTTCGGGAACCGGCAGTAGCTGGCTTTCCGTCTGAGTTGCTTCTGTATAGGAAACAAGGCCAAAAACAGGGGGGTGGAACCCGGGAGGGGACAGCAACCGCCAAGGTGCGTGCTATTTGCAGACACGAGAGAAGTAGGAGGGAGAACGCTCTGGTAGGGCTCTCGTGCAAAAGAAGGGTACTAATACCTGCCTCACGTGGTTAAGGGCAGGATGCCACGAGATGCCCCCGGACGCACGAGGATAGAAAGAAGAAATCCAGCGGGGAGGCACAGTGGGCACATGGGACCCTCAGGCCCGCGGGGGCCAGTCACCCGAACCCCAGCCTATGGATGAGACCCGGTACGGGGGCTGCAGCTGGCCACAGCGGTCCGCAGGCTGTCCTCATGGTGCTCTGCTCACCTCCGGCTCGTCCCCCAAGCATGTGAACCAAGACACATAGCAGCACCGTGTCCAGTGGTCAAGTGTGCAGCTGCCAGAGCCGAGAAGCCCAAGTCACAGCTGGGGGGTGGATGTGCGTGAGGGCTGCTCACGCTTTCTGACCTCTCAATGTTGCCCTTGCAGGCAAAACAAGAATCCAGCACATACAAGGTTCACATATCCTGGGTAATTTGGGTTACAGATAATCAGAACCTCATTCAGCAGAAATAGCCATTCATTCCTACCAGAACCCTAACAAATGTGCAACAACCAAACCAGGACGGGGGCAGAGACGTGGCTAGAAAAAGAGACTCAGATGCCACCTGACTCTCTATTATTCCTTTGCCTGTTTGTCTCTGCCAGTCTCATTGCCCCCGTTTATCTCTGGCTTTCTGGAAACATAACTGGCAATAGCTTCCCCCATGGGAGGGAGTCTGGCCTCAACCTTCTTGATCCGGAGTTAAAAATTCCCAGGAGAGAAATTCATTGGTTCGGCTGGAGTCAGGGCCCATCCCCGGGTCAGTGGGCTGTGGCCACGGGGTGGGGTCACGCCAGAATCAGGACACTGTCTGGGGGCTTGCCTGGGGGGCTGAGAGCTGGACGTCCACGACTCGTGTCTAGTGTGTAATCCTGGAGACTTTAAACATTTAGTCTCATTGGCCACCCCAGGGTGTTGATGTTGCTGTCACCTTTCAGCGGGGTACAAGCTGGAGGTAGGGCGGGGGTGAGGGCTTCCTGAGGGTGAAGGGGGGTGCGGTGCTCTCCCACAAACAGGCGCCTCCTCCCCAGACACCACATCAACTCACTGCTGTCCTCACCCATCCACCCCCTACGATGTCACGAGAGGTGTCTCTGAGGGTTATTCCTGCAAAGTGAGCAGGGGAGCCGCGTGGGTGCCCCAGCATCAGACATTCTGGCTGAGTGCTTCCCATCCTTCCTTTCCTCCCCTACCGTTAGGCCCTCCCTTATGTCGTAGACACTGCTCCTAGCTCTATAGGTGCAGGGGAGGTTTTCTGGAATGATTCTAGGGTCTCTCACAATCTAAGGAGTCTGTGGGAAGGGCAGAAGCAGGGCAGGGGAGGGCTCCACAGTGGGAGCTCATGCACTTGGGCGCCATGGCGCCACTCATAACCAAACTCAGCATCAACGTCTCTAGACCCCCGGGCCCCTCAGGCCCCTCAGGCCCGCAGTTCTCAGTGCCGGGATGACTGGCTGGGCTCCAGTTTGGTTCAGTTATGTGCCCTGGATCAACCAGCGAGAGACATTCATTTTTTAAACATCTCCCCCAACAAAGTTATTCTCAGTAACAATCATGAAATATGGATAATAATAATCACAGTGCGAGAAAAGAAGTGCAGTGAAATAGTTTACTATTGAAATTTGTATATACAGTCATACCGATAAAAAGTAAATGATAAAGCAAGGTACAAAATAAAATAACTATTGCAGTATAATGAAGGAAAAAAGTCATGAAATAACTCTTTTTTACATTAATGTATTTTTGGGGAAAAAAAGGAAAATAAATTTACACTTGCATATTGGTCTGTCACAGTAGTGAATAATATCAATAATAATATCATTTCAATTGTAACTTTTGCAAACTTATAAACAATTTGGTTAAAGCTAATCTTTGCATATTCATGTTCCTTAGGCGATTTAACAAGATTTATCCATCTATCTTTGCTCATGGTTGGCTGAATAATACTTTTTATTAATTTTACTTTAAAGGATTTTCTTCCATATGAAGTAACATATAAGTAAATAGGAAAAGTTTTAAGCTTAAGGATAAATTTAGCAGAGGTTCACAAAAATCCCATTTCACAATAAATTCTAGGAGTTGCAATTCCATTCACATCTTTGTCTTAGTTATTGATACCAGTAGCTGTCAAATGTTGGCGTGGTTGAAAATCTTCTAGTAAAAGAGAAAAGTCATTATACATCTTAATCATGTTTAGTTAGAACTTCCAAAGTTTCTGTTCTATAAAAATCAGAGTTCATGTCTGAATGATAGCCAACATTGACGTTATTCAACCCATCGCTTTAGATCAAATGTCCATATCCTTGGTGATAATGGTCAAGGTGTCGTACACTGCCCTTTTGATTCCCTTAGTCAGTGTAAACCAGCACCTTCTGTCATTTCTCCTGGCCTTCACAAAATGACAGGATGAAAGTAATTTGAGTTCTGTTTCTCCATTTTTGTAAGCACTATCCCATTATTGTTTATTTTGAATCTACCGTTGGGATGCAAGAATAGGTAAGACCACAGAGGTTAGGCTTACGAAGTGAGCTTGAAGGACTTCAATTATTAGGAATTTACTCGAACGCGTGTGGCTGAGTCCGTGTGTGTTGGGGCCTGGTTGTGTAGCTGGGAGTTCTCCAAGTTAACTCCCATGTAGAATACAAGTTATAAAGGATAAGAAATGAAAAGGTGCTAATTTGAAGCTTACAAACATCTGATTAAAACTCAATAGTAAGCAATTGTTTAGGACTGAGACCAACAAAATATTTTTTCAGGAAGGAGTACTTTATCACTGACATTGCTTCGCATGGCCAACACATGGTGATAATAAAAAGCAGACTGACCTCTATTTGGTTTTATTATTGTTTTTAAATTCTCTACAGGCTTCCTTATTGCCGGAACCCAGGATAGACTGTTCTTCTTGCCCCGTGGTTGGTACACCACTGCGTCCAGTTATTGTGGTGGGGGTGGTCGTGGGGGTGGCAGGAAGAAGCTCAAAGAATAAAATAGAAAAGACTTCACAGGCCCATCCTGAGTTTCAAGAGCTGTGCTCAGAGCAGGAGGCACTGCTGCGGCTCAGGCAGCTGCCCCACGTGGTGTCTATTATATTCTCCTTCTTGGTTGCTTAGCATAATCACACATGCACACACACATGCACAGACACGGTACACTCCATCCCATATGTTCAAGATGCTCCAGCCCAGAATGACTGATGTGCCCACATACAACCACAAATGCAATGGGCTCTAATTCCAAGTCATATCAGCTACTGCATCCAAGGTGGGAGCAAGGAGCCATTGTTCCCTGAGTCTAGATAGCCGAGTGATCTCCATTCCTCCTGTAGTTATACTGAGATGCCATCTGATACCCATCAGGCTGTGGATTACTTAGCAAACAAAACCACTAATAACACACCCTATCCTCAAAGTCAATTCTAACACAATTTCTCCCATCTTAATGATATTCCTTAGCCAATCTCTGTGTATGACTACTTCCTTCTCTATGATGATCCTGCACAGCCCCCTCCAGGCTGTGTTGAGTTCAGAAGCTGGCCACAGTGTGGGCATTATTGAGCAGTAGAGACCAGTATGGTGGATGGCTAGTTTCCTCTGGTTGGTGGGGGTTGGGGTGCAGTGAGAAACGTTTTCAGAGGGGCTTGAAGGCTTAGGGTCCCCACTTCCTTCAGCTGCTCCCATAGATCATAATTTCCCTTGCCAGGACTCCACTCTTTCCTGACCATGCTGTACACACATATGAAACCTAGTGAGTTTGTGAACACAAGGGCAGGTCTAATTTAATAGCCTGAAATATCAAGTTCTGAACTTGTTTTAGTGATCTCAGGCCAGTAGCTAGTGGGATCATACTAGGCCTTTAGCTTTGAATGTATGCCTATGGGGAAGACTTCTGGGATGGAGTTAGCTGTTCTCTTACACGGGTTATCCCAATGCACTCAGAGGCAACCATCTGACTCTGTGGTCTCAGCCTTTCTCATCTCTTTTAAATTGCTTTATGGTGGCAACTATGGGGTCCCCTTAAACCCTAGCACCGGCCAAGTCCCAGATGACCACAAGAAACACAATGATTATCACTTTTTACCAAGGTTACTAATTTCCAATCTTTGAATAAAAAGTATTATTGCCTTCATTCCCACCCTAACACAATGACGTTACATTTTCTTTGAAGGTCTGGAATTTGCAACATACTCTCTAGAACCAATTTATGAATTATTTAATCTTATTATTTGAAAGCCTCAGATACTGCCTGTATGGATTTTAGTAAAACTAAAGGGAAGAAGACATTTACTGGAAGACTACTGGGGCATCCATAGAGGGTGAATGTTGAATAAACAGCTCAGCTGTGGGGAGGGGAGAAACCAGGGCACACTGAAGGTCTCAGCAGCAGGCATCTGTGCCCCTTCTCGGGAATCCTGTTATTCATGAGCAGCGAACTGAAGCTCAGGTGTCTTGGGGAGAATCTGAAGTTGGCCGAGCTCAGAACCGGTGTCTGACTATGTCAGGGGCAGAATTGTGTGGTCAGACAAGGCCTGTGGAGGGTGGAGACTGGGCGATATGCTGTGTTATCAGGGGCTGTACCCAGAGAAGGGCAGTTCTCGTGAGATAGGCAGCCTCCACTGGGGTATTAGGGATGGGGGTGTATCTTCTACTTCCTTCATTAACCCTTGTCTTGCCGTGGGTCCCACTCTCTGTATACATTGGGACACATTCAATGGTGTTGACTGACTGATGAAAAGATGTCATTAGCTAAAAACAAGAGGCTATAGAAGAGGTTCAAGACCAATCGACCTCTGGCTAGGAAGATAATGGTGATTTAGTAAGAGAAAGAAGAAAAAGAGGAGATGATTCTAAGAACCACACAAGAGAATTCAGAAGAAAAGCATGATTCTGTGTGACTCTGAGCCTTTTGCTGGCATCCTTAGCTTCCAAAAAGCCCTCCCCTCTCTGGATGTCAGCTCCTACCATCTATATTGCTCATTTCACTCCTAGCATGGATACTCTGCCTGGCTCCGTACATTTCTGCATGTAAGCTCCGTGTCCCAAACCACATATCAAGACCCCCAAGGACAGAATGCATGTCCTACACGTTTTTTGCCTCTTCAGTATCAAGCCTGTTGCCCCCTCACACACTAAATATGCAGTGACTGTATTTTCATGATGACAATTGCCATAAGAATGACTGGGACAAATAGTATAGCAAATTTTCCTGTCTAAATATGTCTTTTGCTTTTTAAAAAAAAAAAAAAACATTAAATTAATAGTAATGCAACGGCTATGTCTGAAATTGATATTCCATTTAGGACAAGGTTTAAGTAATTATATAAGCAGAGTTTGGTTCATTTTTCACTCACCATTAATAGTCATAATCAATGCTTAATTAGTTGCTGGTTTTCTCTCAAGCTCAAGCAGACTACATATTTCTAATTTTTGATTTTTAGAGATAGAAAGTGCTGGAGGGGCAGAGGGAGAGAGAGAATCTCAAGCAAGCTCCACACCCAGCGTGGAACCCAATGCAGGGCTTGTTCTCATGACCCTGAGATCATGACCTGAGCCAAAAATCAAGAGTTGGACGCTTAACCGACTGAGCCACCCAGGCACCCCTATAGATTTCTAATTCTACATGAGACAGTGTCTACAAGAAATCTAACAGGCTCTCTTACACGTAGTAGACACTCAATAAATATTAACTAAAATACCCTGGTGATAAAAATCATTCACCTTGAATCATTTTTAGGCCAAACCTTCCTATTAAGGCCCTTTGGAGTTGTTGTTGTTTTTTTTTTTAAAGATTTTATTTATTTATTTGACAGAGAGAGAGACAGCGAGAGAGGGGACACAAGCAGGGGGAGTGGGAGAGGGAGAAGCAGGCCTCCCACTGAGCAGGGAGCCTGATGCAGGGCTCAATCCCAGGATCCTGGGATCATGACCTGAGCCAAAGGCAGATGCTTAACGACTGAGCCACCCAGGCGCCCCGAGGCCCTTTGGAGTTTTTTAACATCTTGATTTTCAAAACCCTTACAGGAAACTTGTACTTATCCTAGAGTGTTTCAGAGGGTTGAGGCTGGGGGACCCGGTAATCAGATCTCCCTGGAGAGGTATTCTTTCTGATCCCTCTCCTCACCTCTTGCTTTCACCCTTTGGAGAATCCATCAGATCTTCATTATCTCTCAGGGCTTCTCTGTGGAAAAATGTGTTGAGATCACTTAGCCTTGGGTTTTTGTTTTTTTTTTTCCCCGGTTCTTTTTCTAAACAAGAAACACTTAAAACTATATGTTTGGGATTTATCTGGCAAAGGGCTTTATTTTTTGGCCTCTTCCTTGCTGTCAGACAAAAGCAACACTGGAAGAGGAAAATCACATTGCAGGGCAGTCAAAACAGTCTCATGGCTGTGTTTCTAATCCCGCTTGAAGTTTCTTTTTCCCCCAGATTTTTCCTTGAAGCTTGCTCTACTTAGAATAGTACTGGCAGATTTAGAGTAGGTCACAGCATGCATTTTGACAAAGGCAACCCATTTTCAAGAGGAAGACTCAAGAAGCTTAGGCTCCAGAGCGGTTGTCTCGGCTCAATGTCACACTACAACTTTCTATCTGTGTCTCTTCTCTGCCTCAACTTTCTGTCTGTAAATGGAGGCGAAAATTGTTTATATCTTACAGGGTTGTTAAGAATTAAAAGAGCACCTGGCACATAACAAGTACTCGATGAATATTAGTTCTCATTATTTTTACTGGGCGCCTAATGTGGGGGCACTCATCATTTGCCAGCCACTGTGTGTGCATGTGTGTGTGTGTGTGCGTGTGTGGATGTGCACACGCATGTCCATAGTGCATTCACAGACTCCCACACACTATGTAACATTTATTTGTTGTGGGTCTGCCCCAATCTTCAAGGTGGGTGCTTACTCTGTTTTATTCACTGCTGGGTCTTTGTACCTGAAACAATGCTAGGCATAGTTGGCACCCCAAAACGTTATTTGAGTAAATGTTCAGGGAAATCCCTAAACACAGATATGTGCACACACACACACACACAATTAGGAATAGAAAGCATTTTCTTTCCAGAAATCTTGATATTAGACTGATGGAGGACAAGCTAGCAAAGAGAAGATCGTGAATAAGGTTTGGTCAACACAGTTCGATTTCAGAAAATATTTTTGTATACAAATTGAGATTTCAAGAGAAGAGGTTAACACACCAACTTTGTAGGAATCAAAGAGGGGGGGAATGGGAAATTGTCCCAAGCGAGGAGATACTGCAGAGGAAGAGAGAGAGGGAGCGGCAGGGCGCCCCTGACCCCTGCCTCCTAAGGAGGCTGTCGTGGGTGCGCTGGGCTTTTGCCAAGGTGGGTCTGCCCCCTTTCCAGGGCTTCCTCTGGACCACGCGCCTAGAGAAGCAGTCGTGAGTTCCCTCCAGCTATCCCCAAAGGGTTCTTCTATTTAGGTCAGTTTGCTCAGTTTCCCAGAGCTCTGGGGATTGCTTTAAATGACAATTCCTGGACACTTTAAGTGCTTTGCTGAGTCACCGCGTAAGAACTTTCCTGCAAAGAGGTCTGAGACTCCGCTGACTGAGGCAACAGGCCACAGCTGTACAGCGCTCATGATAGGCTCAGACTAACAGCAGCTGATTTTGAGGCTGTTCTGTGTTTAGTGTCTGGGAGAGAACCCAGGTATTCCTGACAGGGGAAGCCACCCACTGCCCATGCGGTGCAGACCTCTCTCCATGTGCTTTTCTCCCGGGACTCACAGGCTCCCGTGACCTCCAGCTGGAGGACTCCCCAGCCCTGCTCAGCTTCTCCTGGGACTTCCAGAGCAGACTCCACTCTCCCCATCCACTTCTCCATCCCAATGTCCCTGGAAATAGTCCAGACATGAGTGTTCACACCAAAGAATGTGAGGGGTTGGTGTGGATCACTTCCTGGGCTATCTGCTCTCTGGAGAAGCACAGGGATCCACATAAATCACCCTTAGCAATCATGCACGAAGCCACAGGTCCTTCATAAGGTTAGCCCTCCTCATTTGGGAATTGTCGAGGCTCAGGGGCACAATTCCACCAGTTTGGCAAAGTGATGATGTAGAAAGAGAGCTTTTTATCCAGTTTTATCCACAGTGAACTATTTCAGCAGCAAGCTTCCATACAACAACAATTAATGAGCAAATTACAAATGGGGTTATCTAGTTAGAAACGGTGGGAACTTCGAAATGAACTCCATTTAAGCATTCATCGGCCAAAAATCTAGTGAGAGCTTGCTATGGGGGAGACTTCGGGGCAAGTGAGGGAACGCTGAGGTCAGTTGGAAAGGACGGATGTTGATTTTGCTACGCAGCATGTTGGGCATTTTCCCGATCTTTGCAACAACGTTGTGAGGTAGGTGTGGCGAAGACGAGTACTTGCCAACTTCTTTTAGGAACAGACCCTTCCCCACCTGGAATTTTAGCAGGGTATGTGACTTCCTAGCTGTTCCTGCATAGGACAGTGGAAGAATCAGACGCTAAGGGTTGGCAAACATTTCCCGGCTTCCCCTGCAGGTAGGTATAGCCGAGACTCTGTGCTAGTCGACAGGATTTGAATGAAAGTGGTGTGTGCACCCTTGGGGTGGAGTCCATATGAGGGGAGCTGTTTCCTGTCTGCTCTGCCTTCCTGGGAACTGGTTGTGGGGCTAGCAAATAAACTTTAGTTCATCTGGGCAGTGTGAAAGCAGTGAGACCAAAGGAACCCACGTCCCTGGCTGGCCTTGGAGAACAGTCCCGAACAACCACCTGCCCACCTATGGGTCATTACAGGAGAGGACAGTAAACTTCTATCTTTATCTGAGTTTTTCTATTCGGACGTCTCTCTGCTACATAAACTCAGTTTTTACAGTTTTAATATGGTGGATGAGAAATCTATGCTACAGATGAAAAAAATAAAGAAGTTAAGCAAATTTTCTAAAATACCAAGGTACTATATGGTCCTATACACCCAGACTCAGACTCCGGTCTGATGCGATCTGCTTCCTCATGCCATCTATCAGCACAGAGTAGACGCTGTGAGGTCCCTTGGGCTTCTCAAGAAAAGGAGTTGTACTGTAGGGATTTTTAGGGGTTGGTCTGACAAAAAGCTTGTCAGAAAAGGGGGGACTCTAACATTTACTGAATACTGCTATATGCACCCTGAGGTGCACTTTACATATGATGTTGCATTGGAGATACAGATGTTGTTCCCCAAATATGCGCAGTCTAAGACGACATGCCCTGAACTGACAGTGAGCTCCACATGAGAGAGCAGAAGCCTGGGGGCCGCAGACGAGGGAGAGGGGGTGTCTGGCCACACGGGGTCAGGCACAGCTTCACGGAGGAGGTGGTCCTGGGCGTGGGTCTTGCAGAATAGGCAGTGTCTGGGGAAAGGACATGGCAAATAGGGAGCTCGGCAGGAGCCAAGGTCAAGGAGCAGGAGAGCACCGGCAGCACGGCCGGAACAGAAGCTCCATGAGGTGTGGTAACCACGGGCAGGCTGGCTCAGCTCAGGGAGGGCTTTGAGGAACGGAGTTCAGACTTCACTAGAGAAGTGGAATCACTGTGTTGTGTACCCGAAACTCACCTAACGCTGTGTGTCAGCTACATTCAAATTTTAAACCCTGCAAAAAGAAAAAACAAGCAAACAGAAAGTCCAGATTTCCAGTGTCGAATCCAGGGACGCCTTCAGGATTCTGAATACAATGGTGGAAAAATCAGACACTCAGAGGCTGCCTATTTCCTGAGCCACTCCGGGGCCCCAGGCACTGGCTCCAGATGAGTGTACCAGTAAGCTGGACACTCCGTGGAGGAGGACAGACAGGAAACCGGGAGGCTAAGTAGGGAAGTAGCAGCACCTACTTCTAAGTAGAGAAGAAGGAGCGAAGGGGCGGGTCGGATGGAAACCATGCATGGGGAAGGCTGGGCAGACAGTGCTTGGCAGCCCGCTGGGTGTGGGAGGGGAGGGACAGAGAGGAACCTAAGATAACTTGGAGGTTTGTTTTCGTCTAGAAGCTTGAAGGGAAGAATATTTCTTAAAGTTATGCTGACCTTTTTTTCTCCTTATTAATACAGTGCACATGAAGTTCTACAGAGAACTAAAAAGACCTCCCTTTTCTGAGCATTATCCCTTCACCATGAGAAGGCACAAGAGGCCTGGTGGCGGTGTCCTGCATTTCTCTGGGGATGAGTGCCACGGTGGGGGGTTAGGATTATGGGCCTCCGGGTCCACACCCCTGAAGGCAGGATGCATGCCTCAGTGGGCAGGTTTCGTGGCTGCGAGCAGGGTTACCGACGCCCTGGGCTGTGACTCTGGTTGACTTTGGGTTGTTTTTTTGCTTTTTGGATTTTATTTATTTATTTGACAGAGAGAGAAAGAGAGAGCACAAGTAGAGGGAGAAGCAGGCAGAGGGAGAGGGAGAAGCAGACTCCCCGCTGAGCAAGGAGCCCGACTCAGGACCCCATCCCAGGACCCTGGGATCATGACCTGAGCTGAAGGCAGATGCCTAAGTGACTGCCCCTGTTTTTTAACAGTCAGATAGCTTTGTAATCTGTAAACTCACCCAAAGTTTGTAAATACCTTGAGGAATCTTGGGTATCTCAGGAGTCAGTGAGCAGGCTGTCTATACATCCATAGCAATGATGGGCTCCATACACACTCACTCGGCATGCTTCTCAGTCTCTGGGCCATGAAAAGTGAGCTGTCTTCCTCTGTCTGGCTTCCTTATCCTTTGCCTTTCCCTCTGGTATCTTTAGTCACCTTGTGTCACAGGACACCTAGAAGTAGTTGGGAAGTGTTCAACTCTGACGGGAAAGCAATGGTTCACCAATCATGTACAAACACGAGCTGGGGAATGAAGAGTGTCAGTCTCAAAGAGCCATCTAGTCTACCTTCCCAGGAGATCTAATCAGTTCCTCATTCTGGTGACCATTTTCACGTTGTCCCTTGCTGCCACAAACCAAGCGGGTATACCTTTTCGAGAACTGATTTATCACTAAAAGATTCAAATTGGGAAGCTGAAAGAAAACATTTGGTACCAACATATTTTTTAAAAAAAATTTGCCCATGAAAAAGGAACCAGATGTCAGTTTCTGATGGGGGAACGGACTCTTGGAGGTACCATAAAGCAATGTCCACACACTTCATTTCTTTTTTTTTTTTTTAAAGATTTTATTTATATATTTGACAGAGAGAGACACAGCGAGAGAGGGAACACAAGCAGGGGGAGTGGGAGAGGGAGAAGCAGGCTTCTCGCTGAGCAGGGAGCCTGATGCAGGGCTCCATCCCAGGACCCCGGGATCACGACCTGAGCTGAAGGCAGACGCTTAACGACTGAGCCACTCGGGCGCCCTCACATACTTCATTACTTGTTCTTTAACTGATTCTGTGGCCCCACTGTTGTCCTGTTCAGGTTCAGAAAGCCCACCCAGGGGTATGACCACTGCCTCATGAGGGCGATGTCCCTCGCCCTGTACCTCCCAGGCCACCCTCCTGCAGCTTGGATCTTGTCCGATCGGCACCGGGCCCACCAAGCACCCTGGAGCACTGGCCAGTTGGTGTGTGTCCCCTGCCTCCATTGTCCCATGTCTTGACTCCTGCATCTAAGCTACAGTCAGACTGGAGCTGGTGCCTCATCCTTAGTGAGGACTCCCACCTGGCAGCTCCCGTTGGGGGCAGGGGCAGTGGTGGAAAGCAACTGGCTTCTTTTCTTGGGCCTCACTATTCACCCAACGTCATGATTTGACCTCAGCTATGTAATAAGCTCTGCCCCTGGGGGCAAAAAGAAGAATTCAGAAGTGCCTCCCCTTCAAAGACTGTGCTTAGTCTATGGGGGGGGGGGGGTGTACAACAGACAGAAACTGTTGATTACAACCCAAGGCGGAGGAACTGTGCTGGAGACAGGCCCAGGAATGATGGAGGTAGGGATGAGGGCCACTGACCCTCCACAGCAAATGGAAAGAGCCCCCCTCCCCAGTCTTCCTCCAGCTCACATCCAGTCTTCATTCCCTCCATAGAATTCAACACTAGTGATGAACTCCCTTCCATTTTCTATTTATTTTTAATTCTAATCAAAGCATTCAGATTATGAAGTATTTCACACACACTTCGAAACATTAAGGCTAATATAACAGAAGCTCAAGGGGTGGTTTTGTATGACAGTTAAGAGAGAGTTAAGGGATGGCCCAGGGTCAGCACCAGGACTGCCTCCTTTCCCGTGTGATGTCGGGCTGGCTGCCCTACTGGGACACAGGGTGGTCACACCCCCTTGTGAGGCTGCTGGGAAAATGAAATGCATTAGCATTCCTACTGTCCTAGAACAGAGCCTGGCACACGGTCGGCATACGTGAGTGTCAGCTTTCATGGCCTGTAAAGGGCATAACAGTGTAGCGGGGGGTTTTTTGTTGTTTGTTTTGAGAGAGAAAGAGAGTGCATGTGTAAGTGGGGGTGGAGGGGAGGGGCAGAGGGAAAGGGAGAGAGTCTTAAGCAGGCTCTACGCTTAGCGCAGAGCCCAACTCAGGGCTTGATCTCATGACCCTGAGATCATGACCTGAGCAGAAATCAAGAGTTGGACACTCAACGGAACTGAGCCACCCAGGCGCCCCAAACAGCATAGATTTTGTAGTCAAGCTGCCTGCACACGAATGGCATCCAGCTCTACCACCTGGTGACAGTATCATCTTGAGCAAGCTGTTTAACCTTTCTGCGCTTTAATTCCCTTATCTGTAACAATATGGGTTCTATTGGAATGACCTCATAGGATTGTTTTAAAGGGCCCAGTCAATGCCTGTAACGTTCTGACAATGGTTCTAACACATAGCAAGTGGCCAACAAATGTTAGATGTTATTACAAAATAGAAACCCTGTGCCCTGACTCAGTGTTAACAGGTGCTAATTTTTGCCATATTTGCCTCGGATCTTTTTTTTTAATTAAATAAAATGTTACAACTAAAGTAGAAGTTTCCATCTTCCCTCTTCATCCCTTTCTGCCCATCTCCAGGGTTATCCACTCATTTGACCACGGTGTGTCTCCTTCCCGTCCATGGAGTATTTCTTTTACATTATACGTATAATATATATATATATATATATATATACAATGTATAGACTTTTTTATGTTTTAAGCTTTTTATAGGTAGGATCGCACTGTATATTTTCATCTATAACTTGGCTTCTACCCCCCACCTTCCCCCCACCCCCTGTGCTCCCCCCAACCAACTTTATTTCTTTTTTAAAAAAAAAGATTTTATTTATTTATTTGAGTGAGAGAGAGAGAGAGGGAGGAGGGTCAGAAGGAGAAGCAGGCTCCCCACTGAGCAGGGAACCCATGCAGGACTCGATCCCAGGACTCCAGGACCATGACCTGAGCCAAAGGCAGATGCTTAACTGACTGAGCCACCCAGGTGCCCCCAACTTTATTTCTGAGATCCATGTTCCAGTTCATTCATTCTCACTGTGGTATTGTATAACATCGGATACATAAACCTGAGTTTGTTAGTCCACTCTCAAAGGATGGACAGTGAGGTTGTTTCTCGTTTCGGCTACAGCAAACATGCCACATCAACCATCTTTGTGTGCACACCCTCTTTGCAACGCTCTGATGCTGGGCTTCCATGGTTTTCTGACTATTCTCTGCCTGTTTTAGTCTGTAAAGCAACAGACAAGTGTCTTTAGTCTTAATATGTTGAGGATTGTGCCGGATAACTTAGATGCATTGTCTTATCTAATCTTCACCAAGTAGGCAGCAGGGCGGAATGATTACAAACAAGGAGTCTGGTGCCAAATACCTGGGTTCAAATGCCAGCTCCTCTGTACACCCAGAGCAAGGTTTTGAGAAGATCACTTAACATCCTGGGGCCTCAGTTTCCTTCTGTATAAAATAGAAGTGACCATTGCCTCTCTTGTAGGCTTCTGGGGAGGACTGAGTTAATGGAAAACACTCAGAACCGTGCCTGGCACATAATGAATGCTGTGAAGGTGTTACAATTAGGCAGGTTTCACAGGAGGGGGAAAGGAGACTCAGAGAAACTTAGTAATGTTTCCCAAGCCAGCCAGGTGAATTGCATGCAACCTTGCTGAGCATCGATCTCCGAAGTCAGGCATATAGAATATGGCAAGCTTCTAAGCCCACACACTTTCCACTACGCCACCTCTTCCTTATAGGGACCATAGGATTCATGCAGTAACTGTCTCCTCGGTACAACTGACTCAGGCAGGGAGACCTGGAGCCAAGAGCCAAATCTTGTACACTGTCCCTCCTTCCGAAGCTCCAGCGTACGTCTTCAGCAGGATCAGGAATTTGTCACTGGACAAGGTACAGTCCTCCTAACTGGCTTTTCTCCTTGCACCCCTGGCAGCCAGAGTGATCTGTTAAAATGTCAATGAGGACAAGGGAGCAAATGCAATACCATGGAGTAAAGGTAGTCTCTGCAAAAAATGGCTATCCACGTGCAAAAAGTAATCTAGGCACAAGCCTTAGACCCTTCACAGAAATGAACTCAAAATGGATTAGAGAGCTAAATGTAAAATGCAAGCCTAAGCAACTCCCAGAAGATAAGCCAGGAGGAAACCTAGCAGAGCTCGGGTATGATGATATCTTTTTAGATACAATACAAACGACATCATCCGTGAAAGAAATAATTGATATGCTAGAGTAAAATTAAAGACTTCTGCTCCGCGAAAGACAATGTCCAAAGAATTAGAAGACAAGCCACAGACTGGGAGAAAATATTTGCAAAGGATACATCAGGTAAAAGACTCTTCTCCAAAATATACAAAAAACTGTTCAAACTCAACAACAAGAAAATAACCCGATTAAAACTGGGCCAAAGACCTAAACAGACTCTCACCAAGGACAAGCAGATGGCAGATAAGCGCATGAAAATATGTTCCATATCAAATGTTTTGAGGCAGTTGCAAGTTAAAGCAATGATGAGATACTACTACATACATATTAGAATAGCCAAAATCCAGAACATGGAGAACACCAAATGCTGGCGAGGATGTGGGGCAACGGGAACGCTGATTGCTGTGGGAATTCAGTCGTGGCTGGTAGGAATGCAAATTGGTATAGCACTTCAGAAGACAGTTTGGTGGTTTCTTGTAAAACTAAACACGCCCTCACCATATGATCTAGCAATAGCACTCTTTGGCTTTCACCCAAAGGAGTTCAAAACTTCTATCCAGACAAAAACCTGTGCATGCATGTTGATAGCAGCTTTACTCATGATTGCCTGGAGGTTAACGGGTAAATAAACTGGGGTGCATCCAGGCAATGCAATATTTAGCTCTAAAAAGAAATGAATTATCAAGCCACGAAAAGACATGGAGAAATCTCAAGTGCATATTATTAAGTGAAAGAAGCCAGTCTGAAGAGGCTGCATACTCTGATTCCAACTGTATGACATTCAGGAAAAGACCAAACTATGGAAATAGAAACAATAGATAGATCAGTGGTGGGCGGTAGGGTGATGAATAGGCAGAGCACAGAGGATTTTCAGGGCAGTGAAAATGCTCTGTATGACCCTATATTGATGAATATATGTCATTATACATTTGTTCAAACCCATAGAATGTACAATAGCAAGAGTGAACCTTAAAGTAAACCATGGGCTTCCGGTGGATTACATGTCAATGTAGGTCCATCCTCGGTAACAACCGTGCTCTCTGAGGGGTGATGATAATATGGGGGGCTGTGCGTGGGTGGGGGTGGGGGATATGGGAAATCTCGATATCTTCCTTTCAATTTTGTTGTCAATCTAAAACTGCTCTAAAAAAATACAGTCTTCATAACCATGTAAATCAGCTTGTCACTCTTCTGCTCAAAACCTTCCACTCATTTCCCATCACACTCAGAATGAAACCCAACTCCCAGATTATGATGTGCCGGGTTCTCAGGACACGCTGACTGGCTTCCTGTCCACCTCACCTCTTCCCTTGGCTCTTGTCAAACTGGCCTCCTCATGTCCCTGAACTTGGCACCTCATCCCCCCTCAAGGCCGTTGCATCTACTGTTTCTTCTGCTTTCCCTGGATCTTTCCGTGTCATTCCCTCATTTCACCCAGGAGGCCTCTGCTCTGATGTCACATTCTGCAAGACACCTTTCCTGACCCCCCCAAAGGGCTGTCTTACCCTTTATCAGCATTTCCTTACCAGCCAGTCGGAGCCAATGCTGCCCAATAGCTCAAGGGCAGGTCTCGTGGCTGGATCTTTGAGAGGTCCTGGGGGCCTGGGGTAAGGCCTGGTGTGGCAGGATGGGGGGCGGCAGGGGAGGAAGGAATGGAAGACCACTTAGGGTAGCCGCTATTTGCCTGCTGGTAGAGCTGTCTTTCAGTATTTTAAGCAGTGTGGCAACATCAGTCCATACCACTGTATCACCAGGGCATAGTGCTGGGTCAGGCAGAGAGTAGGCCCTCGAGAGATATTTGCTTCATTAAGTAAAGAAGGAAGAATGGACAGGACAACACTTTGGGGTAAGGAAGTGAAAACTGTTAGCTTGCGGCATGGGGGAGGAAGGTAGAGAGGTGCTCCAGGTTGGGATGTGATATTAGAAGCTGGGGGATTGGAGAAGGACCGGTCTCCTCCTCTCTGGGGGCCACCTCTTCTTATCTACTGCAGAAAAAAGGGTTCTGCTCTTGTGTCCTCCACCGGAAGTTGCTCCTCTGGTCTGCCATGCCTGCTGCTGACTTCGCCCTTGGGTTGGCCTGCTCTTCCTGGAATCTGGTGCAGCTCCATAACTGGCTGTTCCCTCGACGCGGGCGGCAGCAGGGGGAAGATGTGGGGGACAGCACCCCGCACCACCACCCAAGGCTCCAGAGGTGTTTCAGAGTGTCCACGGAGCCCCATGCATGTTCAGAAGAGCCTCTTCACTTGGTTTTATGCTCTGCTGTTGCATTCCGAAATTCGTCATAACTTTGAAACAAGGGGCCCTGCATTTTCCTTTTGCACGGGGCCCTGAAAATTACGTAGCTGGAACTGAGGGTCCTATTTCCATAAAGTAAGAAAACAGCCTGCTCGAGTTGAACCCCACCCACAAACAGACGATTTCTCATTATTGCGGGCAACAGCTGAGCTCGGGGTCTGCCTGTGTAGCAGTGGGGGGCCCTTTACCCAGCTTTATGCCTTCAGGTGGCCCCAGAAAATTAGGCAGAAGATTTAAAGAGCTGCTCTTTGATACCTCAGGCTGAGCACTTCATTTCATTTCTCCCTGAGCAGAAAGGAGACAGAGACAGGATTTATGATTCTCTGGTAGGGCGAGCCATCCCCGGAGGTCTGGGAAAGTAGCACGCGTATGAGGAGAGGCCCGTTTGTTTGCAGAGGCACCCCGGGTTTGTTTCTTGTTTTCATGTATTGGTTTGTTGCTAATTGGCCAGAGTTGTCCTGACAACTGAATTCTGGCTTCCCAGACTCTGGAAGCCCAAAGAGTTTGTTCAGACACTTGAATTTGCCCTCAGGTGAGGTAGAAGAGACAAGACTGAGCTTAAGGCTGGGGCTGGGTCGAATTCCAGTTGCTTCGAGTTCTTGTGTTCTTCCGGGGACTGTGAAGCCCCCGGGGGCAAGGTCTGCGTTTCAGGTGTCTCCATATACCTAGCACCAGGCACAGTGCTCTGAAAATAGTGTGGCTCAATCAATGTTATTTCTTAACCAATTAATGAAGCCATGGACCTATTCAACAGCATCTCCTGAGTCCCTTGCTATGTGGCAGATGGGAGACTGGGCTCCAGGGGCACAATCTGGAGGAGCACTCCTCCTCCTCCGGGCTCTAGACTGTGCAGGCAGCTCCCTTATGTGACCTCAAACTCCACATGCCCAAATGTGAGTTCATGCGCCTTGGCCAAGCCTAGCTCCTGACCCACATGCCCCAATGCGTAGAAGGCACCATTGTTCAGAGAGGTGCCACAGAGCAGGGACCGAGAGCACAGGAGGCAAACTGCCTGAGTGTGGGTGCTGGCCCAGCCCCTCAGTTGAGTGCACTATTCTGTGCCTCAGTTTCCTCAGAGTTGTGGGGATTGAATGAACTGATGCTACGGAGAATATGGGTAAGAGCTATTATTACTACCTGTGCAGGTCTTCAAGCCAGAAAACCAGGAATCAGGTTTAAAACCCGCTTCTCCTCCAAGCTGCACCCCTGCCCCAGTCCTGGTTCTATGATTTGCTCGGCGGTTGAAGAATCCATTCTGTGCTCTCTCTCTTTATCACCGAAGTCCTGGTCCAAGCCACTGTCCTCTGTCAATGGACCACTACAATTTTCCACATTTGGTCTTCCCACTTCCCCTCTGCTCTGCTCTGTTCTCCACACTATGCTGCTAAATTAATCTTTCCAAAACTTTGGTCTGATCATGTCGCCATGCCTACAAGATCTTCAGGGTCTCTAGCCTCCACACGTTCCACACCTGCCTTTGCTCTCTGTTTTACCAATGGGGCGCCATTGGCAATTTCAGCCAGATCATTCTTTGTCCTGGGGGACTGTCCTGTGCGTTGCACAATGTTAACGACATCTCTGATTTCTACCTACTAGATGCCTGTGGCAACCCTCACCCTAAGTTGTGACAAAAAAAATATTGCCCAACATGACCAGATGTCCCCTGGGGGACAAAATCACCCTCGTAGAGAACCTTTGCTATAAAGTGCTGTCTTCCCTCCTGGAATGAGGGAACAGGCTGTTCCTTCTGCCTAGAGCTCCGCCTACCCCTTCGTGGTCTCAGAATCTCTATTCCACCATCACTCCTCAGAGGAAGCTTCTCTGTCACCCCTGCTTCCTTGGTCCCCCTATTATAAGCTCTCCTAACATCGGGCACTACTCCTGTATGGTACTTACATGAACTCAGAACAAATGGTTGCCAACAGAGTTGTAATTCTGCTTTTACTTGCATGATGATTATTTGACTGACAACGATCTCACCCAACAGACTATAGGGTCCATGTGGGCAGGTTGTGGGCTCGTTTTCATCCTCACTGTAACCCTAGGATACAGCACCTGACTTCACAGAGCTGCTTTCTAGGTCGGAGATAGGCAAGTAAACAAGCAAATTCAACATGTTATTTTGTGGCAAAGTGATTACACATGGACAGCACACAGAGCACCCAACACAGTCTTAGGAAGGTCAGCGGTGCTCCTGGAGGAGGTGACGTCCCGGACCGTGTCAGGAGATCCGAAGCGTGTTTAAGAGTTACGTGAATGAGGGAGAGAAGAGAAACTGTGAGAGAGTCTCGGGCTCCAGGTGGAAGGATCAGCTCGAGCAAAGACACAGAAGTAAGACTGCCTGGCCCTCAAGTCCCTCCTTCTCCAGCTCTTCTGCCACCTTCTTTCTAACTCCTGCTCATCCGGGGTTAAGGGCTTGCTTAAGCGGCCTCCCTCCAGAGGTGGTGTGAGGGGAAGAAGGGATGGAGACCTTGTCAGCTCCCAGTAGGGTGACCAACCATCCCAGCTGACCTAGGCCTCTCTTGGTGTTAGCACAGCAAGTCCCACGTCCTGGGAACCCGCTGGTCCCTGAAGGAACCAGACGGCGGCTCTTGGTGCTCTGGGTTCATCCATAGCTGTGCCAGCCACCTGGAAGGAGCAACAGGCTTCTGCCCATCTTGGGATGATTTCTGGACACCTGGGCTTGAGTCCCGACTCCGTTGCTTGGTAATTCCTGGTAATTCCTGGGAGTTGTGTCTCCAGCCTCTCTTTCCTTCACAGGCCCCCCTGCCTCATGCAGCCGCCACAAGGGCTTAATGAGAGAATGTCTAGAACAATGCTTTGTAAGCTTTGGAGCATAAGGCATTTTTATTACCATTCCTTTCTGGATCATTCAGGTCTGGAAGCCCTGAAATCCCGCAGAGCCCAGCGGAGGACTCAGGGAGGATGCTCTGGGCCACTCCAGGCTGCGAGCGAGCTGCCCACCAGGCAGCCACAGTCAAGGCCTGTTTGGACAGCCGTCCCCTGGACTCCTGGTCTGGCCGCCTCCTCTCCAGCTTGCACCTCCTTTTCCTCTCACTGGGGAAACAAACACATTCGGAGTTTAAAGGAATGAAACCACTCCATAAAGTGCCAGTCTGAGGGAGAAAAGCTTCCCACTCCTTTAGAGAGTAGGTGTGCCTTGGGGCAGAGCTTCCCAACTCCTTCCTCCAGGGAAAACCCAGCGGAGGCCCCAAAGCCAAGGAGGCAGGCATGCCGGGCAGGCCCTCCTCGTAAAAGCAGGAGCCTGCATTCTCTCCTCTCCTCTCTTCCTGGAAACCATCATTTGCTCCTGTGGCCCAGTGCTGTGACTCTGGTTTACCTCCCACCTGCACCCACAGCGCCAATGCGGAGGCCACATGTGACCTGTGACAGCCTCTCAGGCACCCGGGCCATGGAATAAATCCCCAGCAGGCTGGGGCAGTGCTGTGATTCTGTGCTAAGTGGGCTTGACAAGTAGCTCGCAGGGCCTCGGGAGAGGGTTGCCAGAGAAAACATGGGATGCTCAAGTATCACACAGCTCATACTCATGCTGAAAAGTATTTGTTGTTTATCTGAAATTCAAATGGAACCGGGCATCCTGTAGTTTTAGTCACTCAAATCTGACAACCCCACCTTGGAAGCCCATTTCTGCGTCCATTTTTTACTTCCTGAGTGGAACCGGTCCAGGGCCTTAATTTCCTGCTGGGATTTCTGGGTCCAGTCGTTTGTTCCTGCCTCCCCCTGCCCGCCCCCCGCAGGGAGCACCAGATTCCCAGGCATTAGCCATCGGGAAGGGGGTGGGGCCCCAGAAGTAACCTGCTTGCAGTTCTGTCTCTAATGAGCAGATAAGATTGCTGAATGTGGAACTGGAAGGTGATCCCCCTGGGGAATCTTGCAAGATCCTATAGAGAGCATTTGTAGACACAGAAGGGATGACTGTGGTTGAGCTGAGTGAGTGGGTGAATTCCCGGAGAATATGGGTGGTGGGCAGCCTGCAGCTGAGACATGCAGGTGGGAGGCGCACCTCTCTTTGGGCATTGGGGGTTTGGCCTACTGCCATGACTGGAGACTCCTGTGTCCATTTGTATCTAGGAATTTGCCGGGGCCCTGGGAGAAAAGGTCTCGGGGTTGCAGCCTGTTGCCCTGGACTTTCAGAAAAAATCAAGGCATGTGTAATGAACTTAGGTAGTGAGTAGCTGAGGCCAGATCCCAGAAAAAGCAACAAGCTTGGGGGTGGGGGTGACACCCCGCAAGGAAACACTACAAAGGAAGGAGGTGGGAAGAACGGGGCTGAGGAGGGAGAGTCTAATTCTAGACACAGTGTGTCATGGATACGGGAGCACGGCTTGACTCTGGCCCCATGAGGGCGTCTTGGAGGGTGGGAAGAAAGTAGGTGAACTAAAGGAGCCATGCCATTAAGAGTTGTCCTGTTAGGGCCAGAGCTGTTTTTCTGCTGTGCATCCTCATCCTCATCGTAGCTATTGCCTCTCACTCCCCGAGGAACAGCGAGACTGGACAAAGTGGCAGAGCCTCTGTAGGCAGCTGCAGGGACGACCAGAGGAGCTCTGAGAACAGTGGGAACTCAATCAGCCCAGAGCTCTGGAGACTGGCCAAGACCTTGGCGCCCTCTCACACACACCTGCAGGGCAGAGGCCCCTGAGCCGGCCAGGCGGGTGGTTCAGAGTTCAATGGTCCTGAGGTCAGACCTTTCCATGGAGTCGGAGTTCCTTCTCTTCCAGTAGGTGGCAGCAGGTGAGCAAAAAGGACTGAGATTGGATTTAGGGGCACAGGTGTGCGTGTGCGTGTGTGTGTGTGTGTGTGTGTATGCACAACCTGGATAAGTAACCAGACTTCTCCAGTTTGGCAGGTGGGGGCTCCGTGCTCTTCCATCTTGATTATTAAAGGAAATGGAACCTTACTGTGTAGTCAAGGCTTAGTGAGGCTTGGGGAATGCACATGGGGAAGACGCTGTCCGTTTGGATTCCGCTTGACACGAGATTCAATGTCTTTTGATGAAACTTCTTTTGACACCAGATTCAACTTCTTCCAAATGGAAGATATTGCTCAGTTTTGTCAGTTCTTATCTCTCTTGAATGTTCAATTCATAAGGAAGTAGGAGAGGGGAACTATTTTTAAATGGCATCCCTTTCTCTGAGTGGGTGCAGCTGTAGCCTAGTTTTGGAGTGTGGAGTACAGACTAGATTTCAGCCCCCTGTTCTCTCCTCGGATGCATGCCCCCGCACAACCTTAAAGAAAGAATGCTCTAGAACATAAGCCCCATTACCCTATCATGACATTGTTACACTGATAGAATTAGTGAACATTTACCATATACCAGGTACTAACCTAAACACTTTACGTATTTGCTTGGAACCTTTTGATCTTGTAGCAGCTCTGTCAGATGAGGAAACAGAGCAACTTGCCAAGGTGACCCAGTCATGGTGCAGCCGCCTTTGCTCTCTTAACTGCCTGCTGTCCTGCTCAACATGGAAAGATCCACTGCAACAAGGCAGGGCACAGATCAGAGGGAGGCCACAAATGAAAGATCTGTAAGAAAAGTCAGGCAACGTGGGGAGAAAACGAGACAGAGAGCAAAACTGGTAACAAACGCTTGCCTGGAAGTTCAGTGTGCCAGAGAGAAACCACATGCACGGTTAGCTCCGAGCTTCTCTGTAACCCACACGAAGAAAGGGATCATAGTCATTTTCAAGATTCCGAGTCTCCATAAGGTAGAGAGTTCAAGTGTCAGGGGAGAAGCACAACTATTTGTGGAACTAAGATAAAAGGGAATTATCTCAAGTTGGTTGTTGAAGAACCACTTATCCAAGGTCTCACAGCTGCTCAGCCAGATTTAAACCCCAGCCATCTGGCCCTGCAACCCACATTCTCACACGTGGCCCCACACTGCCTCTGGAGCTGGACTTGGTGCTCTTAATGAATGTTTGTTGAATGCCTAAGTGACCGGACCAGAAGAGCCCCATCAGGTGGTTCAGGAGTGCCTGGGGCAATGGGAGTGCTGCTGGATGTTGCGGCCCCCGTTTTTATGTAAGAGATGTTTGTGAACTGAGTGTTCATGCTTCAGGGACCTGCCTGTGAGTAATAACCTTGATGCGCTCCCAAACACCAAAGCAAACTAACTTTTAAATGCATTCGCTCAGACAAACAGCATAAACGGCTCTATTGTGTGTCTCCCTTGTCTTCAGCAGAACCTAAGAATTTGCTTGGAATCAACCTGATATGAATGGAATTTTACTTACTCACAGGAGCTCCACTGAAACTCAGTCATATTCTCTCTCTCTCTCTCTCTCTCTCTCTCTCTCTCTCCCCCTCTCCCTCCCTTTCTCCTTACCAGGACTTAGATGAACACTAGGCTTGAATCAGACACTGGGCTGCTCTTATAGTAAAGTAGAGAGGGAATATTATTATAAGTATAAAGCTGCTTATAAAATTCTTACAGCAATTGGAAAAAAATTGGAAACATTAACAGCTAAATCCCAGTTCAGCTTACACTTCATTAAATAAAAAATCCTTCAAACATGATAATCATTCAAAGAGGTCCTTACTAAGCATCGTGGAGAACTAAATCCACGGCCAGTGGGAAGGAAGCAGATGGCCCTGAGCCCATAAAAATCCCCAAAGCTCCATAATCGAGCTCATATTTTCACCGAACTGCGTCTAAAATTGTGTAGCACCTCTTAAACTGAATGCCTGAAGCTAATGCATATTAAGAATCTACTGCAACTTAGCCCCCTTTTTGGTTTGTTCACACACCTTCCCTTCTTTGGGACCCACAACCACCCCGGGATTTAGGTTGGGCAGATATAATTATCCCGGTTTTATAGTTAAGAACACAGGCTCAGAGAGGTAAAGAAACCTGCTCCTGAGAACAACGAGGAACCCAGAATTCTGCTCTCTGACCTCTAACCTCCACTGAAGATGTGAGCCCCCGCCCCCACCTGCTGGAAGGTTGGAGAACTATGAAGGCCAAAGGGGTGCTCAGCGTCCACAAAGCACGGCTCTGCATCTTCCAGTAAACCTGCTTTCCCTGCTGGAGGCCTTTGCCATTTACCGTGGGGAGCACTGGCCTGGCGCTCTCTTCTGCGGCTGCCTGGGCCATGTTTAGCAGCTCTTTCCTCCTCCTGTTGTCATGGCCAAGTGCCCTTTTACTGCCATGATGCCTCAGGAGGCTCCACTCCATCCTGAGGATGTGGGGTCTAGGACACAGAGCTACAGTCAGAGAAAACTCTATGCTCCAACAGGTTCAGCTTCTTCCTAACTGTGTGCCATAGAAGTTTCCTTAATTCTCCTGGGTTACTGTGAAGGTCAAAAAGGGTGAAACGTACAGATGGCACCTAGCAATGTGCGCAGCATGACAAGTTTTAGTGGTCCTTAACCTTTCGTTCATGTATTTGGCCATTTCTGCCATTTACTTGGCCATTCCTGTAGTGTGTCTGCTATGTGCTCAGCATTGTTCTCGGCACTGGGGATGCGGCAGCGGACAAATGAATGTTTGTTGAATGCCTAAGTGACCGGACCAGAAGAGCCCCAACATGTGGTTCAGGAGTGCCTGGGGCAATGGGAGTGCTGGGAGTGCCTGGGGCAATGGGAGTGCTCCCATTACGTTCTGGGGTAGAAATAGATAATCAAAAATAAAACAGATAAGGGGCGCCTGAGTGGCTCAGTCGTTAAGTGTCTGCCTTCGGCTCAGGTCGTGATCCCAGGGTCCTGGGATCGAGCCCCGCATCGGACACCTTGCTCAGCGGGAAGCCTGCTTCTCCCTCTCCCACTCCCCCTGCTTGTGTTCCTGATCTCGTTCTCTCTCTGTCAAATAAATAAATAAAATCTTTAAAAAATAAAATAAAATAAAATAAAACAGGTAAAACCAAGAATTGCTGTGTGTGATCAATATAATGAAGAAAACTGAGGTGCTATAAGAGAATGGTTGATCCTGGAAGGCCTCTCGGAAGAGGTGACATTTAAGCTGAATTCTGGAGGACAAGAGGAGCCAGCTAAGCCATGAGCCTTGACAGGAGCTTGCCAGGCATAGACAATTCAAGTGCTAGGGCTGGGTGGGAGGGACCTTAGCATTTCCAGGAGCTGTCGAGATGTCTGTGTGGCTGGAGCGGAGGAGGTGAGGATGTGAGTGTCTGGAGAAGGGGCTGGAGACAAAAGCAGATGGCGCAGCCCTGGAAGGCCGTGGGAAGGAGTTTCCGCAGCCTGAAGAAGGGAGGCATGTGTGGAGAGACCATGTGGACGTACCGGACAGGAGTGGACCAGCTGGAGGGGTACTGAGTATGTGGTGTGTGTGTGTGAGACTCACTTAAAAATATATCCTGAAAATACAACAAGCAACAACCATCAGAACTGCCGGAGAAATGGATGAATCAAAAATTGTAGCTGGAGATGTTTAACACATCCTTCTCAGAAACTGATAGAACAGATAAAAATGGTAAAATGCACAGAGATAAAGAAGAGCTGAAATATAATAAATAAATACACACATATATGAGATTCTTTTTTTTTTAGTATATACATTAGTTTGGAGTACACATGGAGTATTTGCAGAATTGTCCCTGCACTAAATCATTAAAGAGGCCTCAATAAGCCAAAAGAATTGGCACCATTCAACATTCTCTAACAGTTGAAAAAAAATTAGGAATTAATAACAAAGGGATTTCAGTTCTAAAAACCTGTATGTCTGAAACTAAATAGCATCACTTGGGTTAAAATCAAGAATGTAAGAGAAATCGCAATATGACTAGAACTGAGTGACGATGAAGACACGGCAGATTTGGAAGGTAAACATGAATTTCATAAAGACATTTATCAGGGTATAAGAAAGGCTGGAAACCAGTGAGCTAAGCCACCAACTCAAAAGATCAGAAAAGAAGCAAGAGAGCACAACAAGAAGAAATCAACTCGTAGGAAGTAAGAAAAGCCAGAGCAGAAGTCTGTGAAGTGAGGAGTGGTGACAACAACAAAGAAGATTAATAAGACTGAAACCTGGTTCTTTCCAAAGAGTCATAAAATAGGTCTCTGTCAAGACAGAGTGAGACAAAAAGGGTAACAGACGAATAAACAAAATACAGAAAAATATAGGTGTGAGAATAATTTTAAAGTCCTGCTACAGACCAAAGGTTTGAGTGCCCCCAAAACCATATGTGGAAGTCCTAATCCCCAGCATGAGGGTATTTGGAGGTCAGGTCTTTGGGGGTAATTAGCTTTAGATGAGCTCACGAGGGTGGAGCCCCCTCGATGGGATTAGGGCCTTTACAGAGAAGAGGCCTGGCTCTCTCTTCCTGCACACGCTGAGGAAAAGCCACGTGAGCGCACAAGGAGAAGGCAGCTTTCTACAAGGCAGGAAGAGGGCCCTCACCAAGAACCAGGAACTGAATCTGCAAGCATCTTGATCCTGGATTTTCTAGCCTCCACAACTGTAAGAAAATAAATGTCAACTTAAACAACGGTTTAAGCCACCCAAGCTTCCACATGCTATTTTGTTATAACAGCCTGAGCTCACTAACACAAGTACGTTATGAAAACTCTATGCTAATAAATTTGAAAATCTAGATGAAATTAAAATGCACCAGAGGTTGAAAATATCTTAAATCGAAAACGCATTTAATACACCCAACCTGGGGTGCCTGGGTAGCTCAGTCGGTTGAGTGTCTGTCTTTGGCTCAGGTCATGATCTCGGGAACCTGGGATCGAGCCCCGTGTTCTGCTCCCTGCTCAGCGGGGAGTCTGCTTCTCCCTCTGCCCCTGCTCTTCCCCCCACCTCCCTTGCTCATGCTCTCTCTTTCACTCTCACTCTCTCAAATAAATAAATAAAATCTTTAAAATAATAATAATACACCTAACCTACCAAACACCATAGCTTGGCCTAAATGGTGAGACAGGTCTCAGCAGAAGAGATACATCTTCGGTTCTAAGAGGAGGAGGAGGGGGAAGGTGCTGACACAAGAATATTGGAAACTTGGTGGTGAAGAGAGCACAGAGTTTATTCTAGAGACTTCCATTTGTTCAATAAAACACGAAGCCAGGTCAGTAGCTGAGAGTGGGGATGAAGAAGAACTGGGGAGAAGGTGACAGAGTTCTGAGGTCAGAAGATAAGGCATAAAATAGTCATAAACAACATGATTCAAGACTCAGAGCGGCTTTGTAACCCCAGAGCCTGGTCCTGGCATGTGCTCGGTTAGGGCGTGAGGCATGGCCGACGGAGTGGGAGCCAAGCGGGCTACTGTGTGGACACAGGGGCTGGGCAGAGCGTTCAGATAGGCATCTTGGGCCTGGATGACAGAAAATCAGAGAGCACTGGATCTGACTGTCTGGTATATAGACCTGGCTGCGCCACGGCCCCTCCAGGCATTCCTGTGAACTCGGTTCTGGGCTTCGGTTTTTCTCATCTGGAAAATGGGAATAATGGTACTTACTGCCTTCACCTTACAGAGCTGGTGTGAAGATTGTGTGGGTGACTTTTCACTTGTCACCCCCTCCAGATCCTTCCTCACTCTCCTGCCTGGCTCTGTGCCCTGGGAGGCTGACCTCGATGGACCGCAGTTTCTGGTTCCTCAGCCCTCTGACTTCCCTTTGGGCTCAGCCAGCCGGAGGCCCCAGCAGCAGATAGGAGAATAGAAGGAGAGGACAGAGCTCTTAATGCTGCCCTTCCCTACTGGCTTTGCTGCAACTGGGGCAATGCCCCGTTCCTCTCTCCCTCCGCAGGTCCCACGAGGCAGCCCCACGACCATGGCTCCAGCTCTCTCAGGCTCAGACGACACCCCTCCCTCATCCTGCCCCTTCAGGCCTAAGGGTGGTAACAGCCCCTCCTGCTGCCAGTGCCTGGATATTGCCTGCGACCCTGGCCAGACCTCTGTCAATAGTCCCTTCATTCAACTCTTAAATCAGTCTCTTTGGAGGGTGCCATCCATTCCTGTCAGGCCAAGGACAGAAAGGTCATCCAGGTGCTGAACAAAGGTGAGGTAAGTGGGGGCAGGGAGAGAGGGTGCAGAAGAAGAGAGCAAGTGTAAAGGTAAGGGACCATCTATAAAATCTGGCATGGTCTGACCTGAGGAAAAAGGATTCTGCTTGCTTTCCCATGGCCTCGAAATGGGAAGAATGTTCTATTCTCTGGGAGCAGAAAAAGCTCAGTTTAATGCTGAGGTGTAAGGGTCTTGCAGAAACCAAGCCTTCATGGTCCCACCCGACAGAGGCTCCAGGGACAGGGAAAGGCAGGCCTTGTCCTTGGGCCCAAAGTGTTCTTGGAAGCCACTGACCTACAGCAAAGCTGCTCAGGTTTCCCACAAGAAACAAACAAGCTTGCCCTAAACAGCACGACAAACAAATCATTGAGGAGGGCAATAAAAAAATTATTGCTGAGCCAGCCATTCATTACATAAGTAGGTCTCCATTGATAAGCTTCTCTATATGTTTCTCTCCTCTGTTCATTCAGTGTGTCCTTTTAGGGGGTGTGTGCCAAATGGGGGAGAGGGAAGTGAGGCCCAGGGTCCCAGCTCCGTCATATGATGGACAAGTCCTCGTCATCTCTGCTTGCCTCACCCTGCTTGCCCTAGTTCCTTATCCAGCTTACCCCACATTAACCCACTGGGCCAGGCCTGACAGCATCCAGGTTCATTGTCACGGTCTCTGTTCGTCACGTCTACAACCAGCAGGCCAGCAGGCCCAGCGGCACCTGACATGAGTCCCTTTATCTCCGTGCCTCTCCCCAGCTGCAGCCAGCCACATCCCATCCGGTACCTCGGGAGCAAGTCCCACGGATTGGAGTCGTGTGAGCCTGAGTTGTTGAGATTTAATTCCCTCCCTCGGAGCCTCAGTCGCCTCATCAATAAAAGCAGAGGCCATCACGGCTGCCCCCAGGCTCGCTCTGAAGTACCTGGCAGGAGGTCCCAGCACACAGAAGACAATCAGTAATAGAGAGTGCCTCCTTTCCTTCACCCTGGGGTTCTCCTGCTGCTGGGACGCCTGAGTCCTAGGCCTTTCCCGCCGAGGGAACCACTGCTGGAGTGAGCACTGGGCATGGGCTCTCACTGGACATTCTCTGGACTTCCCTGCCTCCCTGTCTGAGGATGATCGCTGTACCTAGGCTACACTGTACCTACTTCACCCTGGTCCCAGCCGCCTTCTCCAGTGTCCCATCCTGCTTTCAGCCCAAACCTATCTGACTATGGTTTCTTTGAGCTCCCAAACTCCATATTTCTTTATTTATATATAAGATCATGAAATCCTGCTTTGAGTTCTATAAAATGGGTGCAAATATTCTGTATTCACTCTGGGCAGAGGGTGGAATGCTTGCCATCCTCTAACATTTATTTATATATGACATTTAAAGATGCAGTCTAGTCTGCATAAATTTGACTTAAAATTAATATAACAGCTATCATAATCTGTACTTCAATGTCTAATCAGCAGTAATTTTATTGGCTCATTCAGAACATTTGTGTTTGGAGAAGGTTTGGATAGCTTGGATCTCTTGAAAAAGCTGTCCAAGGGTGTTTGACTTGTTTTCATTTGATAAAATTCTTAGCAGTAAGTAGAGGCAACGAAAATCGTCCCATAGCCCAACATTAGAGTTGGTTCATAGTGAGTGCCTTTGTGGAGAGATTGCGAGAGGGAGGGGGAGGTGTGAGCACCAGCATTCCACTTTCACTTTTCATTTTGTGCCCTTAAGGTGATCTGACTTCACATTTATGTCATTCTTCTTTATGAAAGTCAGTGTCGACAGAGGCTGGGGTTTGTCAGAGGGGTTTTTGTTCTCTTCTTTGTTTCCTGTATTTAAAAACATAAATGTTATGTAATTTATATATTATAATATTTATAATATACACCATTATATACATGGTATATATTTTACATATGCTATTTTAATAGTTCGTTAAGGTGTAATAAGCAATAAGATACACACGTATACACCCATGAAACTATCACCAAAATCAAGATAATGAACAGATCTCTCTCCCAACAAATGTCCTCATGCCCCTTGGCAATCCCTCCCTCCTGTGCTCCCACCCTACCCCTCTCATGCCCCCAAAACACTGATCTGCTTTATGTCAGTAGAGATTATTCTGCATTTCTAGAATTTTCTATGAATGTAATTACATAGTATGTATCCTTTTCTGTCTGGCTTCTTTCATTCACCATAATTATTTAAAGATTTATCCATGTTGTTGAATATATCAATAGTTTATTCTTTTTTATTGTTGAAGAGTATTCTATTTTAGGAATATACCAAATTTGTTTCCACTTTGGGGCTATTTCAGGTTATTCCAAAGAAAGCTGCTATGAACACTCAGGTACAAGTGTTTGTATGGACTTTCTCTAGGGCAAATACCTAGGAGTGAAATGGCCGGATCACACGGTACGTTATATTTACCTCTTTAATAAACTTCCAAAGTGGTTGCACCATTTCCCTTTCCCACCAGCAATGTATGAGGGTCCCAGCCACGCCATGCCCCCCCCGTGTCCTTGCTAGCACAAGCTATGGTCAGACTTTCCATTGTAGACATTCTCAGTATCTCACTGTGGTTTTAATTTGCCTTTCTCTCATGACTAGGGATGTTGAGTATCTTTTCATGTATTCATATGCCACCCATATATCTTTCTTTGATGAAGTATCTGTTCAAGTCTTTTGCCCTCTAGGAAAAATTCAATTGTTGGTTTGTCATTAGAGTTTTAGAGCTTCTTCTATACAAGCTTACCTCATGTTACTGTGCTTTGCTTTACTGCGCTCTGCAGAGATTGTTTTTACAAAGTGAAGGTCTGTGGCAACCCTGTGTCAAGCGAGTCTCTCGGAGCCATTTTTCCAAGTAGCATTTGCTCACTCTGTGTCTGTGTCACATTCTGGTAATTCTTGCAATATTTCGAGATTTTTTCATTATTATTATATTTGTTATCCCTGATCTGTGATCAGTGATTGTGACTCGCAGAAAGTGTAGATGATGGTTACTATTTTTTGGCAATAAGGTACTTTTTAATTAAGGTTCTACATTGTTTTTTTAGACATAATGCAGTAGTTTCTCCTGCATAGGATTAAGGGTCCCCAGACATTTGTCTGGAGTCTTCTAAGTCTTCTAAGAGGATAGAGAGATGTGAAAAATCAAACAAATAGAAAACAAGCTTTTCAGAGAAAATAGCTGGAGAGAAGAACAAACATTTAAGAAGTTCTAATTGGTATTAGAATAATAATTATCCTCACTTAAGGACATATTGCAGGCAAGATCAAGACCAAATGAGAAAAGAACCATCAGGACACAAGAAAGAAGTCATGGAAAATAAAAATATGATGATTGCAAGGCAAATAAATGATCCTAATCTTGTAAAGTAGGTATATTTGCCTGCATGGGCTGCCATAACAAAATACCATAACGTGGATGGCTAAGCAACAGAAATTTATTTCTCACAGTTCTGGGGTAGGAAGTCCAAAATCAAGGTGTTGGAAGGTTTGATTTCTGGTGAGTCCTTTTCTGGCCAAGCAGATGGCCATCTTTTGCTGGGCACATGAACTCATGGTGTGCCTTCCTCTTCTTATAAGGACACCAGGCATCCTGGATCAGGGCCACTGGTATAACCTCATTTAAACTTGATTCTCTCCTTAAAGGCCCTGTCTGCAAAGACAGCCACACCGGGGGTTAGGGCTTCAATATATGAATTTGGGGGCAACTCAATGTGGTCCATTACAGTGCGAAATTGAAAAATACTGTCTACAGTCAATGGGAAAGAAATGAAGGCATGCATATCTATTGAAGGAACTTAAGATTCGAGGAACTTAAAATACTGACAACTGTATTGGAGCATCTAGATAGGCCAAGGTGGAACTAGAGACTTAAATCCTCACCTAGGAAAGCAGAAAGTCAATGGACACCATTCTGACTTCATAAATTAAGAAATAGTGGTAGAGCAATTGCACTACTGGGTATTTACCCCAAAGATACAAATGTAGGGATCCAAAGGGGTACGTGCACCCCGATGTTTATAGCAGCAATGTCCACAATAGCCAAACTGTGGAAAGAGCCAAGATGTCCATCGACAGATGAATGGATAAAGAAGATGTGTTAGATATATACAATAGAATATTATGCAGCCATCAAAAGGAATGAAATCTTGCCATTTGCAACGACGTGGATGGAACTGGAGGGTATTATGCTGAGCGAAATAAGTCAAAAAGAGAAAGACATGTATCATATGACCTCACTGATATGAGGAATTCTTAATCTCAGGAAACAAACTGAGGGTTGCTCGAGTGGGGGGTGGGGTGGGAGGGATGGGGTGACTGGGTGATGGACACTGGGGAGGGTGTGTGCTCTGGTAAGCGCTGTGAATTGTGCAAGACTGTTGAATCTCAGATCTGTACCTCTGAAACAAATAATGCAATATATGTTAAGAAAAAAAAAAGAAGAAGGTAGCGGGAGGGGAAGAATGAAGCGGGGGAAATCGGAGGGGTAAACGAACCATGAGAGACCATGGACTCTGAAAAACAAACAGGGTTCTGGAGGGGAGGGGGGTGGGAGGATGGGTTAGCCTGGTGGTGGGTATTGAGGAGGGCACATTCTGCATGGAGCACTGGGTGTTATGCACAAACAATGAATCATGGAACACTTCATCTAAAACTAATGATGTAATGTATGGGGATTAACATAACAATAAAAAAATTAAAAAAAAAAAAAGAAATAGTGGTAGAAGCAGATTACAGAGACTGAACACACAGCAGGAAGAGTTGAGAGGGGCTGTCCCCAGGAAGAGTCACCAGAAGCCAGAAGTGTACTGTGCTTTCCCTTTCAACGTGAACTTCTCCTTACTGTTTGGAGTCACGTCCGTGTATCGGATAAAAATTTAGCAAAAACTACCAACCAAGTTAAAATGAAACTGTGGTCTCTCCATCTGCTCTTTTCCTTTCCCTCCGGTGAGACCCTTCTTCAATATTTCCAAATATAGGGGCCATTTTGGAAACCCAAGCCTGGCAGTTACAAGCTCAGCTCCCACTCAGCATTTCCAGTTTCCTCTTTAATCCCGCTCTGGTCTTATCTTTATGTGTGTTTATTTCCACAATCAGACTGTAGTTCCCTTGAAGACTTATCTGTGGCTCACTTCCAATGCCTTGAACAATAACCTGGCACATGGAGATGCTCAGGGAATATTTGCTTTATAAACACAGATCTTGTTATCCCTCTGGGGAGCAGTTCTGCTCAGCATCTCATCATCAGTTGTGTCCCAGCCCTTGGAAACCAGTGCAGGGAGATCCTCATCAGGATCATTTTAAGGCAAAATGCCCACAATACATTTAGATTTTTCAGTATACATTTAAGAAAGAGATATCAGAAAATGCTATTAAAAATGCCTAGGAGAAACCCTCTCCCTGTTTACTTAAGCATAAGCTTTTTAAACCTCATATGTATCTTCTGCTTCACTCGTTCCTCCATCAGTTTCTCCTTAGTGGGTCCTATTATGTGCAAAGCTCTGTATAAATGCATAATTTTGTAAATCACGTCCTAACCTCACGCAGATTGTGAGCTGCCCTCAAATGTGGAAGTCAAGGCCATTATATAAATTCAGAATTTATACTGCAAAAACACTAGAAGATATACAGGTGCCTCTGGGTTGCTGAAAACTTAGAAATTAATTTTTTTTGTCAAGTAAATAATATTCCATCATTGCTTAATGCCGCTACCTTGGAGATTTCTTTCCTGCATTTCTGATTTATGCTAACCTGACAGCAGTTCTTGGGATTCTGGCTCTAAATTCCCTGCCAGCCCCAACCTCTCCTTTACAGAGTTCACAATCTGTGAACAATGCCTTGGTCAGTCCTTTCAAGGAATCCACTGTGAGGGCCAGAGGGCCTTTGGGGAAGAAGATGGTCTTTCTCTGCATGGTCTCTTTGGTACAAAAGAGGCAGTGAAGCACTTTGGAGCAGGATATCCGTGACTTCTAACCCTGGGAATGCTTTTATGCCTGGGTTCCTGACATCCAGACCCTTAGATTCTCAGGCTATTTCAAGTCTCCCAGGGGCCAGATCAGGATGGTGGGGGAAGAACAGGCAGAGAGTAAATGATCTGCTCAGGATCCTCCCTGTGGTCTTGGGCTAAGTCTGAGTACTCTATTATTCACAAGTATTTATTGAGACTTACTCAGGCCTTTCAGAAGCTCCATAGTTGAACTTCCTACTGATCATTCCTTAAGACATGAGCTCTGCTGCTGAAAGTCTAGCTCCACGTAGACATTTAAACACATAGTTAGAATAGACTGTGTCGCTGGCAACCGGAAGATTCAGAAGCAGCCCATATTCACAGATAATGAATGATTCTGTTTGTGTAGGCTGAGAAAAATAGGGGTGATCAGATCTGCCTAGAGTTTTGAAGGATGAGTAGACGTTTGTCAAATATATAAGGTAGAAGGAGAATCTAAACAGTGGGAACAGCCTGTAAAAATGAAGATGACCATGATCACATGAAATCTCTACTTAGTCTATCACCAGATCTACATACATACCGGCATCTGTGTCCATTTTATTTTATTTTTAATTTCCTTTAACAGTAGAGCAAGTATCCCTTAGGGAAGCTGACATCTTTCTGACATTGAGGGTTTTTTTTTAAAATTTTTTATTGTTATGTTAATCACCATACATTACATCATTAGTTTTTGATGTAGTGTTCCATGATTCATTGTTTGTGCATAACACCCAGTGCTCCATCTGACATTGAGTTTTTCATCATTAACATGATATCTTCTTTATTGTCTTTTAGATTTTTTTTCCCACGAAGATCTTACTCATGTTTGAATACCTTCTGTTTGGGGTTGTTGTTGTTGCCATTATAGATATTAACTTAAAAATTATCATTTCTATTTGGGTTGGGTAGAAAAAAACCAATACACTTTTTTTTTTTTTAAAGATTTTTATTTATTCATTTGACAGAGAGAGAGCGAGAGCAGGAACGCAAGCAGGGGGAGTGGGAGAGGGAGAAGCAGGCTTCCCGCCGAGCAGGGAGCCTGATGCGGGGCTCAATCCCAGGACCCCGGGATCATGACCTGAGCAGAAGGCAGACGCCTAAGGACTGAGCCACCCAGGTGCCCTCAATACACTCTTGTATATTGATTTTATATCCAGCTGCCCAGCTAAATTTTCTTCATTCCAGTAATTAGTAAATTATTTTCAATTGTCCATATAGACTATCATGTCACAAGCAAAAAATTTGTTTCTTCCTTTAAAATTCTTACACCTTCTATTTATTTTTCTTGTATTGTTTGATTATGAACTCCAATACAATAGTGAACTGATATAGTATGAGTGGACGTCTTTGTCTTATTCCTGATTTTAAAATGTTGCATTTATTCTCCACACCTCCCTTCCCTGAAACGGCTCTTGCTAAGGCCACCAATGACCTCTACATTGCTGCATTTAAAAGATATTTTTAAATGATAGTTTGTTTGGCCTCAGTTGCACTGACATCATTGATCACTTCTTTTTTTTTTTTTTTAAGATTTTATTGATTTATGAGAGACAGAGAGGGAAGGAGTGCATGAGTGGGGAGAGGCAGAGAGAGAGGGAGAGGGAGAAGCAGACTCCCCACTGAGCAGAGAGCCCAACTTGGGGCTCAATCCTAGGACGCTGGGATCATGACCTGAGCCAAAGGCAGACGCTTAACTGACTGAACCAGCCAGGTGCCCCTGAACACCTCTATTCTTGAAACATTCTCTTCTTTGGGCTCCCTAGTACCACACTCTCCTTCTAGAGTCTCTGACCACTTCTTCCCGGGTATTCTTCTCTTCACATCTATATTTCCTCTAAATGTTGAAGCTCCCCAGGACTCAGCCTGAGTCTCTTCTTTCATTCTACACTCTTCTTAATTGAGGTCATCCATTTCATATGCCATCTGTTTGACACACACACACACACACAACTTAACATTATGCTTAGATGTCACATAGGCATCTCAAACTTAACTTGTTCAAAATTAAACTTGTCATTTTCCCTACTCTAATGTAACCCTCCTGCAGTCTCCCCATCTCAGTAAATGGCGCCTTTAGCCACTCAGTTACTCAATAAAGAAAAACAGAAATGTGAGAATCATCTCCTCTTTCTCTTTCATCCTCCCCCACATCCAATCTATTAGCAGGTATTACTTATTCTAACTCATAGATATATCTCACATTCCTTTTGTTCTCCATGTCTTTTCAGTCTAAACTAACATACTTTCTTGCCTGACTTACAGCAGTAGTCTTCTAACTGGTGTACTTAAACTTTTGTTCCTTTACAACCCCTTTGACAAAGCTATTAAACTGATATTTTAGGAATATAAACTGGATCATGTTACTCTTTTGTGTCCCTTCACTGACCTCTCCTCACTCACTGTCCTCTAGCCACTTGAACTCTTGTCCTATGAAAGACCCAGTTTTTCCTGCTAAGATCTTTGTACTTATAAAACTCCAGGAAGGTGGGGACTGTATCTTTTTGTTCTCAGTTTTATACCCAGGTCCAGGAATGTGTAATTATTTGATAAATATTTGCTACATAAATGATGTTTCCTTTGTTTAGAATGTTCTTCCCTCACTTATTACCTGGTTAAATATTATTTATCTTTTAGGTCTCATGTCACTTTAAACATCACTTTTTCAGAGAAGTCTTCTGATGACCACCCCTCACCTTACCCTCCCTTCTTTAGGCAATAGCCCTCACTGGTGACAAAGGTAGGTACTGACCCTGGCTGGACCAACTTCATATTGTCCCATTCCTTGAGTCAATATAAGTCCTCTCCTCAGATTTTCCTATCTGGAAGGGGTAAAGAAGGCTCTCTTGCCCTTGGGTCAAAGAGCTACTTGGCTGTGAATCACATTCTCTGATGTGTGGAGAAAGCTTTTCTGGAGTAGAAGAGAATGAGGCCAAACTCAGAGAGACATGGAGAAGAGGAACAAAGACAGAGAGAGTTCAGATCTGTATCTCATTATCTACCCTTGATGCCTTCTCCAAATCTGGATTGTCAATTCTTCCTTTCTTCTATGAGCTACCCCAATATCTTTTCAATAAATTCCTCCTTTTTGCTTGAACTAGCTCAAATTAGGTTTCTGTTATTTGTTATTGAAAGATTTCTGCCTAGTATACATTCCTTGACCTCCCAATCTAAATTTGGTTCTCTTGTTATACTCCTTAAAACACACTGTACTTTTCTTTCATAACACTTATCAGAATTTATAAGTATGAATCGATTTTGTGTTTATTTAATGTCTATCTCCCCATAGATGATGGAAGCCATGCTTATTTTGTTCACTACTTTTTATCCTGCACACAGTGTAGTACTTTACACATAGCAAGCATTCAATAAAAATTTGTTGAATTAATGATTAAATAAATGATTCTGTGGCTGAATAGATATGAAGGGGGACCAGACAGGGAGGAGACTTAGGATAACTCCACATTTTCTGGCTTCCCCAAGAGGGCAATGACTCGTATTGGGAACATATGAGGAGAGTCGATGTAAGAGAAGAAGAACATGATTTAAGTTTTGGATATGAGTTTGGGGTACCCATATACCTATGGTATAGTGGAGCTTTGCAGCAAATAGGGGATCTATCTGTCTCTGGCTTAGAAGAGAGGACAAGTTGGAGATCTGATTTGGAAAGGCTTAGATGATAGAACACACTGGAAGTTTGGGGAATAGATGAGATCCTCCAGGTAAGCATGAAATATGGGAGAGATCTGATGACTGAGGAGAGGGCTCTAAAAACAACCCTTCAGCCTAGAAGCAGCGCTGCTTAACTCCTGAGTCTGCTCAGGAGTTAAGCGTTGCTTAACTCAGAGTCTGCTTAACTCCTGGCTTCCAGCTGGGCCATAAGAGGCTCTGGATAAGAAGTTGAGTCCTAAGTTTTGGAGAGTCTCTGGAAAAAGGGAGGTGTAAGGCTAAGTACAGCATCCTTGACCTCTTTGGTGGACTTACACATGGCTTTTGTCTATCTGCTCAGAATTGTGCATCCTCCACCCAAGACTGTCTTAAGACATCTGACATATGTCAGGAACTTTTAAAACGTTTAAATGTGATCTCATTTAAACTTTAACTTTCTGAGGTGTAAATTATTACATCTATTTGACAGAAGAAGGCTCAGGGGTTGAGAAGGTAAAAAACTCACCCTAGATCTGACATTGGGGACAGAACTCTAGTGCCACGATCTTCCCACATTCCGGCTAGCTCTTCATCACAGGTTTGTGCCATAGGGAGAGGGAGAACAGATCTGTCACACAAAAGCTGTGGGAACAAAAGGTCCAGAGGGTAAAGTCAGCAGCCTGAACATTAACCAATTGCCAACTCTTGCCAAACCCACTTCTCAGAGGAGAGTGAGGTCAAGGTCTACAAACCCATCCCATGCTAGACCCTCTCCCTTTGGTGCTACCAGTTGATCTATGTGATAATTCCCAGTGGCCCTTGCTTCCGGGCTGGTCCTATAGATTTCCAGGCTTCTCTCTGCTCACTGACAGAGCAGCACCTCAAAGAGTCTCCTTGGTTTCCCTTGGAAGGTCATGGCAAATGGAGACCCAGCACACTGAGTTGAGCTGCACTTGGGATTCTTTTCTTAATTCTGGAAGTAGAATTATTCATCTGGAAAAGTAAAGCTTCTAGAAATATAAAAGGAAGAGACCAAAAAAAAAAAAAAAAAAAGGAAAGGAAAGAAAAGAAAAAAACACCTCACCACATCCTCTTAAAAGAAAAAAACTATTTTTTTTGAAAAATGACCATGTCTTCATGCCTTTTAGATGTCATTGCTGATCTAAAGCCATTTTATTAATTTAAAGCCATAAAATGTATTATAACTCAGTTTGCTCCCAAAATTATCACATCTCGTATATTTAGTGACAAGCAGGCTTGAGGAAAAATGGAAAAAATACAGGAGGGAAAATGGGGTGCTCATATTTCTCCTTGAGTTTCTAAGAAAACAAGTTATTCTCAGAACAAAAAATTTCCCCTCAGATTTTATTATGACCCAACTCTGACTATGATCCAGAAAAATATACTCACAAAAATATACTCCTGGTCTGGGACACCTGGGTGGCTCAGTCGGTTAAGCGGCTGCCTTAGGCCCAGGTCATGATCCCAGGATCCTAGGATCGAGTCCCACATCGGACTCTTCGCTCAGCAGGGAGCCTGCTTCTCCCCCTCTCTCTCTCTGCTTGTGCTCTCTCTGTCAAATAAATAAAATCTTTTTTTTTTTTAAGATTTTATTTATTTATTTGACAGAGAAAGAGAGAGTTCACAAGCAGGGAGAGAGGCAGAAGAAGAGGGAGAAGCAGGCTCCCGGCTGAGCAGGGAGCCAGATGCGGGGCTCGATCCCAGGACCCTGGGATCATGACCTGAGCCGAAGGCAGCCGCCTAACCAACTGAGCCACCCAGGCGCCCCAAATAAATAAAATCTTAAAATACTCTTGATCAATACCTACCATGTATTTCCAGGTAAACAGGGATGGTTGGCTACCCAACTTAGGAAGTTTGTTTAAATATACAGAATCCTGATGCCACTCCTGCCTCAAATCAAAATCTACTGGGGTTGGTGGGGCTATAGGTGATGGGATGCCATCTATAGGCAAGAAAGTGGTTAGATTTGTACATCGGATGGTTTGCTCTCAAGACAGGAATAAGTACCCCTACCCTAGATGGCATGAAAACATGGTCAACATGGCCCTTTGAGAGGACAGATCCAGCCCAGCAGCAGCAGCTGGCCTGAGGCTGGACATTAACAAGCTTATGCAAATGGTTTTTCTCTAAGTAGGGATTGGAAAAGGGTCCACAGAATCCAAGTGACTGGGAGCCTTGAGCAGAGAGACCAGAGGAGCGGGCCTTGTCCCACTTCCCCCTAGAGACCAAGGCTTACCAGGCCAAGAGGGGCCTCACTGTCTATAGTAGCCACAACCGAACCAATGCTTCTTCCAGAAATGGAGAGGGGAGTGTGTCCTGGGCTGGAGTCATAATCTATGTTTCCAGCTAAAGCACACATACAGATAAAGAAAATAAGCAGAAGGGAAGATAAATGTTTGGGCCCAGATGTCAATTTTTGGAAGGTTTTCATGGTCAGCCCTTATCAGCAACAGCTCTGAAAAGCCAGGTCTGAAATTTTCCTTTCTGAAGCAACAGGTGTTTGACTTCTCTTCAGAAATGGCAACTGTTTGGCTTGGGCAAACAAAGAGTTTGCACTAAAAGGACTAATAGTACTCTCTTTATTTTCCTTAATCAGTCCCTTTTTAATTTAACTTCATAGCCATGGGGGAATTTTCCACTTAGTTACAAATAATGCTTCCTATCTTCTGGACCACTTATTTCTAAAACAGGTGGGTCTTGTTCTAAGAATGTCGATATACGAAAACCCATGCTTAGAGTACAGATAATTTGAACTACATAAAAATTCTTAACATTTAAAATAGGTGGTCCTTTGTACAGTGCAGAGTTTGTTTATAAATCCTTAAACCCAGTAACTGTTTATCCAGCATTTTTTAGCTATTGCCAAGTTAAGAGCAATCAGAAATGAAAATAAAATATATTTTAAACCAATGCAGAAATAAGTAGCCTTGTAGTATTAGGCAGCAGGTCTTGGTAGTTAAAAGAAATGGCTCTTGAGTCAAACAGCCTCAGTTGGAAACCCTGCCTTGCTTCTTACTAGCTGTGTGACTTTGGGCATGGTAATTCATCTTCCCAGGCCTCAGTTTCCTCATCTGTGAACACTAGGAATACTAATAATAGTTCCCCCATAGGATTGTTGTGAAGGTAAAATAAGGCTGTGTGTGTGTTTGTGTGTGTAGCATAGTAAATATATAATAAGTACTAGCTGTAATATTACTTCTAGTAGGTAAGTCATTTTATCTCTAAGGGCCTACATTTTCTCATTAATGAAATGAGGGACTTGACTTCTAAAGTCTTTCTGTTAGTTATTAATTCTCCACCTCATGTAGAAAATTAAAAGAGAGAGCGAGAGAGGGCAGGGAAGGGAGGGGGAGGGGTGGTCCAAGATAGCAGCATATGAAGATCCTGAACTCACTTCCTCCTAGAGATACACCAAATCTACAGCTACATATGGATAATTTCCCTCTGAAAAAGATCTGAAAACTAGATGAACTGCTCTCTACAACAAAGGGTAAAAGAACCACATCAAGATGGGTAGGAAAGGCAGAGACACATTCTTGGGGGGGAAAAAAAACAACTTCACCAGAGAGATGCTTCTCCCAGAGGAACAAAGGGTTGGTGTCCTATGTTAGGCACCCTCTCCCCTGGGAAATGCATCAAAGAGAAAAGGCACCAGAATGTGTGGCTTGGAAAACCAATGGGTGTGATGTCCAGGGGTTGACAATGTGTTATAGGAAAGTGAAATTACCTTCTTGGAGGTTTCTTATGTGGTCTTGCTCCCTGAGACCAAGTGAAAAAACAGCACTTTGAAAATCACCTAGACTGTATGTGAGGGAGCTTCATTTGTTGACCTGGGAACATCAGTTGGAGGGGCAGGGCACAGTTGAGATACTCCCTGGATATGGAGGCGCCAGCAGATGCTCTTGTGTACTCTCCACATAGCCTGCTAGCTTGGATATGGCACCCTCCCACTGCATTGCTGAGATGTATGGGGGTGAATGGTCATGGCACTTGCTGAGGCCAGGAAACATGACCAGTTGCAACACTCCTCTGCCCCTAGATAGATCTGGCAAACACAAGTGTTTGTGGCATTCTCCCACTCCCAGCCTAAAGCTGAAGTGTTCGCACAGACAAGACACTCTCCAGCTGTGCTGCTGAAGCCCACAGGCATACACAACCAAGACATTTTTCTGCTGCCTTTCTGAAGATGGTGAGCATGCCCACTCCCAACATTTTCTAGTTGCCTTACGAAGCTAACAGGCATGAGCAATTCACACAGGAGACACCCTTGATTGCCTGGCCCTGGTGGACAAGAGGACTGGTGTTCCAGAGCTCCACAGAATTGTAACAATTGGAAAGACAGTTCTTGGCAGTCCACCACCCTCAGGGCACTACACAGAAAGCAAATTGAAACACAACCCACTCTTCCTGTGAAAAAGACCTATTTACTTATCCTGGAGCTTCAGCCTGAGTGACAGCCTTCAGGTCTCCCACACATATGGAGGCTAAGAAGGTGCACTCAGAGAATGTAAGCAGAAAGACACCACCCTTGTGTACCCCCTTGGCCTTGCTACAGCTTGACAAAACCTCCCAGAAAGGAGCTTATATACTCATCCAGAGCCCAAGGGGACACCAGATCTTCTGGTTTGGAGGTCAGCAAAGATCATAATTGTGACTCCATGGGACTGTATATATTTGCATACTTTAAGAGCTGCTGCCCAAGGATCTAGCTTCCAATCAGCCTGAAACTAGATTCCAAATGAGATTTCTCTCTTTGAATCACCAACAAGTCTTAGCACACCCTCAACAATGAGGGCATACCAAGAATAAATCAGCCAATTAGACAATCACAAAGGTTTGACAGACAATAAAGAGTTAGGACAAGATTGAGTGAGAAGGATCATCACCTAAACAAGGTCACTCCTTCAAGACTGAGAGAGGTAGCTGTTTCACCTAATACAGAAAAACAAACACAGGGGGTCAAGCAAAATGAGGAAACAGAGAAATACATTCCAGACAAAAGAACAAGATAAAACTCTAGAAAAAGACCTAAATAATATGAATATAAGTAATCTACCTGATAAAGAATACAAAGTAATGGCCCTACAGATATCACCAAACTCAGGAAGAACAGGTAAACAGAGTGAGAATTTCAACAGAAAGATAGAAAACATAAGAAAGTACCAAACAGAAGTCACAGTGCTAAAAAATACAATACCCGGACTGAAAAATACACTAGAGGGGTTCAACAGTAGATGGGATGAAGTAGAAGAATGGATCAGCAAGCTAGAAGATAAAGCAATGGGACTCACCCAGACAGAACAGCAAAAAGAAAAGGGAATTTAAAAAAATTAAGATAACTTGAGAGACCTCTAGTATAACATCAAGCAGAATAACATTTGTAATATAGGGGTCCCAGAAGGAGAAGAGAAAAAGAAGGGGCAGTAAATTTATTTGAAGAAATAATGGCTGGAAATTCTCCTAACCTGGGGAAGGAAACAGATATCTAGGTCCAAGAAGCCCAAAAAGTTCCAAAGAAGATGAACCCAAAGAGAGCTACACCTGTACACATTATAATAAAATATAAAAAGTTAGAGATACAGAGAGAATCTTAAAAGCAGCAATCGAAAACCAAATTGTTACATACAAGAGAAACCCTATATGGCTATGAGCAGAAATTCTGTAATCCAGAAGAAAGTGGCATAACATATTCAAAGTGCTAAAAGGAAAAATTTTCCAACCAAGAATACTATAACTAGCAAGGTTACCATTCAGATTTAATGGAGAGATAAAGTTTTCCAGACAAGCAAAAGCTAAAAGAGTTCATCACTACTAAACCAGCCTTGCAAGAAAGATTAAAGGCACTTCTTTAGGCTGAAAAGAAATGGCACTAACTAATAACAAGAAAACATACAAAAGTAAAAATCTCATTGGAAAAGGTAAATATATGGTAAAGGTGGTGGATTAATTATTTATGAAGTTACTAAGAAGATTAGAAGACAAAAGCAGTAAAATTAACTAAAACTACAATAATTAGATAGGGGATACATAAAATAAAAAGGTGTAAAAAGTGACATCAGAAGTATAAAATGGGGGGGGGGGATAAAATGTAGAGTTTTGAATAGTGTCCAGATTTAAGCTGCTATCAACTTAAAGAGACTGTTATATACATAGAATGATATATGAGAATGTCACAGTAATCACAAAGCAAAAACTTATAGTAAATACACAAAAGAAAATGAGAAAGCTATCTAAACACAACACTAAAGAAAGTCATCACACCATATGGAAAGAGAGAAAGAGAAGAAGAAATGAACAGTGAAGAACTACAAAAACAGCCAAAAATCAACTAACAAAATAACAATAAGTATGTACCTATCAATAATTACTTTTAAATGTAAATGGGCTAAATTCTCCAATCAAAAAACATAGAGTGGCTGAATGGATAAACAAAACAAACAAAACAAAAAAATGACACTTCTATACACTGCCTACAAGAGGCTCACTTCAGAAGTAAGGACACACACAGACTAAAAGTAAAGAGATGGAAAAGATATTCCATGCAAATGGAAATGGAAGAAAAAGCTGGTGTAGTTATATCAGACAAAATAGGCTTTAAAATAAAGACTGTAATAAAAGACATAGAGGGGCACTACATAATCATAAAGGAGTCAATTCAGCAAGATATAACACTTACAAATATATAAAGGTGCACCAAAATATATAAAGCAAAGATTAACAGACCTAACGAGAGAAACTGACAGCAATACAATAATAAATAGGGGATCTTAATGTCCCACTTACATATGGATAGATTATCCAAACAGAAAATCAATTAGGAACATTGGTCTTAAATGACACATTAGACCACATGGACTTAATCTGTATATACAGAACATTCCATCCAAGAGCAGCAGAATACACTTCTCAAATGCATATGTAACATCCCCTAGGATAGATCATATGTTAGGCCATTAAACAAGTCTCAATTCAAGAAGGTTGACATCATATCAAGCATCTTTTCTGATGACAAGTTTATGAAACTAGAAATCAAGTACAAGAAGAAAAGTAGAAAAATTACAAATATGAGATTAAACAACCTGTTACTGAACAACTACTGGGTCATAGTAGAAATCAAAGGAGAAATTTAAAAATACCTACAGACAAATGAAAACAGGAAAACAACATATCAAAATCTATGGGATGCAGCAAAAGCAGTTCTAAGAGGGAAGTTCATAGCAATACAGGGCTACCTTAAGAAACAAGAGAAATATCAAATAAACAATTTAAACTTTATACCTAAAGGGACTAGAAAAAAAAGAAAAAGGCCCAAATTTAGAAGGAAAGAAATAATAAAGATCAGAGTGGAAATAAATGAGATAAAGCCTAAAATGACAATAGAAAAGATCAGTGGAACTAAGAACTGGTTCTCTGAAAATATAAACAAAATTAACAAATCTAACAAAAAGAGAGGGGGGGGGGCTCAAATAAAATCAGAAATTAAAGAGAAGTTACAACTGAGACCACAGAAATACCATGATCATAAGAGACTACTATGAACGACTGTATGCCAACAAATTAGATGACCTGGAAGAAATGGATAAATTCCAAGAAATTCACAATCTTCTAATACTGAACCATGAAGAAATAGAATCCAAATAGACCTACAGAGATTGAATCAGTAATAAAAACTTCCTGACAAGCAAAAGTCCAGGACCAGATGGCTTCACTGGTGAATTCTTTCAAACATTCAAAGATTTAATACCTATCCTTTTCAAACTCTTCCAGAAAATTGAAGAGGAGAGAAAGCTACCAAACTCATTTTATGAGGCAAGCATCACCCTAATACCAAAACCAGACAAGGACACCACAAGAAAGAAAATTACAGGCCAATACCCTGATGAACATAGATGCAAAACTTCTCAACAAAATATTAACAACATGAATTCAACAGTACCTTAAAAGGATCACACACCATGATCAAGTAGGATTTATTTCAAGGATGCAAGGATGGTTCAACATTTGCAAATCAATCAATCAATGTAATATACCACATTAATGAAATAACAGATTAAAATCATAAAATCATCTAAATAGCAGAAAAAGCATTTGACAAAATTTAACATCAACTTATAATAAAAACTCTCAACAAAATGGTTATAGAGGAATATACCCCAAAATAACATAAATATACCCCATACACCTATGGGCCATATATGACAAACCCATAGGTGCTATCATACACAATGATTAAAAGTTGAAAGCTTTTTCTCTAAGATCAAGAACAAGACAAGAATGCCTACTATCCCCACTTTTATTCAACATAGTATTAGAAGTCCTAGCCAAAGCAATTAGGAAGGAAAAAGAAATAAAAGGCACGAAAATTTGAAAGGAAGAAATAATGCTGTCACTATATGACTATATAGAGAGAAAATAATGCTGTCACTATATGACTGTATATATAGAAAACCCTAAATACTCCACCAAAAAATGAATTAGAATAAGTGAATTCAGTAAAGTTGCAGGATATAAAGTTAATATACAAAAATCTGTTGTGTATCTATACATTAATAATAAACGTTTAGAAGGAAAAATCAAGAAAACAATCATATTTACAATTACGTATGAAAGAATAAGATACTTAGGAATAAATTTAACGAAGGAGTTGGAAGACCTATACACTGAAAACCATAAGATATTGGTGAAAAAAATTAAAGAAGACACAAATAAATGGAAAGATATTCCATATTCATGGATTGGAGGAATTAATACTGTTAAAATGTTCATAGTACTCAAAGCAATATACAGATTTCAATGTAATCCTTATCAAAATGTCAATGACATTTTTCACAGAACTAAAACAAATAATTCTAAATTCTTCACAAAAGACTCTAAATAGCCAAAACAATCTTGAGAAAGAAGAACAAAGTTGGAGGTAATAGGCTCCCTGGTTTCAAACTATACTACAAAGCTATAGTATATATAATACCAGAAGAGTACAGCATGTACTGTACCAGAAAGACACACAAAGCAAAGGAGAACTGCCTAGAATTAAACTGACACATATAGGGTCAATTAATTTATGACAAAGGAGGCAAGAATATACAATGGGGAGAGAACATTCAGCTCCTTCATAAATGGTGTTGGGAAAACTGGACAGCCATATGCAAAGGAATGAAACTAGATCACTATCTTACACCATACACAAAAATTAACTTGGGGTGCCTGAGTGGCTCAGTCAGTTGAGCATTCAACTCTTGGTTTTGGCTCAGGTTGTGATCTCGTGGGTAGTGAAATTGAGCTCACGTCAGGGTGTGTGCTCATTGGGGAATCTGCTTGAAGATTCTCTCCCTCTCTCCCTCTCCCCACTTGTGCACTCTCTCTCTCTCTCTCAAATAAATGAAGAAATCTTAAAAAAAAATTAACTCAAAATGGATTAAAGACTTGAATATAAGACTTGAAACCATAACACTTTTAGGAGAAAACACCAATGGTAATTTTCTTAACATTGGTCTTAGTGATGTTTTTTGGATCTGACTCCAAAAGCAAGGGCAACAAAAGCAAAAATAAATTATTGGGACTACATCAAACTAAAAAGCCTCTGCACAGCAAAGGACAGCACCAACAAAATGAAAAGGCAACCTATTGAATTGGAGAAGATGTTTGCAAATCATAACCAAAAAGAGGTTAACATCCAAAATGTATAGAGATAGATGTATACAACTCAATAACAAAAAAACTCAGATGTATACAACTCAATAACAAAAAAACCTCCAAACAATCTGATTTAAAAATTGGCAGAGATTCTGAATAGACATTTTTCTAAAAATTATATACAGATGACCAACAGACACACAAAACAATGTTCAACATCACGAATAATCAGGGAAATGCAAATCAAAACTACAATGAGATACATTTTATACCTGTCAGAATGGTTAAAATCAGAAAAACAAGAAATAACTGTTGGTGAGGATGTGGAGAAAAGGGAACCCTCATATACTATTGGTGGAGATGTAAATTGGTATAGTCATAACAGAAAACAGTAGGGGTTTCCTCAAAAAAAAAAAATAAAGCTAGAGCTACCATATGATCTAGGAGTTCTACTACTGGGTATCTATCAGAAGAAAACAAAAACACTAATTCAAAAAAATATATGCACCTCTATGTTCATTGCAGCATTATTTACAATAGCCAAGACATGGAAACAACTTAAGTGTCCATCAAAGAATGAATGGATGAATATATATATATTAGAATATTATTCAGAATATATTATAATGGAATATTACTCAGTCATAAAAAAGAAAGAAATCTTGCATTTGTGACAACATGGATGGACCTGGAGGGCATTATGCTAAGTAAAATAAGTCAGATAAGGAAAGATAAATACCACATGATTTCACTTGTATGTGTAATCTAAAAAACAAAACAAACAAATAAAACAAAACCCAGACTCATAAATACAAAGAACAGATTGGTGGTTGCTGAGCAGGGGTGTGGGGGTGGTGAGAATGGGCACAAAATGGGTGAAGAGGATTAAGAAGTCCAAACTTTCAGTTATAAAATAAATGTCATGAGTATGCAACATACAGAATGGGGAATATAGTCAATAATGTATTAACTCAGTAAGATGACACATGTAACTAGACAGAACATAGGCTGCTCTCTCAGGAGGCTTGGCTGTGAAGGAAAGGACAAATTTAAAGAGATGCCAGTTTGAGGGGGGAATTGAGACCTGGGGACATTTATACAGGGAAGGGAGGAGCCCTCTACAGGGAGAGATTGAAGATAGAGCCTGGATGAAAGGGAGCCTTCTCTGGCAATGGCCATGCTGCTCCTCAAAAGAGTGACCTCCCTGTCACTATTAAAGCACGCTCATGGTCAGGAATGCTAGAGGAAGGGCTCTTCCTTTGATCAGCCTCGCTCAACCCCAATGATACCTTCTAACTCTTAGATTCTTCAACATGATAGTAATTTATTGATCTTTTTGTATTTGAATAGCTATACACTGACGGAGGTAGGATATTCACATAGATTGAAGCTACATCACGGATGGAATCATCTAGGTCTGCATAGGGACTGTTGATCACTTGACCATCCCAGCTCTCTCTGATTCAGAGATCACAATGAATTTAGGGTAGAGGTGACTGTCAGGCTAACCATCTCCTTAGCCACCTCCCCATGTCCACTTTGGTTTCAAAGTCTACCTGCCATTTTAATTCAACTCAACACAATTCAGTTAATCATACATCCATTGAGTATGTGCAAAGGATGTTTACAAAGGTTGTATGATGATAAGAACATGCGTTCTGCCTGCAAGAAATGCAGTTTTTCCCCAGTCGTTCATCTTTTCTGTGAACTGGAAATAAACAGAAGAGAAATGAACATAGCAACCAGGGTAGTGGTTTTCAAACCATGTCTACAGAACCCTCAGAGTCTAAGGAAGTGCTCCTTGACCACAGAAGTGGGTGAAGGTAGGAGAGGTTCCAGGCCTTCCCATTCCAGTGTCAACTCAAGTAGCTCTACTTTCATTTGTTTTTTTTTGTTTTTTTTTTTAAATTTATTTATTTGAGAGAGAGAGAATGAGAGAGAGCATGAGAGGGAGGAGGGTCAGAGGGAGAAGCAGACTCCCTGCCAAGCAGGGAGCCCGATGCGGGACTCGATCCCGGGACTCCAGGATCATGACCTGAGCCGAAGGCAGTCGCTTAACCAACTGAGCCACCCAGGTGCCCTACTTTCATTTGTTTTAATATATTTGGGTGTCATAGGTTTTTGTTTGAACCAAGAGTTCTGAACTTAAGCCGCACCAAAGTAATGCTTGATCATCACAATTAAGAAAGGCATAATGCTTAATACTAAGAATTACCAAAAAAGGCAGATCAAAAGCATTGATAAAGGGGTTAATTTGGTCTTCCCAAACCTATTCAGGGATTAATTCATCAGAAAAACAGATATATAGCAGCAGGCATTATAGCAGTCCCGTGCTGGGCACTGGGGAGACAGAGATGAAGAAAACCTGGTCTCTACCCTCAAGGACTTCATAATCCAGTAAAGAGACAGACAGGGGAATGGTCACTCTGGGGCGGAATGTGGCTTGATTGAGGTACGGATTAAGGACAATGAGGAGACAACAGTGACAACAATGAATGTCGTCTGAGAAGTAAGGGAGAGAGGATTTTTCTGGGAAAAGCTTCGCAAGAGACCTGTTTAAGCTGAGTCAAATATATGAGAGTTTGCCAGGAAAAGGAGGAAAAGGGTGTACACCCATCCCTGCCCCAAGATCAGGCAGAAGACAGCCAAACGCTGGTCGTCAGTAAATGTATGGGGACAAGCTGAATGAGTGATCTTGGCAGCTTTTCCCTCAGGCGGCACCTGGGCCTCTCAGAGGCCCTAAGTGTTTCAGAGCACTTCCTGTCAGTCTTGGGCTCCAGGTCCGTGTCCTTCCAAGTACTGCCACCTAGTGGCCATGCTCAATGTCCACGTTTCCCGAGAGAGTCTTGACTGGATGCAGACCAGGAATCATTTCAGTCTTCCCACTGATTTTAGAGTGGAGGAAACAGTGGGCATATAACAGTGACAAATGACTTCTCTGGGAACACAGAGTTTGTGAGAGCCGGGACTGGAATCTGTGACTCCAGGAAGGTTAGGTGTGATCTAGTTCACCCCCTGCCACCCTCTGGCTCTGGCAAGCTTGTACTGAAAGTTGAGTGAGACTCAACTTGGTGGCTGCCTCTGGAGTGTGCTTAAAATCCTCATCCAGGTTTTGGTGTGGTTGGGACAGTTTTAGAGAGAAAGAATGTGCGAATAAATAGTGGAGCTGGAGAGAAAGGAAGGGGATATATCCTCCCCACTGCACCCTATCCCATCAATGTAGCCTTCAAACCTGTTTTTTAGCAATGAGAAAAAGTGGCTAGTGATGTTGTGGGGATGGACAGAGACTATATACATCAGGCACTGGGAGTCACCATGTTGAAGAAAGAAGGAGAGGGGGCTCTTCAGCAATATCCTTTCTGAAGAATGGGTGGGGGCGGGGGAACCCCATGGCCACAGGCAAAGAATAGCCAGAGACAGGGCTAAAGGCCTCTGAAAACACCTGTCAGCTGCTGAATGTCCAAAAAAAAAAAAAGTGCATTCAAATAGGATTCTCTGTTCAGGCCAACCATTTACATGCAACATGTTTCAGAAGCCCAGCTGGGATTACAGAATTCACTGTGGTTTCAATCTGTACCATGACAAAGCCATGCACTCAACTATCCTGATTGAAGTTCATATGTCACTGTGTGTAGATGTGGGCATACTCTGTGGTTCTTGCATATATTATATATTTTGCAAATATATAAGAAGTATTTTTGGTAAGATATTGGTATTTCTAGGTTAACAAGAACAGATTTGACTTTGCTTTGATCGTTTTATACCTAGTAGCTAATGCAGAATGGATTTTTACAATAAAAATCATAGGAATAATAAGACTAATATGATTGACATGGTCAAAAAATAACAAGAACTGGATAGAAAAGGGGGTGGGAGAAGAAAATCTGTATATTAAACAACAACTTTGGCCAGAGGATTACAAGGTTGAGCCTAAGCTTTGGTCTTCATATTTATCAGACCGAGAAAAAAGAATTGCTACAGCTGAGCCCTGAATGAAGCATTTCATACATTACTGCACTACTATCAGGTAGGTATCTTGATCTTCATTTTGTAAAGTAGGAAAGTAAGGTTCACAGGGGTTATCTGACCTTCCTGAGGCCATGCAGCTATCATGTGATAGTATCACTCTAAGAAATGATGAAGTTATTTCATTGGCACCCTACCTCCAAAACCCTGAGCCGTCTCTACACCCTCTTACTTTTTCTGCAAGCATCCCCAGCATGAAGTCTTCCAGCACAAAGAAAGTTTTCTGGCTGGGAGTAGGAAGAGCTAGGCTTGCTGATAGTTCACAGGAGAGCCCTGGCCAAGGTAGGCTTACAGAAGAACTTCCCTCCCCACTCCCAAACAAAAAATTCCTTGAGTTGTTTCTGAATGTCCCATACTTGAGGCTGGGCAGCGTGTCCAGGGATCGAAGCCCTGGCACCTCATCTTGTACCCATCAAACTGAATTCAGAGAGGGAGGGAAGAAGGGAGGAGAGGATGGGGCTGCTTCTGATTAGCTTGCATCTTCTGCCAAAGTGAGATGTCCTCTCCCAGTGGACAATTAAATGGTTCTCACGGACCTGCCATCTGGGTTCAGCGGAGTGTGGAATGGCTGCTCTCTGTCTCCACCCTACCCCACCCTTGTTTGTGGAGCAGGCCAATGAGACTCAGGAAATCTAGCCCTTTCTCCACTTCTTACCCTTCTTCCTTTCCTGGCATAGCTGCGGCTAACCCAGTCTTCCAGCCCTTCTTTCTCAGTCGTTGAAGACAGTCCAGGAGCACACCCTCTCAGTGGCCCTGAAAAGAGCTAGGGAGCCACCCCTGTCACTGTGCTGGACCTTGGGAAAGGGACTGGTGGCCCCAAAAATGGAAGCAGCATCAAATTCCCCAGACACTCCCTGAAAGATTCCTGGAGAAGCAAAGCCCTGACTCAGTCACAAATTCAGAACAAACTCATGGCTTGCTGTTGCTGTTATTGTTGGTTTGTTTTTAGGTGGACTGACCTGTGAGTTGTGGTAGAGGCCAGCAATGGGAGGTGCCAACAAGCTTAGACAAAATCACTGAGTGGGAAAGGGATGTCTGATTTGTTTGTCCTGGCTCCTCAGGCCCCATCTTCCCTACCCACAGCTTTCAGATCCATCTGCTAACAAACATTCACTTGTTTAACTCCTGTGTACCAGGCACTGCACGGGACCCTAGGCCTGACCTGACCCATATCTTGGCAGGGGAGGATAGACAGCCAGGTAAACAGGCAGTGAGAGACCTGTTAGATTTATAGAAGCTGTGATAAAAACTCAAGAGGGGAAGTGTGAGATGCACCTTGGAGACAGATTTTGAAGGGTGCAGAGGAGCTTGTCTGGCTCAGAAGGGAAGAAAGTGCCAGAAAACAAAATAACTAGCAACTGTGCTAAGCTTTTGTTTTGTACAATGCTTCCTCCTAAATAATCTCATTTGATTCCTAAAACAACTCTTTTAGGTTGGGAAGGAAGGCATTATAGTCCTGGCTCACAGCAGATACCTCATAAAAGTTTTTCCTGTTGGAGACAAGGAAACTGAGGGTCCAGAGAAGGTAAATCTTTGTCCAAGGTCACAGAGCAGGAAGCAGGGAGCCAGGGCTCAAACGCAGTTCCCTGGCTCCGAATCCTGAGTGCTTCAGTGGTTTTCAGTATGAGGTCCATAGACTGCTGGAGTCCTTTTGAGAGTACATGAGTTCTCTATGAGGATTTTCAAGTGTGTTTATTTTGCTGATTATTTAACAAATTAATATAGGCATATTCTGGGTCACTGTGATGGCTCCTCATGGCTAAGTACACACAGGATTTTGAAGCCCACATCTTTGTCTGTGTTTACACACGGATCAGAAGTGTCATAGAATTCACCTTGAATTGCTATTTAAAAAAGAGACGTAGATTTAATGTATAAATGAAGCCCTGTCACCACTGAATGCCGAGTGCCCACTGTAACAACCAAGGTTTCACAGTAGCCTAAAAAAAAAAAAGCTGACTCCATAGCAGTAGCTAACATATTTATGTTGCCAGTAACACTTTAATTTTTGCAAAACAACATCATTAGTCACGTTAAATTAACCCAAACTGGCTTAAACAATAAAGGGATATTTTTTAGTTGACATAACTGAAAATTCTCAAGACTTTATGCCTTCAGGATCAATTTGATCAAGGCTCCAACTCCATTTCTCTGTAATACTCTTGGCTCTGCTCTCTTCCATGTGTTTGTTTTGACCACAGGCTGGTTGCACGTTGTCCACTATCAGCAACTGGGCCATACACTTCTTTATTTGCATCTGGGGGAAAGAGAAAGCATCTGTTGACACACAGAATGAAAGTCTTGAGTTTTGCTCATTAATTGGGCTATCCTTGAACCAACCTCTGTGTCCAAAAGAATGCCAGGATATCTTTGGTTTAGGGCTTTTATAGCAAGAGAGATCGGTTGACCCTGATTGGCTTATACCAAGCAGAGCCCACCCTTACACAGAAGGTGCCATCCCGTGGGAAAGAGGACAAAGGATATTGAAGAGCTAACTACACTGTCCACTATATGTGGTTAGAACGTTACAGGAAGAAAAGTGCCATGGACAAAACCCCTAAGAAAAGAAGTTCTTAGCAGAACTACCTCAAGAATTACCTCAAGCCAGGGCATTCTAAGCCATGGTAAGAAATTGGGATTTTTTTTTTTTCTTCTAAGTGCAGTGGAAAGCCATTGAGGAATTTTAATAAAGGAAGGACATAATCAGGTTTATCTTTCAATATAATGCCAGCTGCTATGTGGAAATGGGTTGTGAGGAATGAGAAAAGAGTGGAAATGGGAAAGCCAGTTAGGAAGCAGTTGTAATGATCCAGGCAAAACGGATTTATCATGATGCTCATGAAGCTTATGCTTCAAGGCTCCTCACTAGCACAAATCTCTTACAAGGTGCTCTTGAGAGAGCCTTGTAATGCACTCTCATACTCACATGTTTTCATAGAATTTGTGAGAGTAAGATAGTTAATAGAACCAGATGAACTGCCATCTCTTCTACTCTAACTCACCCTCCATCACACTTGCCCTCATGACAGATGACCTTAGCATGACCATGAGGATTCAGGGCATCCAGCTAAGTGGAGGTTGAATTGGGGAAATACTTAGTGTGGGTTTGGTGGCATGTATTTGTGTGGTTCTGTGAAGTTCTGCCAGCAAGGGCCTAAGCAGTAAGATAGCCTCCATAACCTTCCTTTTTTTTCTCTCTTCACCATCACACTATATTTTTTTTTTAGATTTTATTTATTTATTTATTTGTCAGAGAGAGAGAGCACAAGCAGGGGGAGTGGCAGAGGGAGAGGGAGAAGCAGGCTCCCTGCTGAGCAAGGAGCCTGATGCAGGACTGGATCCCAAGACCCTGGGATCATGACCTGAGCTGAAGGCAGACACTTAACTGACTGAGCCACCCAGGCGTCCCCACCATCACACTATATTTAATGAGTCTCCCACTGCTACCCTTGTGGTCCAGGCCTGACCCAATATCCTCCTAATTCATCTTCCTTTTCTAGTCCTGGCCCCTTCAGCCCATCCTCCACACTGCCCCCAGAAAAGCCTTTCTGAAACAAAACAGAACAAAACAAAGATTGGATACCATCACCCCTTGGATTAAAAACCTTGATGAGAACTGTCCATTGCCCACAGGGTAAAGTTTATCATGTTCCAAAACCTATTTCTATTCTTTTTCCATCTCTTCTTGACCTCCTGAATTAAGAATTACTCGATATTTTCTATTTAACCTATAGTTGTACAAAATAATAGGTAATGAAAGGAAGAACAAATGGATGATGTTGACTTCTCTTCAATTTATCCACTCCTGAGCCTGGCACTCTTGCTTTTCTGTGGCTACAGCTCTGGGAAGTATTTTGTTGTACCTTATACCCCATTTACTCCCAGTGGCTTATGTCAAGTAGGAGTGAGAACTGATGTTGACCTATGAGGGAAGAACTGTGATGTGTTCCTTTTGACCACCTCTTTGCCCAAGAGCAATGCTATTTAATTGGTTTGACAGATGATTATCACTGAAAAAATTCTGTGATGGTCCTGCTGGCAAGGGTGTAAACCCTGTATGAATTTCTGAACCTGACTTTGGGGAAGGAGTGGGAGATTGGGTCAGGGCTGGTAAGGAAAAAAGTGAAGCATGAGTATAAAGACTAGCCAATTTTTGTGGTTGATACTCAAACAGACTCAAAGTGTTCTGTTTGTTTGTTTAATAAAAATGTTGACATTGTCCCTAGAACCCAAGTCTAAGGAAGAAAACAACTCCATAAAATTGATAAAACTCTAGCCAGACTAATCAGAAAATTGAGAAGACACAAATTACCAGTATCAGAATGAGATAGGATATATCACTGTTGATTCTACAGATATTTTAAAAATAACAAGGAAATCTTTTAAACAACTTCAGGCCAAGAAATTTGACAGCTTAGATGAAATGGACAAATTTCCTGCAAAGATACAAACTATCAAAACTTACTCAAGAAGAAACTGATAACTCAAATATTCCTATATCTATTGAAGAAACTGAATTCATAGTTGAAAACCTTGATATTGGTGTCAAGATAAACAAGTAAATCAATAGAAAGAACAGAGAGTCCAGAAACTGACCCACATGTATATGGTCAATTGACCAACAAAGAAAAAAACTTATCAGAGAGAGGATCATCTTTTTAACAGATGATGTTGGAATACCTATATATCCAGAAGAAGAAGAAGAAGAAGAAGAAGAAGAAGAAGAAGAAGAAGATTGATTCATGCCTAATACCATAAACAAAAATTAACTCAAATAGATATTTATTTTTTTTTAAATCTTTTATTTATTTATTTATTTTAAAGAGAGAACGTGAACAAGCGGGGGCAGGAGCAGAGGGAGATGGACAAGTAGGCTCCACACTGAGCATGGAGCCCGACCCAGGGCTTGATCCCATGACCCTGAGGTCATGACCTGAGTCAAAATGCTCAACCGACTGAGCCACCTAGGAAACCCTCAAATAGATATTGATTTAAATCAATAAACTTTTAGAAGTTGTATAGAAGGAAATGAAAAATCACTGTGACCTTGGGTTGGGCAAAAATTCCTTAGTTACAACATTAAAAGAAAAGAAACAATTGGTTAATTGGGAGTCATCAAAATTAATTTGCTCTTCAAAAGATACTTTTAAGGGAATGAAAAGACAAGCCACAGACTGGGAGAAAATATCTGCAAATTTTATATCTGAGAAAGTGCTTGATCCAGAACATATGAAACACTCTCATATCTCAGTAATAAGAGAACAACCAAAGAAGAAGGAGGAGGAGGAGGACAAGGAAGACAGGAAAATAAGAAAAAAGAAAAATGGAACAGACACTTCACCAAAGAAGATATACAGATGGCAGGGGCGCCTGGGTGGCTCAGTCGTTAAGCGTCTGCCTTCAGCTCAGGTCCTGATCCCAGGGTCCTGGGATCGAGCCCCACATCGGGCTCCCTGCTCTGCGGGAAGCCTGCTTCTCCCTCTCCTGCTTCTCCCTCTCCCACTCCCCCTGCTTGTGTTCCCTCTCTCACTGTCTCTCTGTCAAATAAATAAATAAAATCTTTAAAAAGAAAAAAGATATACAGATAGCAAATAAGTACATGAAAATATACTTAAGTTTACTAATCATTAGAGAATGCAAATTAAAACCACAATCATTGCTCCCATATTAAAATGCTAAAATTTAAAAGTGTGACCATACTATGTGTTAGTGAGATTGTGGAGAAAGTGGAATTCTCATATATTACTGGTTGGAATGTAAAATGGCACAACTTTGGTAAGTTTCTTAAAGATTTAAATACATGTCCACATGTGATCCAGCCATTACACTCCTAGGTATTTACCCAAGAGAAATGAAAGCACATGTCCATGCAAAGACTTGTATACAAATGTTCATGGCTGTACTATTTGTCATAGCCAAAAATGGAAACAACTGAAATGCCCTTAATAGATGGATGGATAAACAAATTGTGGTATACTTCTCAGCAAAAAAAATAAAATAAAATAAAATAAAATAAAATAAAATAAAATAAAATAAAGGTACTATTGATACACACAACAATATGGATAAATCGTAAAATAATTATGCTGAGTAAAAGAAGCCAGGCAAATAAAATAGTGTGTACTGTATGATTTCATTTATATAAAATTCTAGGAAATGCAAACTAATGTAACAGAGAGCAGCTTGTTATTGCCTATTGATGAATGAGAGGAAGGTAGTGCAAGATGGAAAAATTACAAAGGGTGCAAGACTTTTGGGAATAATAGATATGTTCCTGTGTTATTTCCAGTCAAACTGGTTGTAGATCCAGCTGAATGTACAGTATTGTGTAGCCCAGAGGTGGGCATGATGGTTTATTGTGAGAAGGAAATGCATGACCTGGCATTCTACAGACCAGTGCTTCTCAAAATTTTGCATACACCTTATTGCTTTAGAGCTGTGCTGTCCAATACTGTAACCACTAGCCACATGCGGCTATTTAAATTTAAATTAATTTAAATGAAATAAAATTAAAAAGTTCATGAGTCATGCTAGTATTCAGTAGACACGTGGCTAGTGGCTACTGTATTGCCCAGTGCAGATAAAACGACACTCCTACTCTGAAGCCTTGCTTTTCAAATGTGTGGTCTGTGGATCAACTTGGCACTATCTGGGCGCTTGTTGGAAATGCATAATCTCTCCTCCCATAAGATTTTATGCACATTAAAGTTTGAAAAGTCCTGGTCTAGACAGTCTAGAGACAGCTACACAATAGATTTTGAAGTACAGGGAGATTTAATATTGCATATTAGGACATGGGGCTTGGGTCTTTCCTTTGAGCTGCCAACTTGGAGTTAACAGGGAAAACAAAAAGAGCTCTCATGAATCCAATCTGGGTCTTGGATAAAGCTAGAACACTATGGGGGCAAGCACAGAATACAAGAAAGTAAGGTTTGGTCATAGGTGACCTGTCACTTAGCCAAGGTCAGGAGAAAGAGGGGCAGAACCAGGAAGAGGAATTGGTGCACCACAATTCCATTTTCACAGGCAGGGATGGGGCAGGCCAGGACCCAGAGCAGAAACAGGGACAGTCATCACTGTTTGCTTAAACATCTGGTGGCTCCTGGCTCTGTGTTTTTTTTCCAATCACAGACTTCCAAATCTCAAAGCTGGAAGGGTGTTTAGGAGCAACACTCACCCCATTTTCACTCAGTGATCACAGATACACTAAGAATTCCACAGGGCTTCCTGCAATTGTCCCACAATCACTGAGCATCTACTATGTACCATGGTACATCTACTAGGTACCATGCTAGGTTATGGGACTTCAGACATTCTAGGAGTATGACCCAGGAGTGCAGAGATGTGCACCCCTAGGGCTTGCATGTTCTGGGTAAATGTCTGAGGTCCAATCTGTATACTGCCCCCTCTGCTTCTCTGCCCTCTAACCCTGAATAAATGGGTCACTTATCATTTCACATTTGTTGAACCACAGCCATATATTTACAAACCTCAAAACTGGACCTCTGTTCTGTTGGGCTTCATTCCCATGTAATGTTGTTACACATTATTTGTCCCCTCAGACTGCTTTTGGCCATCCTTATTTCCTACTCTATCTCTCTGACTCCCCTTCTCCCTACCACCACCCTTCCCTACCCAACCTCAAAAAGTGACTGGCTTTTGCTTCAGATCATTTTTCTAGGCTGCTCTGACCTGGGTTATTTCCAGTTCCCTTTGGTAATTGCTCTCAGTCTTGTTAGGTAAACTCCTTGTTGGTTGGTGTGTGTACCTTGTCTCTAGTTGATGTGCTTAGCACATTTTCTTGACATTTGTTTGTTCCTGCTTTCAAATCATTAGCGAAGATGTTAAATAAAACCAGACTTGACCCGGCTCTCTGGCAAAGTGCCCTCAGCCTCCCGCTCCCCTCACTGGAGCTGTTCCTGGGTATTTATATCATTATCCTTCATTTATGATCTCTCAGCCAGTTACTGAGTCCACGTGACCACGTTGTCATCCAAAACAATCTGAACTGGCCCTAGAGTAGAAATGGCGTGGCAGGCTGAGCAAAACCCTTTACCCAAGTTCCAAATCCTATACTAAAGACCTGGCCTCACTCTGTTTTTCTCCTCTACAGAGTCTCTTCCACTCACTTCTTTCCATAAATCCTTTGTGACTTTATCCTTTCCAGATGTTGATGGATTTTCACTATTAACATCTGTTTTATTACTATGACTATTCAATTTACTGGCTAGTAATTTCCACAATTAGCTTTCTTTTGCTTTCTTTTTAGAACGTTCACACCATATTTAAGGCCTCTTCTCATTCTCTGCCCTTGATTTTCAACTTCCTTTGTAGTTTTGCAATGAGTTTTCAAACTGTTTTTATTTCAACCCAGGATGGTGACTCTCAGGGCTCCACCTTTTTGGTGACTGATCTGAGCTTCAGTGAAGGTGTGGTTTAACCTAAACTTAGAGCTATTGTTGCTTATATCTATGTCACCAGTTAATTGTCTAAGGCTTTTTAAAAATTTTTTTAACCTCACTCAGATAAAAAGAGAAAGAGAACTTTAACGATGATATTAATAGTTACTCTACTTATCTAGAAGCCACTTATCTGGTCTCTTAGGTAAATCAAGAACACAGCAAAAAAATGAAGCAAAAACCACACAAAAATCTAAAAACCCAGAAATAATCAGAAATATTGCAGATAGGCCAAAAATGATGTTATGAAGTCCACATATTGAATGACAACAATCTTCATCACTTTCTGTGTTCCCAGGTATTATCTTAGTAGTTTTCCTCTGTCCTCCACGTACAGTAAAATATGGGTTATCTCTAGCTTTCAGAGCCCATTGCCTCTAACATTATTCTGGTACCAGGTGTCCATCAGGCCTGCCTAGCACAAGGATCTGCTATCTGAAGGCTCAGCACTGTAAGATTTTGAGTGAGAGGAGTAAACCTAGTGTTGTATTAGAATGCCATCCAGCCCAATCCACTTTAGTAAAACCATAGCCTACATAGCTGATAGCATTTAAAAAAAGACTCCTGGAATTCTCTTCTTCCCATCTCCACTTGAATCCTATTTATCATCTGAGATCATTTGACTTCCAAGTCACATCAGAACAAATGAGCAAATAAGAAGGGGGGAGGGGTGCAGTGGTTGCTCTAAGCAGTCACTAGAATAACAACAAAAAGTGATAGCTGCCAGAGATGGAGAATCTAAAAAGTAAACGAAACCCAAAACCTCTGGAGGCTTAGAAGTTTTGGAGTCATTTAGTATAGGGGAAGATAACTCTGGGTAACTTTAATATCCTTTGTTGGAATAATTCTATTTAGGAACAAGACAATAAATAATATTGATAATGATGATCCTGAATCTTGACTCAGAAAGAAAAGTTAAATTAGACTTGGCAACTATATTTAAGGAAGTAAGGAACCATGCCATTAGTTTTAAATTAATAGGTAATAGATGTACATCATTCAAAATTCAAAAAGGACAAAAGGGTACATAGTAAAAAGTTGGTTTCCTTTCACCTCTATTCCTAATCTCCAAGTTATCCTTTATTAATACAACCACTAAAACCCATCTCTTTTGGACTTTTCTGGAGATATTCAAGATGCCTTTTGAAAAGCATGCTTTAGGGGCACCTGGGTGGCTCAGTCGTTAAGTGTCTGCCTTTGGCTCAGGTCATGATCCCAGGGGGCCTGGGATCGAGCCCCACATCGGGCTCCCTGCTCAGTGGGAAGCCTGCTTCTCCCTCTCCCACTCCCCCTGCTTGTGTTCCCTCTCTTGCTGTGTCTCTCTAATAAATAAATAAATAAATAAATAAATAAATAAATAAATAAATAAATAACATAAAAAAGAAAAGAAAAGCATGTTTTGTAAATTACTTCTGAAATTTGGATTCAAATAAGCTTCAGTGATCTGGAAAATTCACTTAGGTGGAACTACTTATTTCTGAATTCAGGGTGAATTAGGCATCGTTGAGTGTGAATTTAGTTTTCTAGATTATTGGGACAGAAAGAGTCATTGTTGACCTCAGAGAGATTGTAGGAGAGACCTTGCCGTGCCCTTTGCAGGAATGGGAGGCTTCTGACCTTTACCACTGATTGCTATAAAGACTGTTTACTCAGCTCCATTCCCCCAAGCTTTTCTTAATCCCATCATGTGCAAATGCACAATGGTTGGGGGGAAAATGCACCCTACTTTAGGGGTAGGATGAGATGTAAAGAATGAGATATGATCTCTGTCCATAAGATATTTGGAATTTAATTTTTAAAAGGTAAGGCAGGCACAAAATGCTGTAATAGAAAGTGTAGTATTTGCTATAAGAGAATTTAGAATGCTAAGAGAAGAGAGATCATTTAGAGCTGAAATATTCCAGAAAAGCTTCATGAAAGAAGTAGCACTTGAGATAACCCTAGCAGCAGAAAAAACAGTAAGACTTAAACAGAACAGAAGGCAGAGAACATCTCAGGAAGAAAAAGCATGAACAAAGATACAAAGGCTGCATTCTGGAAAACAGTATGGAAGTTCCTCAAAAAGTTGAAAATAGAGCTACCGTATGACGCAGCAATTGCATTACTGGGTATTTACCCCAAAGATACAAATGTAGGGATCCAAAGGGGTACGTGCACCCTGATGTTTATAGCAGCAATGTCACAATAGCTAAACTGTGGAAAAAGCCAAGATGTCCATCGACAGATGAATGGATAAAGAAGATGTGGTATATATATACAATGGAATATTATGCAGCCATCAAAAGGAATGAAATCTTGCAATTTGCAACGACGTGGATGGAACTGGAGGGTATTGTGCTGAGCAAAATAAGTCAAAAAGAGAAAGACATGTATCATATGATCTCACTGATATGAGGAATTCTTAATCTCAGGAAACAAACTGAGGGTTGCTGGAGTGGGGTTGGGGTGAGAGGGATGGGGTGACTGGGTGATAGTCACTGGGGAGGGTATGTGCCCTGGTAAGCGCTGTGAATTGTGCAGGACTGTTGAATCTCAGATCAGTACCTCTGAAACAAATAATGCAATGTATCTTAAGAAAAAAAAAAAGAAGAAGCTAGCAGGAGGGGAAGAATGAAGGGGGGAATTCAGAGGGGGAGACGAACCATGAGAGACGATGGACTCTGAAAAACAAACTGAGGGTTCTACAGGGGAGGGGGTGGGGGGATGGGTTAGCCTGGTGATGGGTATTAAAGAGGGCATGTTCTGCATGGAGCACTGGGTGTTATGCACAAACAATGAATCATGGAACACTACATCTAAAACTAATGATGTAATGTATGGTGATTAACATAACAATAAAAAAATTTAAAAAAAAAGATACGAAGGCTGCAAAAAAGCACTTTGGACAAAACTGTTAATGGGATGATGATTTGCTGTCCATTCACTTCCTTTTCTGACACATTTCAAGGCTGCTCCTAAATACTGGAACTGCAACTAGGCATCAGCCTGCAGACCCACGGGGTGTCTTTGGGAGGGAGCAGTGATCATGTCCAATAAGGCGGGGATAATCAAATTGATTTGCGTGCAGGAGAAGCCAACTGTCTCCTCCACCCTGACTCCAGCAAGTCTGCTCTTGGGACCTCTTTGCTGGCCTAGTGTGCCTAAGCCATGAGTCTAGTTACAACTCCATGTTTTCCTGGAATTGTCCCTTGTTTCTGCGGTGATTCTTTAAGGAATATGCCTAGAATGTTCCCAGAATGCCAGGCCATCTGCTCACTCTGGCTTAGGTTGGCTCACGGCTGCCTCACTTTCCTGAAGCAGAGAGTCCCTGAAGCAGCATCCAGAGCCAGGAGAAGGGGACAATGCCAGAAGGTGAACTTTCCTGGAAATGGGTTTGTATTTTCTGACATAGTTCTTTCCAAGCTTTCCCTGGGCTAAGAATGGCCTGAGACCATGTGTTTGACATTTCCCTCTGGCAGAAGCCCACAAGAGCTTTCATGAACAAGTTGAATTTGATTAATGATGGAGCCAGACAAATTCTTTTGTTTTAGGTTTGGAGGGGTGCTTTCATAGGTGTTGGGGTTCTTTATTCCTTTGCACTCAGTCTACAATTATCAAACCCAGAGAGGGCACAAGAGAAGCATTTGCCTTGTTAGAAGACAAGGTTTATTTTATTGTTGTTGTTGTTGTTTTTAATCTCAGAAACATAGATTTATAGATCTCCAGAAGAGAACTCTCAGGTCACCTAGTTCAAATTTCTACTTTATGCAGAAATCTTCAGTATCTTGGACATGCTACTAGGTTTTAAGGCCCATGAAAACAAAGACCATATCTACTTTGTTTACTACTATATTCCCAGTGTCTGATTTATGGTAAGTGTTCTGTAAATGAGTGTTGAATTAAGATAGTTCACTCTCTCTTGAATGCTTCCAAGGACAGAGAGTTCAATGTGTGGCAAGGCAGCCCATCCTATGTTTTTAAACATTGTTTTTCATGGTGAAAATATTTTGAAACTGATAAATTGATATATTGTTCATTTCTAATCACAGATAATCATGTTTCTCTACGGCCACCATTACAGTTCTAGGAAAAAGAGGGGGGACGAGGCTTCCTTGGGAAGAAGAATAATAAAATGCAGTAGGATTCCTTATTAGAAGTGAGAACCAAAATGAAAGGAAAAAATAAAAGCAATAAAATTTGTGGCCCAAGTTAAGGATGGGAATGTGGGAGAGAAAAATTTTGCTTATCAATTTTTTAATTGTTTTTTAAATTGCAGTGTAATTAGTATGTAATATTGTGTAATTTTAAGGTGTACAGTATGTTGGTTTAATACATTTATATCAATTTTTAAATCAGTTCATCAATTTGTACAACAAATCCTACCAGGATTTTGTTTGAGATGGTGTTGACTCTTACAGATCAATTTTGGGAAGAACTGACATCTTCATAATATTGAGTCTTCTAATCCATGAATATGGTATATTTCTTCATTTATTTAAGTCTTTAATTTTGCTCTATAATGATTTATAGTTTTTAGTACACAGATCTGCACCTCTTGTCAGATTTATTCTTAAGTATTTCATATTTTTGATGCTATTATAAATGGCATTTTAATTTTGATTTTTGTTTATAGTATATGGAAATAGACCTGATTTTTATAAATTAACTTTGTATCCTGTAAACTTGCTAAACTCAATTATTTGCTCTAGTAGCTATTCTGTAGATTCCTTAGGATTTTGTACATGGATGATCATGTGATAAAGACAATTTTATATCTGTTTTTCCAAATCTATGTCTTTAAATCCCTTTTTCTTCTCTTACTGCACTGGCTAGGATCTCCACTATAATGCTGAAGAGGTGAGAGTTGACATTCTTACTTTTTCCCCAATTTCAAGAGAGAAGCGTTCAATCTTTCACCAGTAAGTATAATATTTTGCTGTAGGTTTTTGTAGATGACCCTTATCAGGACAAGGACGTCCCCTTCTGTGCCTAGCTTGCTGAGATTTTTAATTCTAAATCATCCTAATTTAATCCTAAATAATCCTAAATCCTAAACAATGCTATTCAAATGCATCCTCTGCATCTATTGAGATAAAAACATGGATTTGTTTTAGTCTGTTAATATGGTAAATTGCATTTATTGATTTTCAACTATTAAATCAATTCTGTAATCATGGGATAAATCCCACATAGTCATTTTATCATTTTTATACATTGTTCCTAAAATTTTGTTAAGAATTTTCCATCTATGGGGTGCCTGGGTGGCTCAGTTGGTTAAGCGACTGCCTTCAGCTCAGGTCGTGATCCTGGAGTCCCGGGATCGGGTCCTGCATCGGGCTCCCTGCTCAGCAGGGAGTCTGCTTTTCCCTCTGACCCTCCCCCCTCTCATGCTCTCTCTCTCTGTCTCATTCTTTCTCTCAAATAAATAAATAAAATCTTAAAAAAAAAAAGAATTTTCCATCTATGTTCATGAAGGATATTGATATTTAGTTTTCTTACAACATATTTTACTGGTTTTGTGTCAGAGTAATACTGGCCCTATAACATGAGCTGGGAAGCATTCTCTCCTCTTTTATTTTCTAGAAGGGTTTGCATAGAATTGGTATTATTTCTGCCTTGATTGTTTTGTAGAATTCACTAATAAAGCCACCTGGGTCTGTGGTGTGTGTGTGTATTTTCTGGCTGCTATTAATATTTTCTTTTTACCTTTGGTTTGTGGAAGTCTGACCATGTGGTTCTTGGCAGGGTATTTATTTGTATTTATTTTTATTTATCCTGCTTGAGTTTTACTGAATTATTTCATCTTTGGGTATGATCAGTTTCATCAATTTTGAAAAATTCTCAGCTATCGTCAAATATTTCTTCAACCTCTGTCTCTCTATCTCTGTCTCTCTCTTCCCCTTCTCTTTTTATGGCTTTAACTACATATTTTTATATAATTTAGTGTTATTTTACTGGTATGTGAGGCTCTGTTCTTCAGACTTCTTGTTTGTCTGCTTTAATTTAGATAACTCACATGGATCTGTCTTCAAGTTCACTATATCCCTTTTCTGCTTTGCCTAGTTCACTGTTAAGCTCAAGAAATGAATTCTTCATTCCAGATACTGTATTTTTCAGTTCTACAGTTTCCATTTGGTTCTTTTTGAGTTTCTGTTTATCTGATGAAATCCATCATTTTTGAATTCACTTTGTGTATCTCTTCCTCTACATTTTCAATATACTTAGGAAAGCAATTTTAATGTCCTTGCTTGATAATTCCAACATCTAGGTTATTTGTGAGTCTGTTTCATTATCTTGATTACATATCACATTTTTCCTGTTTATTTGCCATTTGATTGCATGCCAGAAGTTATATATATGAGAACAGTAAAGACTGGAGTAAAATAATATTTGCCCTAAAAATGGCCTGCCCTTTTCTCTTTCAGACAATAGGGCCTATCTCTTCTATCTAATCAAGAATCAATCTGGGTTGGGGTTAGGTTACCACTTTAGTTCATTTAAGTTTATCTCTTATTTTCATGTATTTACTTATTTTCTCCATAGCTTTATTAAAGTATAATTGACAAATAAAAATTGTACACATTTAAGGTATAGAATATAATGTTTTGATATACACATACCTTGTACAATAATTGCCACAAGCAAGGCAATTAACATATCCAGCATCTCACATAGTTACCTGTGGGGGGGGGGGGCAAGAATACTTAAAATCTACTCTCTCAGCAAATTTCAGGTATATAATAATATACTACATTATTATTAGCTATAGTCACTATGGTGTTTATTTGGTTTCCAAAACTTATCTTTTTTATAACTAAAAGTTTGTGCCCTTTGACCAGCATCTCCCTATTTCCCTTATCCTCCATCCCCTAGTAACCACCCTTTCTACTCTGTTTCTATAACATTGACTTTCTTAGATTCCACAAATAAATGAGATCATGCAATATTTGTCTTTCTGTTCCTGGCTTATTTCACATAGTATAAGGTCCTCTAGTTCTATCCATGTTGTTTTCTTCTTTTTTAAGACTGAACAACATTTTATGGTATATATGCCACATGTTCTTTATCCATTCATACATTGATGGACATTTAGATGTTTCCACATTTTGGTTTGTATGAGTAATGCTGCAATGAACAGGAGAGTGTAGGTATCTCTTCAAGATAATGATTTTATTTTCTTTGGATATATACCCAAAAGTGGGAATGCTGAATCACATGATAGTCCCATTTTTTATTTTTGGAGGAACTTCCATACTGTTTTTTATAATGGCTGTACCAATTTATATTCCCACCAAGAGTATACATAAAGGTTCCTGTTTCTCCACATGCTCAACAACACTTGTTATTTTTTGACGTTTTGATAATAGCCATCCTAACAGATATGACTTGATAACTTATTGTGGTTTAGATTTGCATTTCCATGATGATTAGTGATGTTGAACATCTTTTCATATATAAGTTGGCCATTTGCATGATTTCTTCCGAAAAACGTCTATCTAGGTCCTTTGCCTATTTTTCAATCAGATTTTTTTTTTTTTGCTATTGACTTGAATTCCTTATATCCTTATATAATTTGGATATCATCCCTTTATGGGACATATGGTTTGCAAATATTTTCTCTCATTCCATAGGTTACCTTTTCATTTTGTTGACTGTTTCCTTCACTGTGCAGAAACTTTTTACTTTGATGTTGTCCCACTGTTTAGTTTTGCTTTTATCACCCGTGCTTCTGGTGTCAAATCCAAAAATTCATTGCCAAGGCCAACATCATGGAGCTTTTCCTCTCTGTTTTTTTTCTAGAAATTTTACAGTTTCAGGTTTATAGTTTACAGTTTGGGTTAATTTTTGTGTGTGGTATAAGATAAGGATCCAATTTCTTTTTTTTTCTCTTCTTTCTTTCTGAATATCCATTTCCCAACACCATTTATTGGAGAGACTATCCTTTCCCCATTGTGTATTCTTGGCACCTTTGTTGAAGATTAGTTGACTATATATGTGCAGGTTTTTACTGGGCTTTCTATACTGTTCTGTTGGCCTACCAATCTCTTTTTATGCCAGTACCATACTTTTTGATTACAACAGTTTTGTAATATATAGTAGTCCCTCCTTATCTGTAGTTTCACTTTCCATGGTTTCAGTTATTGCGGTACAGAAGCAGATGATCTTCCTCCTAACATATCATCAGAAGGTCAGTAGTAGCTTAATGCTACATCACAATGCCTGTGTTATTCATCTCTCTTCATCTCATCACATAAGCATTCTATCATCTCACATCATCACAAGAAAAGTGAGTATAATACAATAAGATATTTTGAGAGAGAGATGACACTCATATAACTTTTATTACAGTATATTGTTATAATTGTTCCATTTGGTATTACTTATTTTTTGTTAATCTCTTACTTTACTTAATTTATAAATTAAACTTTATCATAGGTATGTATGTATAGGAAAGAACATAATATATATAGGATTCAGTATTATCTATAGTTTCAGGTATCCACTGGGGGTTTTGGAACATATCTCCTGTGGATAAATGGGAACTACTGTAATTTGAAATTAGGAAGTATGATGCTTCCAGCTTGGTTCTTGCTCAAATTGCTTTGGCTATTGAAAGTCTTCTGTAGTTCTATATGAATTTTAGGATTTTTTCTATTTCTATGAAAAATGCTATTGGAATTTTCATAGAGATTGCTTTGAATCTATAGATCACTTTGGGTATTATGGACATTTTGACAATATTAATCCTTCCAGTCTAGGAATATGGATATCTTTTCACTTATTTGTATCTTCTTCAATCTCTGTCATTAATGTTTTAGTTTTCAATATTCAGATCTTTCACTTCCTTGGCTAAGTTTATTACTAAGTATTTTTTTTTCTTTTTGATGTTATTATTAATAGATTTATTTTCTTTATTTCTCTCTCTCTTTTTTTTTGGACAGCCTGTTGTTAGTGTATAGAAATACAAATGATTTTTGTATGTTAATTTTGTATCCTGCAACTTTACTGAATTCATTTATTAGTTCTAACAGTTTTTTGGTGAAGTATTTAAAATTTTCTTTATATAATATCATGTCATCTGTGGAGACAGTTTTACTTCTTCTTTTCCCATTTGGAAGCCTTTTATTTCTTTTTCTTGCCTAATTGCTCTGGCAAGGACTTTCAGTACTATGTTGAATACAAGTTGCAAGAGTGGTCATCCTTGTCTTGTTCCTCATCTTAGAGTTTTCAGCTTTTCACCATTCACTGAGTATGATGATAGCTGTGGGCTTGTCACATATGGCCTTTATTAAGCTGAAGTCCATTCTTTCTATACCTAATTTGTTGAGAGTTTTTATCATGAAAGAATTTTGAATTTTGTCAAATGCTTTCTATGCATCTATTGAAGTGATTATTTGATTTTTATCCTTCATTCTATTAATGTGGTAAATCACAATGATTGATTTGTATATGTTGAATTATCCTTGCATCCCAGGGATAAATCTCACTTGACCATGGTGTATGAAACTTTTAATGTGCTGTTGAATTCAATTTTCTAGTATTTTGTTGAGGATTTTGGCATCTATGTTCATCAGAGATATTAGCTTATAATTATATATCCTTGTGACTTTGGTATTAAGGTAATGCTGGCCTTGTAAAATGATTTTGGAAGTATTCCTTCCTCTTCAATTTTTGGAAAGAGTTTGAGAAGAATTGGTATTAATTCTTCTTTATATGCTAGAATTCACCAGTGAAGCCATCAGGCTTGGGTTTATCTTTATTGGGAGGTTTTCAATTGTTGATTCAATATCCCTACTCCTTTTAGTCTATTCAGATTTTTTTCTTTATGATTCAGTATTCATATATTCTTGTTTCTATGAATTTATCCATTTCTTCTAGGTTATCCAATTTGCTGGTATGTAATTGTTCATAGTAGTATTTTATGATTTTTACAAAAATTTCTGTGATATCAGTTGTAATGGCTCCACTTTCATTTCTGAATCATATATTTGAGTCTTCCTTTTTTTCTTGGTCTGGCTAAAGATTTGTCAATTCTGTTTATCTTTTCAAAAAAACAACTCTTAGTTTCATTGACCTCTTCCAAAGCTTTTCTAGTCTCGATTTCATTTATTTCTGCTCTGATCTTTGTTTTGTTTTGTTTTCTTCTACTAATTTTCATCTTCTTTTTCTAGTTACATGCAATGTAAAGTGAGGTTGCTTATTTGAGATTTCTCTTTTTTCTTAATGTAGGCATTTATAAATTTTCTTCTTAGAACGGTTTTTGCTGTGTCCCTTACATTTTGGTATATTGTGTTTCCATTTTTGTTTGTCTCATGCTTTTTTTTTAATTTCCCTTTTGATTTCTTCCTTGACCTATTAATTGTTTAGGAATGTGTTGTTTACTTTCCACATATTTGTAAATTTATCTTATTTCCTTCTGTTATTGGCTTCTAGTTTCATACCATTGTGGTCAGAAAAGATGCTTGATATAGTTTCAAACTTCTTAAATTTCTTAAGATTTATTTTGTGGCCCAGTATATGACCCATCCTGGAGAATATTTTGGGTGTGTTTGAGAAAAAATGTGTATTCTGCTGGGTGGAATGTTTTGTATATGTCTGTTAGGTCCATTTGGGCTAATGTATAGCTCTAGTCAAATGTTACCTTATTGATTTTATGTCTGAATGAGCCATCCATTGCTGAAAGTGGAGTATTGAAATCCCCTAATATTATTGTATTGCTGCTCATTTTTCCCTTCAGATCTGTTAATTATTTGCTCTGTATGTTTAGGTACTCCAATGTTTTGTACCTCTATATTTATAATTGTTATATCCTTTTAATGAATTTATTCCTCTATCATTATATAATAACCTTGTCTCTTATTACAGCTTTTGAGTTAAAATCTAGTTAGTCTGATATGAGTATACCTAACTTTGCTCTGTTTTGGTTTCCATTTGCATGAATATCTTTTTCCATCACTTCACTTTCAGTCTATATGTGTCTTTAAAGTGACTCTCACGATTTTGATTCTAGCCATTCTGACAAGTGTGAGGTGATATCTCATTGTAGTTTTGATTTGCATTTTCCTGATGGTAAGTGATATTGAGCATCTTTTCATGTGTCTGTTGGCATCTGGATGTCTTCTTAGGGGAAATGTTTGTTCATGTCTTCTTCCCATTTTTTAAACTGGATTATTTGGTTCTTTGGTGTTGAGTTGTATAAGTACTTTATATATTTTGGATACTAACCCTTTATCAGAAATGTCATTTGCAAATATCTTCCCCCATTCAATAGCTTGTCTTTTAGTTTTGTTGATTGTTTCCTTTGCTGTGCAGAAGCTTAGTCCCAATAATTTGTTTTTGCTTTTGTTTCCCTTGCCTCAGGAGACATATCTAGAAAAATGTTGCTATGCTCTCTTCTGGGATTTTTATGGTCTCACATTTAAGTCCTTAATCCATTTTTCATTTATTTTTGCATATGGTGTAAGAAAGTGGTCCAGTTTCATTCTTTTTTATTTTCTTCAAGATTTTATTTATTTTAGAGTGAGAGAGAGAGAGAGAGTGCATACACTCAAGCAGGGAGAGGGGAGGGGGAAGAGGAGGAGGGAGAGGGAAAGAGAGAATCTCAAGCAGCCTCAGTGCCTAGAGCAGAGCCCTTTGCATGGTTTGATCTCAAGACTCTGAGATCATGACCTGAGTGAAAACCAAGAGTCGGTCACTTATCTGATTGAGCCACCCAGGTGCTCTCCAGTTTCATTTTTTTGCATGTATCTACAGTCCAGTTTTCCCAACACCATTTGTTGAAGAGATTGTCTTTTCCTCACTGCATATCCTTTCCTCCTCTGTTGAAGATTAATTGACTATACAATCCTGGGCTTATTTCTGGGCTCTCTATTCTATTCCATTGATCTATGTGTCATTTCTGTGCCAGTACAATGCCATTTTGATTACTATACCTTGTAGCATATCTTGAAATCTGGGGAATGGGCGAAATAGGTGAAGGGGATTAAGAGTACACTTATCATGATGAACACTGAGTAATGTACAGGATTGTTGAATCACTATATTATACACCTGAAATAAATACAACACTGTATGTTAACTATACTGGGACTTAAAAAAAATTTTTTTTTAAAGCTGAAGTGACTCTCCTATAGGCAGCACACATTTTAGTTTTGTGATTTTTTTAATCCATTAAGCTGCTCTGTGTCTTTTGATTGGGGAATTTAATCCATTTATATTTAAAGAATAGTTAAAGTAATTAGTGATACATAAGGAATTACTGTTGCCATTTTATTAATTATTTCCTGGGTGTTTGCAGGTTCTGGGTTTCTTTCTTACACTCATGCTGTCTTCTTTTGTGATTTGATAATTTTCTGTAATGGTATACTTTGATTCCTTATTCTTTATCTTTTGTATATTAACTACAGGTTTTTGCTTTGTGGTTAAGATGAGGCTTACATAAAAAATCTTATAACAGTCTTTTTAAGCTGATAATAACTCAACTCCAATTGCATATAAAAACTCTACAGTGTTACTCCTCCCCCCATTTTGCTTTTTTATTTATTTGTTTATTTATTTGAGAGAGAGAGAATGAGAGAAAAAGAGAGCATGGAGAGGGAGAAGTACACTCCCTGCTGAGCAGGGAGCTCAATGCAGGACTCAATCCCAGGACTCCTCTGGGATCACGACCTGAGATGAAGGCAGTCGCCTAACAAACTGAGCCACCCAGGTACCCCCACATTTTGCTTTTGATGCTACAATTTATATCTTTTTATATTGTGCATTCATTAACAAATTATCATAGTTATAGTTATTTTCCATACTTTTGTCTTTAACCCTTATACTAGTTATAAATGGTTTACACACCACCATTACAATATTAGAGTATTCTGAATTTGACTTTACTTATCTTTACCAGTAAATTTTATACTTTCATATATTTTCATGTAACTAATTAGTGTCCTTTTGTTTCTATTTGAAGAACTCCCTTTAGCAATTCCTTTTTTTTTCTTTCAAGATTTTATTTAAATTCAAGTTAGTTCACATGTAGTGTAGTGTTAGTTTCAGGGGTAGAATTTAGTGATTCATCGGTTGCATATAACACCCAGTGCTTATTACATCAAGTGCCCTCCTTAATGCCCATCACCCAATTACCCCATCCCCCCATCCACCTCCCCTCCAGCAACCCTCAGTTTGTTCCCTATATTTAAAAGTCTCTTATGGTTTGCCTCCCTCTCTATCTTATTTTATTTTTCCTTGCCTTCCCCTATGTTCATCTGTTTTGCTTCTTAAATTCCACATATGAGTGAAATAATATGGTATTTGTCTTTTTCTGACGCTTATTTCACTTAGCATAATACACTGTAGTTCTATCCACGTCCTTGCAAATGGCAAGATTTCATTCCTTTTGATGGCTGAGTAATATTCCATTTTATTGAGATATCTATCTATCTCACATCTTCTTTATCCTTTCACCAGTTGATGGACATTTGGGTTCTTTTCATGTTTTGGCTATTGTGGATAGTGCTGCTATAAACATTGGAGTGCATGTGCCCTTTCAAATCACTATTTTTGTATCCTTTAGATAAATACCTAGCAGTACAATTGTACAATTGCTAGGTTGTAAGATAGTTCTGTTTTTAACTTTTTGAGGACCTCCATACTACTTTCCAGAGTGGCTGCACCAGTTTGCATTCCCACCACAGTGTAAGAGGATTCCCCTTATTCTGCATCCTCACCAACATTTGTTGTTTCCTGAGTTGTTCATTTTAGCCATTCTGACAGGTGTGAGGTGGTATCTCATTGTGGTTTTGTTTTGTATTTCCCTGATAATGCATGATGTTGAGCATTTTTTTCATGTGTCTATTAGCCATTAGTATGTCTTTTTTGGAGAAATGTCTGTTCATGTCTTCTGCCCATTTCTTAACTGGATTTTTTATTTTTTGGGGTGCTAAGTTTGATAAGTTCTTTATAGATCTTGGATACTAGCCCTTTATCTGATATGTCATTTGCAAATAATGGCACCCTGCCATTATTTCTTTAAATGCACTTTCTATCTATCTATCTCTCTTCTCCTTCTGGGACTCTCATAATGAGAATGTTAGCCCTCTTGATGGTGTTCATAAATCCTTTAGGCTTTCTTCATCATTTTTTCTTTTTTCTCCTCTGGCTGGATAATTTCAAATCACGTGTCTTCCAGTTCAAAGACATTTTCCTCTGCTTGATTATGTCTGTTGATGATGCTATATATATTGCATTTTTCATTTCATTCATTATATTCTTCAGCTCCAGAATTTGGTCTTTAAAAAAATTATTTCTATGTTTTTATTGAACTTGTCCTTTTGCTCAAGTATTATTTTTCTGATTTTTTTTTGAATTCTCTATTCATGTTCTCTTGTAGTTTGCAGAGATTCCTTAAAATAATTATTTTGAATTCTTTGTCAGGCAATTTTATAGATCTTCATTTCTTTGGGATCAGTTACTGGAAAATTATTGTGGGTAGGCATCCTGAGGGAGTCTGTGGAGTAGTTTGTAGCATCTGTGGCCTTTCTTCCATACTCCCAACCACTTCACATCACTCAGCTGTTCTGATCTTAGTAATCTGGGTAAGGAGACAAAGAACTGGGCCTCTTGGGCAGTGTTCCACATGGTTGATCTATCCAGGTACTCACTCACTGTGCTCTTACTTTCCCTACGAGAGAAATTACAGGCTGAGGGGATCTCTACTGGCACTAAGCTGTGCCACTTTGGGGGGAGAGGTGATGCAGATAAGAGAAAACTGTTCTTACCCTCCTTGATGCGTCTATTCTTGGAGTTTTTGCTCCAACATTGTGCTGGAACTTCTTGGCTGGACTCCTAGACTCCAACAGAGGTACTTTCATCTGTGAGTAGTTGTTAAATTCATGCTTCTATGGAGAGATGATAGTAGAAAGCTCCTATTCCTCCATCTTGCTGATGTTCTGATTTATGATGATTTCAGTTCACTTGTTGTTTTTGTTCTCAGGGCTTTGGAATCTAAGTATAACAAAATTATGGTGTCTTTCTTGACCTTTCACTCTCAGCCTGTCCTTATCAGTGTTCATTCAATAGAAGGCTGGAGGGGAAATACTGCTGAGTAGTGAGGCCTGGCTCTGTGTTTGGGCTCCTCCAGATTTCAATATACTGTGCCAGCCCATGTATACTCTTGTGAGCTCAGAGATTTTACCCTTGACTCAGACAAGCCTTTGCTTATGGCAGCTCACTACTTGGCCTACCTGTGATCCCAAGTAGAGTCAATGCCCTCAGAGATGAAAGCAGCTACCAGTCTTTGCTCACCTAAGAAAGCCTAATTCCTCTCTGGAATTTAATTCATTTGAACTTCTTTGCATCCCCAACAATATCTGATACCTTTAATTAAAATGCACCCACAAATGGCTTTAAATAAGAGTATAGATTTCTTTTTTTCCATTTATCTGGTATTTTCTCTAGTTAAAGTGGGAGTGACAATAACATCTTTATTCCAACATGTGGAACTCGGCTCTTGCATTTTTTTCTTTTCTTACATCAATTCTTTATTTTAACCAATTCTTTTCAGATCTCCTCCTTCATTTTTTTTTTTAAGATTTTATTTATTGGACATAGAGAGAGAGCACAAGGAGGGGGAGTGGCAGGCAGAGGCAGAGGGACAAGCAGGCTCCCTGCTGAGCAAGGAGCCTGATGTGGGACTCGATCCCAGGACTCTAGGATCATGACCTGAGCTGAAGGCAGTCACTTAACTGACTGAGCCACCCAGGCGCCCCTCCCCTCCTTCATTTTATTTATTTATTTATTTTAATTTTATTGTTATGTTAATCACCATACATTACATCATTAGTTTTTGATGTAGTGTTCCATGATTCATTGTTTGCGTATAACACCCAGTACTCCATGCAGAGCATGCCCTCTTTAATACCCATCACCAGGCTAATCCATCCTCCCACCCCCCTCCCCTCTTGAACCCTCAGTTTGTTTTTCAGAGTCCATCATCTCTCATGATTCGTCTCCCCCTCCAATTCCCCCCCTTCTTCTTCCCCTCCTACTATCTTCTTCTTCTTTTTTTTTAACGTATATTGTATTATTTGTTTCAGAGGTACAGATCTGTGATTCAACAGTCTTGCACAATTCACAGCACTCACCATAGCACATACCCTCCCCAATGTCTATCACCCAGCCACCCCATCCCTCCCACCCCCTACCCCTCCAGCAACCCTCAGTTTGTTTCCTGAGATTAAGAATTCCTCATATCAGTGAGGTCATATGATACATGTCTTCCTCTGATTGACTTATTTCGCTCAGCATAACACCCTCCAGTTCCATCCACGTCATTGCAAATGGCAAGATCTCATTCCTTTTGATGGCTGCATAATATTCCATTGTATATATATACCACATCTTCTTTACCCATTCATCTGTCAATGGACATCTTGGCTCTTTCCACAGTTTGGCTACTGTGGACATTGCTGCTATAAACATCAGGGTGCACATACCCCTTCGGATCACTACATTTGTATCTTTGGGGTAAATACCCAGTAGTGCAATTGCTGGGTCATAGGGCAGGTCTATTTTAAACTTTTTGAGGACCTCCATACTGTTTTCCAGAGTGACTGCACCAGCTTGCATTCCCACCAACAGTGTAGGCGGGTTCCCCTTTCTCTGCATCCCCACCAACATCTGTTGTTTCCTGACTTGCTAATTTTAGCCATTCTGATTGGTGTGAGGTGGTATCTTATTGAGGTTTTGATTTGGATTTCCCTGATGCCGAGTGATGTTGAGCACTTTTTCATGTGTCTGTTGGCCATTTGGATGTCTTCTTTGGAAAAATGTCTGTTCATGTCTTCTGCCCATTTCTTGATTGGATCATTTGTTCTTTGGGTGTTGTGTTTCATAAGTTCTTTATAGATTTTGGATACTAGCCCTCTATCTGATATGTCATTTGCAAATATCTTCTCCCATTCTGTCAGTTGTCTTTTGGTTTTGTTGACTGTTTCTTTTGTTCTGCAAAAGCTTTTTATCTTGATGAAGTCCCAATAGTTCATTTTTGCCCTTGCTTCCCTTGCCTTTGGCAATGTTTCTAGGAAGAAGTTGCTGTGGCTGAGGTCGAAGAGGTTGCTGCCTGTGTTCTCCTTTAGGATTTTGATGGACTCCTGTCTCACATTTTGGTCTATATAGACCATTTTGAGTCTATTTTTGTGTGTGGTTGTAAGGAAATGGTCCAGTTTCATTCTTCTCCATGTGGCTGTCCAATTTTCCCAACACTATTTGTTGAAGAGACTGTCTTTTTTCCATTGGACATTCTTTCCTGCTTTGTCAAAGATGAGTTGACCATAGAGTTGAGGGTCCATTTCTGGGCTCTCTATTCTGTTCCATTGATCTATGTGTCTGTTTTTGTGCCAGTACCATACTGTCTTGATGATGACAGCTTTGTAATAGAGCTGGAAGTCCGGAATTGTGATGCCACCAGCTTTGCTTTTCTTTTTCAACACTCCTCTGGCTATTCGGGGTCTTTTCTGGTTCCATACAAATTTTAGGATTATTTGCTCCATTTCTTTGAAAAAAGTGGATGGTATTTTGATGGGGATTGCATTGAATGTGTAGATTGCTCTAGGCAGCATTGACATCTTCACAATATTTGTTCTTCCAATCCATGAGCATGGAACGTTTTTCCATTTCTTTGTGTCTTCCTCAATTTCTTTCATGAGTATTTTATACTTTTCTGAGTACAGATCCTTTGCCTCTTGGTTAGATTTATTCCTAGGTATCTTATGGTTTTGGGTGCAATTGTAAATGGGATCAACTCCTTAATTTCTCTTTCTTCTGTCTTGTGGTTGGTGTATAGGAATGCCACTGATTTCTGTGCATTGATTTTATATCCTGCCACTTTACTGAATTCCTGTATGAGTTCTAGCAGTTTTGGGGTGGAGTCTTTGGGGTTTTCCACATAAAGTATCAGATCATCTGCAAAGAGTGAGAGTTTGACTTCTTCTTTGCCAATTTGGATGCCTTTTTATTTCTTTTTGTTGTCTGATTGCTCTGGCTAGGACTTCTAATACTATGTTGAAGAGCAGTGGTGATAGTGGACATCCCTGCCGTGTTCCTGACCTTAGGGGGAAGCTCTCAGTTTTTCCCCATTGAGAATGATATTAGCTGTGGGTGTTTCATAGATGGCTTTTATGATATTGAGGTATGTATCCGCTATGCCTATACTCTGAAGAGTTTTGATCAAGAAAGGATGCTGTACTTTGTCAAAAGCTTTTTCTGCATCTATTGAGAGGATCATATGACTCTTGTTCTTTCTTTTATTAATGTATTGTATTGTGGATGTTGAACCAACCTTGCAGCCCAGGGATAAATCCCACTTGGTCATAGTGAATAATCCTTTTAATGTCCTCTTGGATCCTATTGGCTAGTATTTTGGTGAGAATTTTTACATCCATGTTCATCAAGGACATTGGTCTGTAATTCTCCTTTTTGATGGGGTCTTTGTCTGGTTTTGGGATCAAGGTAATGCTGGCCTCATAAAATGAGTTTGGAAGTTTTCCTTCCATTTCTATTTTAAGGAACAGTTTTAGAAGAATAGGTATTAATTCTTCTTGAAATGTTTGGTAGAATTCCCCTGGGAAGCCATCTGGCCCTGGGCTTTTGTTTTTTGGGAGATTTTTGATGGCTGCTTCAATTTCCTTAGTGGTTATAGGCCTATTCAGGTTTTCTATTTCATCCTGGTTCAGTTTTGGTAGTTGATACATCTCTAGGAATGCATCCGTTTCTTCCAGGTTATCTAATTTGCTGGCATAGAGTTGCTCGTAATATGTTCTATAAAAGTTTGTATTTCTTTGGTGTTGGTTGTGATCTCTCCTCTTTCATTCATGGTTTTGTTGATTTGAGTCATTTCTCTTTTCTTTTTGATAAGTCTGGCCAGGGGTTTGTCAATCTTGTTAATTCTTTCAAAGAACCAGCTCCTACTTTCATTGATCTGTTCTGTTCTTTTGGTTTCTATTTCATTGATTTCTGCTCTGATCTTTATTATTTCTCTTCTCCTGCTGGGTTTAGGCTTTATTTGCTGTTCTTTCTCCAGCTCCTTTAGGTGTAGGGCTAGGTTGTGTATTTGAGACCTTTCTTGTTTCTTGAGAAAGGCTTGTATTGCTATGTACTTTCCTCTTAGGACCACCTTTGCTGCATCCCAAAGATTTTGAACAGTTGTGCTTTCATTTTCATTGATTTCCATGAATTTTTTTAATTCTTCTATAATTTCCTGGTTGACCCATTCATTCTTTAGTAGGATGCTCTTTAGCCTCCATGTATTTGAGTTCTTTTCGACTTTCCTCTTGTGATTGAGTTTTAGTTACAAAGCATTGTGGTCTGAATATATGCAGGGAATAATCCCAATCTTTTGGTACTGCTTGAGACCTGATTTGTGACCTAGGATATGATTGATTCTGGAGAATGTTCCATGGGCACTAGAGAAGAATGTGTATTCTGTTGCTTTGGGATGGAATGTTCTGAATAGATCTGTGAAGTCCATTTCGTCCAATGTGTCATTTAAAGCCTTTATTTCCTTTTTTTCTTTTTAAAGATTTTATTTATTTATTTGACAGAGAGAGACATAGCGAGAGAGGGAACACAAGCAGGGGGAGGGGGAGAGAGAGAAGCAGGCTTCCCGCGGAGCAGGGAGCCCGATGTGGGGCTCGATGTGGGTCTCGATCCCAGGACCCTGGGATCACGACCTGAGCTGAAGGCAGACGCTTAACGACTGAGCCACCCAGGCGCCCCTAAAGTCTTTATTTCCTTGTTGATCTTCTGCTTAGATGATCTGTCCATTTCAGTGAGGGGGGTGTTAAAGTCCCCCACTATTATTGTATTGTTGTCAATGTGTTTCTTTGCTTTTGTTGTTAATTGCCTTATATAATTGGCTGCTCCCATGTTAGGGGCATCGATATTTACAATTGTTAGATCTTCTTGTTGGATAGACCCTTTAAGTAGGATATAGTGTCCTTCCTCATGTCTTATTACAGTCTTTGGTTTAAAATCTAATTTGTCTGATATAAGGATTGCCACCCCAGCTTTCTTTTGGTGTCCATTAGCATGGTAAATGGTTTTCCACCCCCTCACTTTCAATCTGGGGCTGTCTTTGGGCCTAAAATGAGTCTCTTGCAGGCAGCATATCAATGGGTCTTGTTTTTTAATCCAATCTGATAGCCTGTGTCTTTTGATTGGGGCATTTAGCCCATTTACATTCAGGGTAACTATTAAAAGATATGAATTTAGTGCCATTGTGTTGCCTGTAAGGTGACTGTTACTGTATATTGTCTGTGTTCCTTTCTGGTCTATGTTGCTTTTAGGGTATCTCTTTGCTTAGAGGACCCCTTTCAACATTTCTTGTAGGGCTGGTTTCGTGTTTGCAAATTCCTTTAGTTTTTGTTTGTCCTGGAAGCTTTTTATCTCTCCTTCTATTTTTAATGACAGCCTAGCTGGATATAGTATTCTTGGCTGCATATTTTTCTCATTTAATGCTCTGAGTATATCATGCCAGTCCTTTCTGGCCTGCCAGGTCTCTGTGGATAGGTCTGTTGCCAATCTAATGTTTCTACCATTGTAGGTTACAGATCTCTTGTCCTGAGCTGCTTTCAGGATTTTCTCTTTGTCTCTGAGACTTGTAAGTTTTACTATTAGATGTCAGGGTGTTGACCTATTTTTATTGATTTTGAGAGGGGTTCTCTGTGCCTCCTGGATTTTGATGCCTGTTTCCTTCCCCAAATTAGGGAAGTTCTCTATAATTTGCTTCAATATACCTTCTGCCCCTCTCTCTCTTTCTTCTTCTTCTGGGATCCCAATTATTCTAATGTTGTTTCATTTTATGGTGTCACTTATCTCTTGAATTCTGCTCTCATGATCCAGTAGTTGTTTACCTCTCTTTTTCTCAGCTTCTTTATTTTCCATCATTTGGTCTTCTATATCACTAATTCTCTCTTCTGCCTCATTTATCCTAGCAGTTAGCACCCCCATTTTTGATTGCACCTCATTAATAGCCTTTTTGATTTTGACTTGGTTAGATTTTAGTTCTTTTATTTCTCCAGAAAGGGTTTCTCTAATAACTTCCATGCTTTTTTTAAGCCAGCTAGTATCTTTAAAATCATCATTCTGAACTCTAGGTCCGACATCTTACTAATGTCCGTATTGAGTAGGTCCCTGGCAGTTGGTACTGCCTCTTGTTATTTTTGTTGAGGTGATTTTTTTCCATCTTGTCATTTTGTCCATAGGAGAATAGATGAATGAGAGAACAAAATGCTAAGAGGGTAATAACGTCCCCAGAAAATATACTCTAAACAAATCAAAAAAGAGCTGAAACCAGGGGAAAAGAAAGGGAAAGAAAGAAAAAAGAAAAAGAAACAGATAAAAACAAAAACAGAACTAAATAAAAAAAACAGAATATGATCAAATATGATCAGGCTGGTGCATAGATCAGTGCCACACACTAGATTTTGGGTGTATTTTGGTCTGTTAGAAGAAAGTGCCTCCCAAAATTTTAAAGAAAGAAAAATTTATATATGTACAAAAATAAGGGTTAATATGATGAAGATATGGAATATGACTATAAAGATGAAAATTATAAAAATTTTTATAAAAGGAATTGATAAGAAATTGTTTGAAAAAGGAAAGAAGAGGATTTAAAAAAAAAAGAAAAAAAAGGGAGAGAATATGATCAGGCAGGAGGACTAGAACAAAGCCATACACTAGAGATTTAGGGTATATTTTGATCTGTTAGAAGAAACTGTATCTCAAAATTTTAAAGGAGAACAACTTATATATATATGCCAAAAATAAGGGTAACTACTATGAAGGGATAGAATATGACTCTAAAAATGAAAAATAAAAATGTTTTTTAAAAAAGGGATTGACGGGTGCCTGGGTGGCTCAGTTGGTTAAGCGACTGCCTTCGGCTCAGGTCATGATCCTGGAGTCCCGGGATCGAGTCCCGCATCGGGCTCCCTGCTCGGCAGGGAGCCTGCTTCTCCCTCTGACCCTCCCCCCTCTCATGTGCTCTATGTCTCTCTCATTCTCTCTGTCTCAAATAAATAAATAAAATCTTTAAAAAAAAAGGGATTGATAAGATTTTGGTTGAGAAAGGGAAAAATAAAAATAAAAAAAAAAACAGTTAAAAAAAAATAACTTTGAAAGACTAAAGAATCATGGGAAAAAAGCCATGGATTCTATGTGCAGTATTCCCCTAGTGCTGGAGTTCTGCTGTTCTCATTGATGGGTAAACTTGGTCTTGGCTGGCTGTTCTCGCTGATCTTCTGGGGGAGCGGCCTGTTGCCATGGTTCCCAAATGTCTTTGCGGGAGGTGGAATTGCCCCACCCTTGCCTGGTCCAGGCTAAGTAATCTGCTCGGGTTTGCTCTCTGGAGCTTTTGTTCCCTGCAAGATTTCCCTACAGCTTTGGAGGACAAGAGTGAAAATGGCGGCCTCCCAGTCTCCACCCCAGAGGAGCCGAGAACTCGGGGCTCTGCTCCTCAGTGCGCCCCCAGAGAAAAGCCGTCAGTCACTCCCATCTCCCCGGTCTCGGGCTGCACTCCGTGCTCACCTGGCCTGTGGCTGAGCGTTTCTATCTCTGGCACCTGACCCCGTGTGGACTCTCCAAACCCAGCAGATCCCTGCAGTGCGCTCCCGCGCCGCTCCTCCCAGGGGAGGAAGGGGAGTGTCCCCGGATCTGCCGCTTGTTGGGTCCCTGCTGGAGGAGCTGTGGCCCGACTGTGCCGCGGATCACGGTGTATGGCAATCCTGAGCTGAGAGCCCGCGCCTTGGCTCCATCTCTGCAGCCGGCTTCCCTGCTTGGATACCTGGGAGCTCTGCCACACTTGGGCACCCCCAGTCTTTCTGTGACCCCAAGGGTCCTGAGACCACACTGTCCCACCAGGGGTCCAACCCTGCTTAGCCACTGGAACAATGTCCCTCAGCAGGGCCGACTTCTAAAAGTTGATTTTGTGCTCCGCGGCTCTATCACTTGCCAGTAGCGGCTGATGGAGGCCCCCTCCCCCGCCATCTATCCTCCCGAATATCGCCTCAGATTCACTTCTCCGCATGTCCTACCTTCCAGAAAGTGGTCGCTTTTCTGATGAGAGAGTTGTTGCTATTCTTTTCTTCGATCTCCTGTTGAGTTTGTAGGTGTTCAGAATGGTTTGATCCCTATCCAGCTGAATTCCTGGGACCAGATGAAATCCAGATCTCCTACTCCTCCGCCATCTTGCTCCTCCCCTCTCCTCCTTCATTTTAATCAATTTTTCCTTTGGTTTTCTTGCTTCTATGTCATAGAAGCTACATCCTCTTGTGTCTTTTGGAGGACTTTTAGGATTTTTTTTTTCCTGAGAAAAATTATCTTTCTCTGAGCCTTCAGAACTATGTTCTATTTTTCTTTATGATAAAGTAACTTTTCACAAGGCATAAATATTTTGTTTTCCCCACTGCCTACTTGGTAGCTGGCAGCTTCCCTATTTCCAATTTAAACCTGAAAGTGAAGTTGATGTTTATTGTGCCCAGTTCAATTTGCACTGCCTCATCTAGTGAGGTCTGTTGGACAGAGGAAGATCTCTAGCTACCACTCTCTTAGTTTTGGGCTGATTAGAGACTGTCAGATACAGCTTGCAGTTGGAAAGACTTTATAGAATTCACTGTTCAGTGTACAGTGTATTTTCTTAGTTACTAAGTATGCCAGGTAACAATCAGTCTTTGTTCATCCCTTTTGCTTACTGCCATGTTGGATACAGGGAATCTGCTGAAATTGGGTGGGATGTCAGGAAAAGAAGTATGCTTTCAAAATGCTGGCTATAATATAAGGTGAACATAGTGATACAGTTTGTGGCCTGATAACGGCAAGTCATCTCTTGCCAACTTCCTGTTGAAATATAATTTCTGGGTGGTGCAGGGGGTTGAGCAACTGACTCTGGTTTTGGCTCAGGTCATGATCTCAGGGTCCTGAGATCGAGCTCCCCTCAGGCTCTGTGCTCAGCATGGAGTCTGCTTAAGATTTTCTCCCTCCCCCCACCTCACTCTCTCTCTCTAAAAGAAAGAAAGAAAGAAGAAAGAAAGAAAGAAAGAAAGAAAGAAAGAAAGAAAGAAAGAAAGAAA
>NW_023270789.1:2108803-2243688 GCF_011800145.1 Mirounga leonina | reverse complement strand
AAAGAAAGAAAGAAAGAAAGAAAGAAAGAAAGAAAGAAAGAAAGAAAAGAAATATAACCATGAAGAAATACTCAAAACAAAAATAATAAATGAACATTATCAAAGATGACAATAAGTGACAGATGGTCTGCTTGGCTTCAAGTTGCAGTGTCTGAACAGAATGACAAGATGGTATGAGCTTTAAGTGGATTTTGAATCAAGTTTGGAAGAACACTGATTTAGAAAGGGCAATAAGGAGGAAGGGGAATGCCGGTTCTGATTCCCTGCTCTGGGAGCCCTGGAGTCTCTCCCTGAAGGTGGCTGGGGAACAGGATAGGGCAGAAGGATGTTAGAGGACTATCCAGAAGAGGCTTAATGTGAAAGGAAATGTTAAAGGAATGGAATGGAAAGGACTGGAAAGGAGGAGTGGGGTGAAGAGCTGAGCTGAATGGGAGTAGGAGTAGATGGCCTAAGGGAGATGCACTTAGGCAGCAACTGGAATGAGGATTAAAGAGCAGAAAAAGCATCAAAGTATCAAGAGGGAATTAAACATCTTTAGGATTCTGAAAGGCACTTTGGTGTTTCTTAAGGTCTTGATGTCATAAAGGAGACAAGATGGGTATAGGAAAAATGCAAATATAATAATGAAATTAGTTATTCATCAAATGTAAGTTGATCCCTACTCAGGCCAAGGTACTTTGCCACTGTTTAACAAAAATTTAAAAATTAAGAAAGCAACAATAGAATTTTCAATGCAACTTGAATGCTAATAAGTGACTCTAGAGCTTCAGAAATGGAGAAGGCAAACAGAGCTCAGATGTCTCTCCACCTGGCACTGTGTGCTTGTTGGCACATTCCTTGTAGCTGGTATAGGAGTCTATAGTAAATATCCAGAGGTGGGTCCAATAATTATACCCCTTTCGTCCTCTAATTTAGACAGATTCATGCATCTGGTCACTGACACAAGGGGCCTGTCTCTCAGGGACAGGACCCTTGCTGCATAGCAGGAGACAGCATTAGACTGTATCCTTTTTGCCAACCTATAGATCTGGAGAAGGATCCTAGAAAAGGCAGAATCACCCAGGACCATTTCTCAAACTCATTGACAAAATAAATCACTTCTCCTTCCTAGAAGGAAGGTTGGGAGTATTACTCGAATGGAAATCCTTCTGCATGAAAACTTAAGGAGTGGGGAAGTAGTGTATCCTTCTAACAAGAGTAAGCTAGGAAAAGTTAATGCATTATAATGGAATAATAACTTCAGATGTCCTTTGGGGCTAGTGATTTCCTAATTTAAACAGACAGAGCAGAGTCTGGAAATCTAATGAAGATACAAACAACCGTGTGGAAGAAAATCGTTGCCCTATTAATGGTATTACCAATCAGAGGTAAGAAAAGTTACGAAGAGGACTCCAGAGAAAGTACAAAGTCTGGAGAGAGAGGAGACAAAAGCTGCCGATTTCCCATTGCATTTCCAGCGCTTGGTCCCCTGGGAAGAGAGATGCAGCGGGATTCTCAGGCTAACTCTTTGGCTTGGACTCCATGCTCATCAAGTCACTTTCTGCTTATAATTTGGCTTTCCGTGTAGACTTTCCGACAGCAGAGAGATTGTGCTAACATAGATATTCAGATATTTTATTTCTCACTGAGAATATATGTATTTGGCATCCGGTTTCTTGTGGGTTGTCCAATATCATCAGCTCCCCCTAAGCCAAATCAACTTTGTGTGAACTAAGAGGCTTGAGTTGTGGACCCTGCAAAGCTGAAGAACAGACCCAGATCATGTTTACCACAGTGAGGCATGGCAGGTTTCCTCAGCTCTATGTTGGGTCTTCACTCCAGCTTGAACACCCCCAGACCAGGAAGGCATTAAATAATTGATGGATTTGTGCCCATGCCTTTCTGTTCAATTTGATTACATTATAGTACAATGTGAAAATTAATGGCGCATCATTATATGTTCTACAATAGGGTCCCTAGAACCAAGTAATTATGACATACAAATAAAAGCCAGCTCCAGCCAGAATTTTCAAAGCTATTACTTGTATATTTCTACACCTTTCTAAGACCACAAAACCCTCTACCTTTCCCTCGGCCTCCTCTTTCCATTTCAGTCTTCCTCTCTCAGCTCTGGTGAACCTTTCCACAACATTAAATGCTTTTAAAGTCTTCAGCACACATGATTAGATTTGGCTCTGAGGAGTTGAGCAGAGTGAAAGTCATAAATTTCCTGTCGTGCACATGCGGAAGCACTCTTCCACAGGGAGGACTCGAGCGGCTGTCCTTAAGCACTCAGAGAAGCGATGCAAATAGTTCCTAGACCGAAATGCAACTGCTGAATGTGGCAATAATTGTGCGTGTCTGAAGAACGGCAGCTGCCTATTTCTAGCCATAGAATGCAGCCTCTACCGAGAACTTTGCTTCAGGATCTGATTCCAGCTCAGCACCCTTGTTCACACCTCTTCTGTGTGAGACCTCTTCACCTTCCACCATGTGGCTGGCTGGGGCTTTCATGGTCAGGATCAATTGTCCCAGCAGGATCGGTGCAAGGAAAAGCCTTTCTTGGCCTTACAAGAAGCTCAGCCTGGGAGGTTGGCCTGGAGGCTGACCAAAAGCAAAATAGGAAAACCACTAATAAGAACCAGCTGGAAAAAATAGCCTCTGTTTATTCTGGGAAAATAATGTTATGTCATCATGACACATATCTAAATCTTGTGTGTTTGATTGGACAGGCCAGATATGTGAGCTGTAAGCTGCAGCCCTGGCTCTTCCGCTGGAAGATGAGTTTATCTGGCTTTGTAGTCTTACTCTTCAGCTGTGCCTTGCATTAAGTGGCCACATCGTCAAGAACTTCAAAAATTTCAAGAACGGGAAATGTAGGGAGGCTGCTTATTTTACATGCCAAGAAATCAGAATCAAAGGAATTTTTAAGAAGGGATAAATGATGGGTTTAGTGGCAATAGTATGTACTGACATTGCTTTCTTTCACCTTTAGAGATAATTCTCCATTCAGAAGGAGGGAGGGATTAAGTTTCAGTTTCTGAAGCCAGTAGCCTAGGCATGGGAAGCATTTCTATGGTCTTGGTCTAAGAAAACATGAGAGTAGGGACACCTGGGTGGCTCAGTTGTTAAGCGTCTGCCTTCAGCTCAGGTCATGATCCCAGGGTCCTGGGATAGAGTCCCACATCGGGCTCCCTGCTCAGTGGGGAGTCTGCTTCTCCATCTCCCTCTGCTGCTCCCCCTGCTTGTGCTCACTCTTTCTCTCTCTCTGACAAATAAATAAATAAAAATCTTTAAAACAAACAAACAAACAAAAAAACCCATGAGAGTAAAGAAAGTAAAGGGCTGGAGGGTTCCAGGACAAAGAAAAGGCTGCTGAGGAAGGGGTGGACTATGAAGCATCAGGAATAAACTGCCCTTCCAGGAGTTGGGCATGGTACGGAGCATGCGGAGCGCTGGTTCTGCTGCGTGTCCAGCAGGATAACCAGCCGCCCCATTACCCTCTCCTCACCTCCAGGGTCCATGCAGAGTTCATAAGTGTGTGGCTGGCAGGCCCAAAGTGGCCCAGACAAGGATTCTCTTTGACCCACACGGTAGTTTTTAAAAATTGAGCATACTAAACAACACAAAAAAATTCAGATTTCTAGTTTCTCTTTAAAGAAAAATACATAAATAAAAAGAATGGGCAGGTAAAGCTGAGTCCCTCTTTTACCTGACAGGAGCTGGCCTGAGTTCTGTGGCTGCTCATTCCAGACCAAGAGTCGTGATTTGTGCTGATGTGTGATGGTGACAGCGAGTTTGCTGTCCAACGCCACCACTCACTAGCGGTGTGAACTTGGGCCGGCTTCTTTGTGGCTCAGTTAACTTAGTATGATGAGACTAGTAATTGTGCTTATCTCATAGGTTCTTGTGAAAATTAATCAAAGCAACCATGCTTCCACTCGTGCCAGGTAAAAGTCAGCATTATATAAGTAGTTACCATTATTGTAACATAGTAGTGATGGTACTTCTTACATTTTCTTCTAAATTATTTACATATGTTAATTTATCTATGCCTCCTAACAACCCTATGAGATAGGTTCCGTTATTATCCAGATTTTGTGGATGAGGAAACTGAGACGAGGAGAGATTAGGTAATTGCCTAAACTTGTCACATGACTAGTAAGTGCTCCAGGGTCTGTAATCTCAATTCTCATACTATGGAATGATGTTCTTTTTGGTGGGGCATGCACTCTCCAGTTTGCCATAGTACTTGCCATTTGCATACCAGTGTGTACCTATCCATTTCTTCCATCTCACCCTCCCCTGCACTCCTTTAGGTTATCTCACTGGTCCCTGCATGCACTTAATTTTGGGACCCCTAGGGACACCTTGGTGGCTCAGTCGGTTAAACGTCTGCCTTCAGCTAAGGTCATGATCCCAGAGTCCTGAGATTGAGTCCCACATCGGGCTCCTTGCTTGGGGGGAACCTGCTTCTCCTTCTGCCTGCTGCTCCCCCTGCTTGTGCTCGCTCTCTCTCTGACAAATAAATAAGATTTTTAAAATAAATAAACAAATAAATAAAAAATTTGGGACACCCAATCTAGTAGAGTGCTTATGCTACATAGCTGACTGACACTTCCCCATGTGGAGCACCTCTCCCAACAAGGCCTTTACGAAGAGCCAAGCAAAAAACAAATTGTGTCTATTTGTCTACTCTAAGCATCTACTTTAGTGTGGGTACTCTAGGATGGTGACGTGTGCTCCCAAATGAGCAACATCAGATCACCTGGAACTTGCTAGAAATGCAAATACTTTGACCCCACCCCTGACCTACTGAATCAGAATCTCAGGTGTAGAGAGCCCAGCAACCTGTGGTTTGCTAAGCCTCCTAGTGATGCTGATGCAAGCTAAAATTTGAGAATCACAGCCTTAGAAGATCATGTTCTTTTCTGCAAAATAAAGAAGTGAAAGAAGCAATCGGGTACAATAGCCATATCCAGTCCTACAGAGTTGGCCCAGAGAAGGATGTGGAAAAATTTCAAAAACACTCCAGTAGAAGGACTAGTTGGGAACAACACAGCTTTCCAATGAAGCTATCAGGATGAAATAGTAGCAAATTGTATGCTTAGGTAATTAATTAAATTATACTTTTATTTGTTGTCATATAAATGACATGCTTTCTTTTTTTTTGTTGTTTTTTTTGTTTGCCTTTTATTTTTTTTATATTTATTTATTTATTTATTCTTATGTTAATCCCCATACATTACATCATTAGTTTTAGATGTAGTGTTCCATGATTCATTGTTTGTGCATAACACCCAGTGCTCCATGCAGAATGTGCCCTCCTCAATAACCACCACCAGGCTAACCCATCCTCCCACCCCCCTCCCCTCTAGAACCCTCAGTTTGTTTTTCAGAGTCCATCGTCTCTCATGGTTCGTCTACCCCTCCGATTTCCCCCGCTTCATTCTTCCCCTCCCGCTAATGACATGCTTTCTACAGGATGAACCAATTAACATTTGGAGACCATCTGCTCAAAACAACGATCTTAATTTTAAAATAGTTGTTATTTTCTGGCAATAGTTAGATAAAAGGTCCAAGCATCTGCAGAGACCAGTATAAAGGAGAACACATATCCACATATTCCTTGTGGCAGGAAGCCTGGGTCAAGGCCATCCAAAAGTTGCTTTACATAATCACAATCTGTCAGGATTCTGGTTGTAATTGACAGAAACCCAACTCAAACTAGCTTAAGCAAAATAGGGGAAATGTTATAAAAGTGATTCTGACCACATTTAGTTCCAGTTCCAAAAGATGAATAAGTTTTGTTACAAAATATGCAATGAACCAGAAATAATTTTATATGGTTCACTAAGACCTGGTCAGAAGAATGTTTGTAATTACTAAATCTGATTTCCTAATTTTTGAGCCAATCCTAATTAGACCCCTGCTAGCCTGACTGGATCTTAGGAGGAAATAAGCTAGTGAGACATAAAGCCCACTTGTGAGATTACAGCCTCAGAGGAGAAAGTCCAGAAAAGACCCAGCCCTGTTGAAGGACACTTGAAACAGAGAGGGGGAGCATGATACAAGTCTGAGTCCTGGGCATAGACCAGGCTTTTTGCTGGTTGGTGTAATATACATCCTATTTGGATTATGGCCTGACTCAACCCCACTTCCCTAATTCTCCTAAGATGGACTTTTGGGGACCCTGCAGATCATCCACTCTCTAGGAGGAGTCATTAGCCCAGCATCTGCTGTCAGCCTAGTTCATTTGGGGGGAAAGAATGCCCAAACCTTGAAAGCATTTTTTTTTTAAGATTTTATTTATTTATTTGGCAGAGAGAGAAAGAGCACAAGCTGGGGTAGCAGCAGGCAGAGGGAGAGGGAGAAGCAGGCTCCCCACTAAGCAGAGAGCTGGACGTGGGGCTCAATCCCAGGACCCTGGGATCATGACCCAAGCCAAAGGCAGACACTTAACCGACTGAGCCACCCAGGTGCCCACCTTGAAAGCATTCAGTCCTGGCACTGTGGGAGAAGAAATGAGGGTGACAAGGGGTGTGCCACTTCCTTCTCTTAGATCAATACCACCCAGTAAATAAATAAGTAAATCACCTCCCTTTTTAGAGTATGTGGCCTAAAGAATGTTTAATTCACTTGAAACATGTGAGTAGGCCAAGGGGTATTTGGCTAAGCTAGTCTAGTTGTTCTTCTGAAACCCCATATTAAGGAGTTTGGACTGTATCCTCAGGGCAGTGGGGAACACTGAATGATTTTAAGAAGAGGATTGACATAATCAGATGTGAGTTTTAGAAAAATCAACTCTGGTTGCTGTGTGAAGACTAGAATTGTAGTGTTCAAAGCAATAGTTGATAGTCATCTGAAAACAGTCGTATCACTTTTAACAGATTCTGTTACCCTTATAAATTATCAGATTGATAAACCAAGAATTAAAATTTGTTAAAGAGTAAACCTGCATGGAATTTGTTTAAAATATCAGACAAGCTAATGATCTATGGTAGAAGATTGTCCATTTTTTAAAAGTATAATAGATTATACCTTTGTTTCATAGAGTCAGATTCAAACCTGTGGAGTTAATTAAACTAATTGGCAAGAATCAGAGCTCACCAGTTACTACAAACTTTGAGTAATGTTAGTGTAAAAATATGTTCTGATTATTTAATATTTTAAGCAAGTAACCTATATAAAGAAATGTTAGTGGGTCAAGGCAATGCCCTAAGAAGTGCAGAGCTAAGAAAAACCGGCCTCTTGGGCAGAGACTTGTATCTACATTTCTATGACTTCTTTCAACCAGAACCATGTCATGGACCATGACTCTAAATATATTCTCACTACTGGTTACAAAATCAGGGCTGTGACCTCTTGCAAGTGTTTGTCACTCCCAAGTATTCTGGAGACAATAAGTTGCTACTAAGATTTATATTTGACCAGTTCTCGGGTCACAGAGGAGGAGTGTTCTCCCTTGTTCTCTATGAATCAGCTCATCCAGGTAGACTTTTGGTTTGTTTTTCTTTCAGCTTCCTAATGTTCCTGTCAATTCAGGAGCTGGGAGATTAATACACATTTGCTTAAGAAGGAAGCAGGCAAGACTGGACCCAATTTATCAACAGATCTTTTGTAAGAGGTAAAAGATGACCCTCTCCTGAGGAGACAGAGTGAAAATCGAATGACTAAGCAGTGGGTGTAGAGAGCAGACTGGGGTTTGCTGGGGGTGGGTGGGGGGGGAAGGAGGTGGATGGGTTGGGTCTGTGATGGGTTTGGAGGAGGGCACTTATGATGAGTATTGGGTGTTTTGTGTAGGTGATGAATCATTGGATTCTACTCCTGAAACTAGTATTACACTATATGTTGACTAGCTGGAATTTAAATACAAACTTGAACCAAAAAAAAAAAAAAAAGACTAAGCAGTGGGGAAGACCATGGTATACACTACAAATATTGGAAAATGTTATAAAGATGGTATATGTGTAGCGAACTTTTAGGTCTTAAGAAGGAGACTGCTTTGCCAGGGACATCCAAACCAGCTGCTGGGGCAGGCAAAGCAACCTCACTACATTCTTTGTATGCCAAGCCCTCTCGGGTTGAGGTCTTGGCCCCAGTTAAGTCAGTTCTGAGCTTTTCAAAGGTTTCTAAATCAAGTCCTTCAGAAACTTGCAGTAAAATTTTGTTCTTCTCTCTCTTGTCTCTAAGTGATGGTAGCTTCAGGCACTTCCAGACCTTCTCGTTCAGCTGAGTCCTCTAGAGGAGACTTATACAATTCTTCCTTTTGTTTTCCTCTATTTGTAAAAAGTTCTTGCTTTCTCCAGGACATCTGTGTCTCCTCCCTACTTGAGGAGGAAACTCTTGCCCTCCACCCACACTCAGGGCTGCAAGGGGTAGGTTCACAGCAGGACAACTGGTTTAGTCATGCAATTCGAAATTACTAGGTACTCAAATTAAACTTAGACCAGTGAAATACAAAATGTGCTCTTGTGTTTGGCATTATATAAACTTCTATTATCATAGAATTTAGATTCTTGTAGAATGCCATAAGCCACAAAAAAGTGGAGCACTAAAATCCAAGACCAACTTGGCCTGTCTGAGGTGATAATGTGACACTAATAAAGCCCACCAGTCCAGCAAGGAGTGTCCAGCAGGGTTCTCCAGGGATGAGATCACACATGGTTTCACCTAGTAGCATGCATGCAAATTCTGTTCACACTGACCCTGAACTGGATATATATTTATTTCAAAACTGAGAGCCCTCAAATAGACTATCCACATGGCAAGCCTGTGATTTCCGATCCTGGAGTATGAGATGGCTCCTTTTCAAATATTTGTGAGAACATAAATTTTCAGTTTGCTTTCCCAAGTGAATCATAACAATTCTTGATGGGAGGATTCATCCAAAGACATGAAAATATCCCAAGTCACTATTAATTAAAAGGAAATGTACTAAGACATATATCACTTTGGCTACAAAGAAGGAGCATTCCAAGTCTGAAATATAACAGAGCCTGCCAACTCTCATTGGAAAGGGGGATTAATTTGAGCCAGAAAGGCCCTATCAGAGAAGTATCTAGCAGTTCTGAGGTTTGTCAGACTTCAAAGAAATTGGTGTGGAAGAGCAAGAATTAAGATGATAATGCTCTCAGAGAGATTTTCTGAGACCAGCCCTATCAGGAAGACAGTGAGACTCATCCCAACAAGAGAATTCCAGAATGTGGAGGAGCAACACACCCATGAGACTTAGCAAATGGGCACAGTAAGTAAGCACTAAGAAATGGACACAATATTTTGGTCAATCCTTATCAAGGATCTGTTGGATGATATGTGCTATGTTGTGTTGACAAACAAAGGCTAGACTAAAGACTGAGGCAAACATATGCTAACTCAAACCCTCTCCAGAAGTTGGAAACAACTTAAGTATTCATTGACGGATGAGTGGTTAAACAAACTGTGGTATATACATACAATGGAATAATATTCAGCCTTAAAAAGGAAGGAGATTCTGACACACGCTACAACATAGATGAAACTTGAGGACATTGTGCTGAGGAAAAAAAACAGTCAAAAAAATGACAAACACTATGTGATTCCACTTATATGAGGTATCTGGAGTAGTCAAATTCATAGAAACCAAAAGTAGAATGGTAGTTGCCAGGGATTACGGGAGGAGGTAATAGAATATTATGGACTGAATGTTTGTGTCCCACCAAAATGTATCTGTTGAAATCCTAACCCCCAATGTGATGGTCTTAAGAGGCAGGGGCTTTGGAAGGTGATTAGGTCATGAGGGTGGAGCCCCCATCAATGGGATTAGTGTCCTTAAAGAAGAGACCTCAGAGAGCTCTCTCCCTTCCTGCTATGTGAAGATACAGTGACAAGACAGCTATCTATAAACCAGAAAGCAGGCTCTCATCAAGCACCGAATCTGCTGGCTTGGACTTCCCAGACTTCCAGGACTGTGAGACATCAGTTTTTTGTTTAATCTAACCTACCTAATCTATGGTATTTTTGTATGCAGCGTGAATGGACTAAAACATGGGAGCTGTTGTTTGAGGTGTACAGAGTTTCAGTTTTAGAAGATGAAAAGAGCTCTGGAGATTGGTTGCACAGCAGTGTGAATATATGTAACACTATCAAACTATATACTTGAAAATGGTTAAAATGGGTAAATTTATGTGTATTTTACCATAATTAAAACATTTTAAGACATGTATCGAAGTTCATATTTTATGCAGGTATAGTTTATTGTATATCAATCATACCTCAATTAAACTGTCTTAAAAAAACAAAAAATAATAACTCCAGATGAGGTCACCATTTTGTTTGCATGGTCAGAGAAGAGTGCAGTCCACATGGGGTACCTATACTAGATGGGTGCAGGTGGACTAAGGAAATTAACTCTGTGAAGTATTTAATACCAATATTCTGCTAAATATATGGTAATATTAAGAGATGTCATAAGGAATCTCCTATATGTTAGACATACTGTCTTACCTCCATTGTGGAATATCCATCCAATTTTCCCTTGGTATTCGGGATCAATCATCCCAACCAACACTGTTTGTTGATTCAATGGTATGAGAAACCCAAAGTGGCTAGGTGGCAGTCTTAATTTTCAGTTCAATGGAATCATTATTGTGTCTACTGGTAGAAGCATTCTTCCCTCTGGAACTAAGAGCTCTAGGCCAGCAGAGCAGAAAGCTACAAGAACACAAGACAAAAATTTTGCTATTATTAAGAATAAGAATAAGTGGTGCCACTCTCATTTCCACCCCTTGATTCCTGGACCCATGAATCCTGGTTATCCAAGAAACAGCACCAGATATTGGGTACTGATTCACAGTTTATATAGCCTACTGGAGAACCTTGCCCCAGCCCTGCAAGGTATTGCCACGGTGCTGGGACCATAACTGAGTCTTCAAAAGTCCATTCCACTGTTCCATCAAGGCAGATGCTTTAGGGTGGTGAGGAATATGGGAAGCTCAGTAAATTCCATGAACACGGGCCCATTGCTGGACTTCTTACATTATGAAGTGAGTTCTTTGATCAGAAACAATGCTGTATGAAATACCATGACAGAGGATAAGACATTCTGTAAGTTCTTGGATGATAGTTTTTGCAGAAGCATTGTGTGTAGAGAAGACAAATCCATATCCAGAATAAATTTGTATTTCAAGAAAGACAAAATGCTGCAGCTTCCAGGATGGGAGCAATCCAATGTAATCAGCTTACCACCAGGTAGCTGGCTCATCATCCAGGAAGAGTGCCATTTTGAGAGCTCAGAGATGGTCTCTGATACTTGTGGATTAAGCAGGGGTGACCATAGCCAGATCGACCTTGGTGAGTGGATGCCCATGTTGCTGGCCCAGGCAAATGTCCATCTCTGCCACTATAGTCATTTTGTTTATGAGCACACTAGGGGATAACAAAGGGTAGAAGGGGAAAGAGGCTGACCGCTATCCACAAAACAGATCATTCTATACACTTGATTTTAAAATCCTCCTCTGCTGAGGCTATCCTTCAGTAAGCATTCACATGGAATACAAACATCTTCATAGTTTTTGCCCAGAGAGGTCTATTCACATACCTCTTTCCCAGTTTTGTTGCTAAATTTCCATTATGTCACTTCTAAGACTCTGACCACCAGCCAAATCATTTGCTAGAACCCATGAATCGTGCATGTCTCATCATTGCTCCTTTTTTTTTTTAAAGATCAACCTATTTATTTATTTATTTATTTATTTATTTATTTATTTATTTGCCAGAAAGAGAGAGAGAGACAGCAGGGGGAGAGGCCAGCAGAGGGAGCGGCTGGCAGAGGGAGAAACAGTCTCCCTGCTGAGCAAGGAGCCGGACATGGGACTCGATCCCAGGACCCTGGGATCATGACCCGAGCTGAAGGCAGATGCCCAACTGACTGAGCCACCCAGGTGTCCCTCATCATTGCTCCTTCTGAGCAGAGTAAATAACCAGGTACGTTGCTTGACATTCTGCCCACTGGGAGGATTTCCCTTCATCACTGTCCTTAAGGGATGTCCCAGAGAGGGACTGTAGTGCTGCAGTTGTTTACTTTTGGGTGGTGACTGTACATGGTGCAGAAGCATCTATAAACCAGGCCTAAGTCTTCTCTTCTTCTGTCAGTTGATTGTAGGGAACTTCCCATGAGGCAATAGGTACAGGCTGGGAGAGAGAAGGTAGGATAGCAGTAATAGGTACAATGGCCATTTGAGCCACTTCTTCACGTAACTTACTTATGCCTTCAGGATCTAATCTAATCACTTCCACTTGATGATGGATTCTTGTGCATGCCCAACTTTATGGATTGGTGAGTTAGATAACAACCAGTTCATATTGGGTAGCAGGTCACATAGTAACTTGGTGGCCCATGGTTAAGTGTTCAATCTCTACTAAGGTCCAGTAGCAGCCCAAGAGCTGTTTCTCAAAAGGAAAATAGTTATCCCTGGAGGAAATTAGAGCCTTTCTCCAAAATCCCAAAGGCCTGTGTGGCAATTCAACTACAAGAACCTTCCAAAGGCTCCAAAGAGCATCCCTATCTGCCACTGGCATTTCAAGCACCATTGGATCTGTGGATCATATGGTCCAATTGGCAGAGCAGCTTACACAGTGGCCTGAACCTGTTGTAAAGCCTTTTCTGGTTCTGGGCCCCATTCAAAACTAGAGAAGCTTTTCAGGTCACATGATAAATGGCCTGAAGTAACACACTCAAATGAGTAATATGTTGCCCTCAAAAGAAGCCCACTAGGTATTGTATCTCTTTCTTGGTTGTAGGAGAGGCCAGATGTAACAACTTATCCTTTACTTTAGAAGGGATATTTCAACATGTCCCATATCATTGAACCCCTAGAAATTGCACTGAGGTGGAAGGCCCCTAAATTTTAGTCAGATTTATTTTCCAACACACTGACATCTGACCAATAAATCTAGAAGTTACCACTTCTCTCAGTAGGTACAATCAGCATAATGTCACGTGACGAACACAGGAGAGCAGCTATTTCTTTGAGATACTAATTTTATTTCCATTTGATGTATAACCACAAGTGGGATTGCTGGATCATATGATAGTCTATTTTTAATTTTTTAAGGAATCTTCATATTGTTTTCCATAATGGCTGTATGAATTTACATTCTCACCAACAGTGTACAAGGCTTCCCTTTTCTCTACATCCTTGACAGAATTTGTTATCTCTTGACACTTTTTTCTCTAAGCTGTAGTCTTTATGAAAATGCATATTTAATTTATTTATAGAGAAACTATATTATTTATAACATTAATAATAATAATACATATTCCTATTCAGGGCACTGAGCTTGGTTGATTTATACACATTACTCTTGTATAATAATCGCTTGACTTTTTGTATAATAGCCATCCTAACAAATATGAGCTGGTATTTCATTGTGGTTTTGATTTGCATTTCCCTGATGATTAATTATGTTGAGCATCTTTTCATGTAACTGTTGGCCATTTATATGTCTTCTTTGGAAAAATATCTACTCAGGTCCTTTGCCCATTTTTTAATTGGGTTATTTGAATTTTTGCTATTGATTTGTAAGTGTTCTTTATATATTTTGGATATTAACTGCTTATTTGCTATCTGGTATGCTAATATTTTCTATCATTCTATAGGTTGCTTTTCTTTCTTTCTTCTTTTTTTTTTGACTGTTTACTTTGCTGTGCAGACACTCTCTAGTTTGATGTAGTCCTACTTGTTTATTTTTGCTTTTGTTGCTTGTGCTTTTGGTGTTGAATCTAAAAAATCATCACCAAGACCAACATCATGAAGCTTTTCCAAAACTTCAGAAGTTTCACAGTTTCAGGTCTTGCATTTAGGTCTTTAATCCCTTTTAAGTTGATTTTATGTACAGTGTAAGATAAAGGCAAAAAATAAAAGAAACATTGACAAATTTTTTAAAGATTTATTTATTTAGAGAGAGAGAGTAGGAGAAGGCATAGGGAGAGGGAGAGAGAAAATCAAGCAGACTCTGTGCTGAGTTTGGAGTCTGTGTCGGGGCTCAATCTCATGACCCTGAGGTCGTATATGAGCCGAAACCAAGAGTCAGATGCTTATCTGACTTTGCCACCCAGGCACCCTGAAACATTAATGAAATTTAAGAAGACACTGATAAATCTGTCATCAAAGTAGATTTTAGCATATCTCTCTCAAATAATATAAATAACACATGCTAAAAGAACATAGTAATATAGATGATTTGAATGTAATTAATGAACTTGATCTAATATATAGACCATATGTAAACTTGACTCCTTAAGACTGGAAAACCAACTTCTCAACAGTCACAAAAACATTCATGTTAAGCAAGCTGCAATAAATTTAAAATTGGTACATAAAGACTACATTCTTTTACAAGAGTACAATTAGGAGTCAATAACAAGAGTAAATAAAAAGATTAAAAATTCTTACATATTTGAAAATTTAAAAACACTCTTCTTAATAATGAGTCAAAGAAGAAATCATATTGGATATTAAATTACTTAGTTCTGAATAATAATAAAATAATAAATATCAAAACCTGTGGCATGCAATTAAAGTGGAACTGGGAGGGTAATTTATAGCTTTAAATGTTTATCTTGGAAAAGAAGCCTGAAATGTAATGAGATTAGGAAATTCGAAAAAGAACAACAGAATAAACACATAGAAAGGAAAGGGAAAATGAAAATAGGAGTAGAAGTCAACAAAATAGGAAACCAAGATACATTAGAGAGTGTCAGAAAGCCAAAAGTTAAATCTTTGGAAAGGCCAATAAAATTACTAAACCTCTGTCAATATTGTTAAGGAAGAAAAAAGAAATGTACAATAAACAATATTACATTACATTACATTAATGTAATATTAATGCCCATAAAATTAATATTACATTAATGTATATCATTTCCTTTTAATCACTGCCATATAATGTTACATTAATATATTACATTAATATGGCAGTGATTAAAAGGAAATGATGTTATGACCAAACTTATGCCAATAAATTTGAAATGTAGACAAAATGGACAAATTCCTAGAACATAAACCTGACTCTAGAAGAAATAGAAAGCCTTAATAGTCCTACCCTTATAACATAACTGAAGTCGTATTTAAAACTCTTCAATAAATAAAACAGCATAGCTTACAGTTGTACAAGTGAATTCTACCAAATTTTCAAGGGACAGACCATTCCAATCTTATAAATCTCTTCTATAAAGTAGAAGAAAAAGAAAAATCTCCTCCTCCCCACCATCCAGTAAACCATATGAGGCCAGAATAATCTTAATGCCAACACCAGTCAAGGATGATAAAAGAAGTATAATAAGAGGGGAAAAAAAGCACTCATGAATTTACACACAAAAATCTTAAATAAAATGTTAGCAAACTAAATCCATTGATTAAAAAAAAAAAAAAGAATATAGGGGAATGACTGTAAAGGGACATGAGAATTTCTGGGGTGACAGAAAGGATCTTACATGTTGACTGTAGTAGTGGTTACATGATTGCATGTATTTGTTAAAATTCATTGAACTATATCCTCCAAAAGGTGAATTTTATTGTATATAAATTATACCTTAGTTAACCTTTTTTCTTAAAAAAGGACATTTTATAGAATCCCACACCTATTTCATGATAAAAATTCTTAGTAAATCACATGAATAAAGGGAAAGATTCTTATTCTGATAAAAACTATCTACCACAGATTTACATTAAAAATTACATCAATCTTACTAAGGAATGTTAGAAGCATTGCCTTCAAAATTAGAAAGAAGACAAAAATGTTCAACATTATGACTTCTATTCAAAATTGCACTGGAAATTTCAGCCAGCATGGTAAGACAACAAAAGTACTGAGAAATGTAGAGATAGGGGGAAAAAAGAAACAAAATAGATTTGTCCAGATAATATATTTGTCTACACTGAAAATCCCAAACAATAGAATTAGAAACAATAATAGAAGTTAGCAAAGCAGGTGGCTAAATGGGCAAGATAAAAGATAAATTTCTATTTTAGGGGTGTCTGGGTGGCTCAGTCATTAAGCATCTGCCTTTGGATCAGGTCGTGATCTTAGGGTCCTGGGATCAAGCCCCACATCGGGTTCCCTGCTCAGAGGGAAGGCTGCTTCTCCTTCACCCACTGTCCCTGCTTGTGATCCCTCTCTCACTGTCTCTCTCTGTCAAATAAATAAAATCTCTAAAAAAAAAAAAAGAGACAAACTTATATTTTTATGCCAACAAGAAACAAAACAATTCTAAAAAGGAAAGCATTTGAGTAGCAATAAAAAATGAGGTACTTAAAGAATGAATCTAACAAAACATGTCTAAGACTTGTCTGTAGAAATTTAAAAATTTTTTATTGGAAAAAAGGAGACTTAAGTAAATGGAGATATTTTTTTTTTTTGTCTGTGTTCAATACCATAAATATGTCAAGTATCTCCAAGTTGATTGATTCCATGCAGTTTCAATCACACTTGCAACTGGTTTGGAATTCAACAAGCTTTTTTTTTTTAATTTTTAATTTTTAAGATTTTATTTATCCATTTGAGAGAGAGAGAGAGAGAGAGCATGAGAGGGGGAAGGGTCAGAGAGAAAAGCAGGCTCCCTGATGAGCAGGTAGCCCGATGCGGGACTTGATCCCGGGACTCCAGGATCATGACCTGAGCTGAAGGCAATATCTTAACCAACTGAGCCACCCAGGTGCCCTGGAATTCAACAAGCTTAGGGATGAGAAAGAAGAAGAATATGTAGAGATTCTTGCTCTACTAGTTACCAAGACTTATAAAGTTATAGGAATAGACAAATAGATAAATTTATTACTAGGTAAAAAAAAGAAATAAGCTTACATGTATATGGAACTTTGATACATGATATAGGTGGCATCACAAATCAGTGGGAGAATAAAGAACTATTCAACAAATGGTACTGGGAAAGCTGATGATTCATATTAAAAAATGTTAAATTGGATCCCTAACCCACTCTACACATAAAATTAATTCTAGATGTATGAAACAAAATGTGAAAGGCAAAACTTGTAAAATGTAAAATAAAATATAGAGATCGTCCTTCTGATCTTGGGGTAAGAAAGAATGTCTATAGTAAGACAAAACATACTAACTGTAGGAGAAAAGATAGTGTTAAAATAAAAAATTTCTGTTCAATAAAAAACAATAAAAGAAATAAAGTAAGAACACAAACCATGCACTGTGGGAGTGGAGAATGATATAACTACTTTGAAAAATCATTTGACTCTTACTAGCTGAACATTTATTTATCCCATGGTCTAGCAATGGTACTCTTTCTTTTGTGCATTAGGAGACAAGTGTAAGAACATTCACAGAGGCACTATTTATAACAGCAAAAACCTGACAACCCCCCATATGTCCTGTTCTAGTTATGCTTTGTTGTATAACTAACAACCTCAAAGTTTAGTGGCTTAAAATGACAACAACATGAGCCTGCAGTTTTAGCAGGGCTTAGAGGGGACAGCTGGTCTCTCTCCACCAAGAGTCAGACTGCTCTGGGGAGGACTAGGGGCTGAAATCCTCTGAAGGAGCACTCACTCACCTGTCTGGTGGTTGATGCTGGCTGTCTGCTGACACTGCATTTATTGCTGCTCCGTTACACCTAGAGAGAATTTTCCAGGGACAAGTGGCTTCCTTGTCATATAATGGCTGGCTTTCAAACAGGGGAGGAGGTAGGAAGTGAAGGAGAGAAAAAGAGAGGAAGAAAGAGAGAGAGAGAGAAATGGGGAGGGAGAGAGGGGTGAAAGAAGAGAGGGAGCGAGGACAGAGAAAATTATATAATAAACAATTTTTCACTTAGCTTCAGAAATCATACAGCATCACTTTTGCTGCATTTGTCAAAGGCAAGTTACTAAAGTCAGCCCCTGTGCAGGGAAGAATTACCTTCTGATAGGAGCAGTGTTAAAAAATTTGCAGACATGTTTTTAAAACTACCACAAAAGAATAAATAAAATATTATAACAATTGAATATTATATATAACAGTGAATATGAATGAACTATTGCTACATGCCACAATGTGGATGAATTTTTTTTTTTTTTAAGTAGGCTCCACACCCAGTGTGGAGCCCAGTGTAGGACTTGAACTCATGACTCAGATCAAGACCTGAGCTGAGATCAAGAGTCAGATGCTTAACCAGCTGAGCCTCCCAAGCATCCATTGGCTCATTCTTATAACTAATTGCCTCTTTGATGGGTAAGGAATTGTTTTAAGGATGGAGTCTGAAATGAGACCCTTTTGACTGAAAGGAATTGACACACTCTAAGGGTGGGTGAAGTTCTGGGGACCCACTGTAGGTAGCCACACATATCAATGAAGGAGGTGGAATTCCAGCCATAGTGCCTAACCGAGCCTCACAGGGACTGAAGCGAGAGTGTGACTCCAAGGGCCTTCATGTTCCAGGAGTCTGCATACCCTTCCTCAAGTTCAGGGACTATTGGCCCTCTTGGTGTGCCATTCCTATTTCTGTCCATTTCCCTTCTGCTCTCCCTATAGACTGCCATTCTCCATTGCTTCTGCTTCCTTCCTTATAACTGGATGTACTCTTGCTGCTATTTTATGATTTCTCTCTCTGAGCTTAAGATCTTCTGGCTCATTGCCAGATCTCTTTTTAGTTTCCCATTAAAATGGGGATGAATTCTTTAAATATAATTTGAGTGGGGAAAAAAAGCAGACCCAGAAGATTATGTTATTTGTGTGAGATTATTTTCAGAAAGCTCAAAGTCAAATAAAATAAATAATACATTGTTTAAACATATATTTATATTAATGACAAAACTATTATTTTTTTAAAAAGATTTTATTTATTTATTTTTGTCAGAGAGAGAGAGCACAAGCAGGGGGAGTGGCAGGCAGAACAGGTAGAGGGAGAAGCAGGCTCTCCACCAAGCAAGGGGCCTGATGCGGGACTCGATCCCAGGACCCTGGGGTCATGACCTGAGCAGAAGGCAGACCCTTAACCGACTGAGCCACCCAGGCGTCCCAAAACTATTATTATTATTTTTTAATTCAGAGTAGTCCTTTATCTAAGTGGGGAGAAGAAGGAGGCAGGAGATGAAATGGGAAGAGCACATAGGAAGTGATAAGATATTGGAAAGTTCTGGATTTTATACTGGTTTGTGGGTTTCCAGGTGCTCATCATATTATTACACATTATTGTATGTATTGCATATTTATAGTTTATATAATCATATATTATGTTTGTAATTTACATATTTGTGATAAATATTCTCTTGAACGTGGCAAGTATTACATTAAACACAACAGAGAGGAAGCATTTAAAAAATGAAGAAAGAAACCAAAGGCTGAGATGGGCTAGATAGAGCAAGTATGTAGCCAACTTAAATGAGCTCAATTTCCAGGTCAGATGAATTCTGTCCCAGAATGTTAAAAGAATTTGCAGATGTGGTTGTTAACAGTCTTTAGGAAATCATGAATGGGAGACATGATAGTAAAGTGAAGATAGTTAAATAAATACCCTGATTTTTTAACGCTGGGAAAGGTAGATTTTTTAAGATAATGGCAGTCAATTTACTATTGATTCCTGTCACAAATTTATTTTAGTTTATTATGTTATGTGAGTCACCATACAATACATCATTAGTTTTTGATGTGGTGGTTCTAACAGGTGATATGTTGGCATTTAGAAAAGAATCACGTGCCCACAAGGAGCTCCATGGGTTATTGGCAAATGTAATTTCCTTTTGTTATTGGGTGATTGAACTTGTACCATGATTAGTTAGGCATAAACATAGTGTAACAAGATCTCAGCAAGACTTTTGATAAAATAACTCCTCTGTTCTTGCCAACAAGATGGAGAGCTATAGATTAAAAGTAGTAGAAATGTGTGGATTTGTTGCTGATTGAGCAATCCAAAGGATATTGGTCAGTATCAGCCTGAATGGAGATACGAGTGAGCTCTGTGTCTGACCACCTTGCCTTTCTTGTGCAGACTTGAAATGAGGAGGGAAGGCTAACACACTAAGTGCCAGAACTAAGACTGGGAGAGACCTAGACAGGGCATAGATTGAAAACAAATCTCTCAGTTTAGTTTGAAAATGTACTTGGAATAACATGGTTGTGAAGAAGAGCTGAACTAACAGCCACTTGTCTGAAAAAGGGTTGGTGAGAGGCAGGGACTGGAGGAAGAAATATGTCCTCCAAGCTCAGCAAGGGAAACGGCCTGCTAAGGTTGCTAAAAGATCTGTAAGATCCACACTCTATTTTGCAAATGGTTAGAATGCATCTGGAGTTTGAGCCCAACTATGAGCACCAATTTTAAGAGGGACATTGACCAACTAAAGAGAATCCTGTGGAGAGCAGGTTGGCTTTGTACGAGTCACAGCAGACAGGGTTGAAGGATTTTAGGATTTTTTTGCTTAGAGAGGAAAAGCCTTGGTTTGGGATGGCTACTTTTAAATATTTAACCTACTGCGATGTGGGGAAGGGATTAGACATATTTAGGCTCCAGATAATCTAACTTGGTTTGGTAAAAGAAATCTTTAGGAAGGTAGATTTTTCTTTCAGAAAACAAAAGAGAGAGAGAATTTTCTAGCAAAACCATCCAGAGGCCGAATATCTGTCTCTCACAGAAATAAGTTCCCATACTAGAAGTGATCAACCAGATCTGGGTGTTTTAGGGAGAATTCCATCACTAGGTGGAAGATTTTGCTAGATGACCATCAAGATCTTTACCAGTGGTTAAGGTTCAGGGATTCTGTACCTACCCTTTAACAAAAACTCAACTCTGCTACTGAAAGGATATTAGGAAAACACCATTTGGCTGTCAGTTGACTCCAGGAACCCATCTTAAAAGTATAGTTGCTTCTGGGTATAGGACGCTTTAAGCAATTAGCACATAACCTTAACCTAATTTATCAAAGATTGGCAATAGACTGGACTCAAAAATCTGGAGGGAAAGAGAAAGAAATAAAAAATATATTACTTTTATTAACAAAACATGATCATCGTAACTGTAAAGGAATTTTTACAGCAGGAAAAGAAATCACCCTTGCCCTGTTGTCTTAAAACTGATCTCACTTTGACATTTCCTGCATTTGTCCTTCTATATGCTGTTTTTAAAAATTATTATTATTATTTTTTAACATAGGGGTAGTCGGAAATATTTTGATGGGAGAAGGTTGGGGAAATAGATTTATAGAGTCAAGAGTTAGCAGCCTGGTTCAGAGCAGAAGAGCTCTAAAAGCCTAGAAGTGAATGAAGGAGTGGGGAGGCTGAAAGAGGAAAGGAACTGGCTGGTTAAGGAGCAGAGCCGTGGGAAGTACCTCCTTTTGGGTGGTGATTCTCTACTTGCTGGGCCCTGGCTCAACCAGATAGAATGGCTGGTCTTTCTTTAGGCAAAACCCACATGCCCCTGCCCACTCCCACTGCCTCCAATACCCTGGTACCCTCTCTGCTGCTCTGTCTCCTGGGCCTCTTCCTGCAGGGAAGCCTAGCCAAGCGAGGCTCCTTTTATTGCAATGTGACCAGACATGCTCCCAGTTCCAGATGTTGCTAGCATCAGTTGAACAAACCTCATGAAAACCATAAAGCCAAGCACAAACCCCAGATTAACTGTTTTAGATGTTTTCTTTTTCTGAGAATTGGGACAGGGGTCTCAATCTTCTTCATGCCTCTCTCAAGTTAAAGTTATATGGAGACAAATAAAAGTCACAACTTCCAACCTGTTGTTAATCATGACTGTATAAGAATAGCATAGGGCCCAATAGAGCCTAGTGAACATTACCAAGGGTTGCAAACATGGTGCAGGGGGATCTGGCTTGTTCCAGTTCCATACGGTTGGGTGGTGGTCTAATCTGGCCTAGAGGCCATGGAGAGTATAGAAAGGTGACAAAAAGGCGTTTTGAGACTTGTTTCCTTACCTTAAGATAATAAAACTCACCAGAAAAATACAGAAAACTATTCCTTAGCTGATGGAAGGGCCAACCCCTGCCAGGGTAAGGTGGACCCACAGCCTATATCAAGGGCATTAGAAGGAGGAAGGAATAGCGCCACGGTGATACACACAAGGAATCTGCTTTCCCAGGCAGGGTCTAGTCTGAGTTCCCATGGCAGGGAAGCTGTCATCTTTAATGCTAGGCTTCTTGTAGGACTTGGAGCCTTGGGCACCACATCTGCAGTGCAGGCCCCATAAGTACATGGGATATATCTGCAGGCCCCATAAGTCAAGGAAGACAGAAATACTCTTTTTTTTCAAACCTTTAAGCCCTCCTATGCCTATGGGTCAATGTATGTTTCTCCTCTTGCCTAGAACTCCACCTCTATCCTGGATCCCTTTGTCTGGCTCCTACATGTCCTTTAAAACCTTGATGTTTCCCCTCTGTTAAGTCTTCTTGAACTCTCACTTCCAAGTTCCCCATGGACAGCACCTGGTGCCCTATGACCGTGTTACACAGTTTTGTCATTCTCCCATTTAGCCCCCAGTCTTTTTTGAAGTCAGGGCAGTGTCTTATCCGTTCTGTCCACACAGGAATGCTCAGCACTGTTCTCTGAATAAACAAATAAAGGAATGGCATCCTGGGATTCTGAGGAGCTCCAGCAGTGTAGCATAGATATCCTAAAGATGGAATGTCAGCAGAACAGAGCGGTGAGGCTTCTCCCAGGGATCCTAAGACCAATGGTTCCCATCAAGGTCAAGGATGGGGAAGTGAGTGGGGCCCCCAGGGGTGGCTTGGTGACCATCGTGTTAGTAGAACAGAATATGCAGAATGTGTAGCCGTTCTGAGGCAACTTCCAGAGCAGTGATGATGAAGGCCTGTTTTAAGTTATGATGTGGCCTCAACACAGCAATTGGGAGAGACCCCCTGAGACATGTGACTACTACAGTGTTTCAGAGATGCTTCCAGAGCAGGGCTGATAGGAGCCCCAGTTGACCTGTGTTTTGTTGCCAGATACAGCGCAGTGTCACAGCGACCCTGGGGATAGTCACAATGGTGGTGGGGGCGGGGAGATGGATGTGAAGAAGCAGTGGGGGGGATCTGGCACTATTTTGAGTGGATCAAGTTGCCATACATGATGTAAAGCACATAATTCCTGCCAGAGTAAGCCTCATATATGGAAAACTACTAGTAGTAATAATATCATTATTAATATTATCAAGCCAAAAATTAAAATGACCCCAACACTAAATAGCCAATTATCTGTGGGTGGAGGGGTGACTTCATGGCTCAAGTAGTTTCATTCTGAGATGAAAGGAATAGAGAGCAAGTAGAAGCCAAGAACCGACTAGGCTTGGTCATCAAAGAGCTGTGGGAATCTTGCAGCTTGCCAGTCAACATGTCTCACTTGAGACAAAAGTGGCACAGACCTGTGTTAATGGAGAACTATTCAGCTTCCATTATTAGTTCTTTTGTTTCTTACCTGCAGCACCAAGAGGCTCTCCTGGACAGGAATGGTGAGGAAAGTGGAGGGCTTTGTCTTGGGGAGTTGTTGCCCTGCTTGTCAGCAGAGAGCGGCCCCAGCCCAATCCCTCTCATGAAGCAGGAGTACCTTGGTCACTACGGGGGTGACTGTACTGCCCTGTGGGGGGGTCACCCTCCTTTTGTTACCAACTTACTGTTGTATAGCACTCACTAATGTCTTTCAAAGACTCAGCACCTTCTGAAGAAAACACTCACAAACCATTTCTACCTAGCAGAAACAACCGAGAGACTTCTTCAAACAAGCCTTTAGACTCAGCAGAGGATATTCTAGATCAGAAGCCGACAATTTTTTCCTATGAATAGCCAGAGAGTGAATATTTTAGGCTTTTTGCAGACCATGACCTTTATTTCCTAACTACTCACCTCTGCCCTTGAAGCGTGAAAGTAGCCATAGACACCAGGTGAATATGAGTGTGGCTATATTTCAATAAAATTTCCCTTACAAAATGGTGGGCTGGATTTGACCTGTGGGCCATGGTTTGCTGACCCCTGAGATCAACAAAAGGCTGTCATTTCTGAAATGGTTCTTCCACATTACAGCAGGTTACTGCTGTGTTCTGGGTTCCTGTGGGGGAACAAAATGTAAGGATGGGTGTGACCTGGAGGGCAGAAAGTCAAAAGCAGGTCAATAGCCCTGCCCTGGCTGCAGTTCTCAAGGCCACTCTGCCAAAGAGAGCAGAAGGAGGGCTGGTCAGGGGCATGAGGGGCCAGGGGAGAGGAAAATTTAGAATGTACGGTGAGAAAGGGGACTCTGCGTGGGACAAAAAAGGCGATGAGGGAGAAGCTGGGGATGGGAAGAGTAAAATAGGTGGAAGGATGGGAACCTCTGTTTTAGCCAACTCCCTTTCCCTGGGGCTGGGGCTAGGAAACACTTGCTCTGGGTCACAGACGACTTCTTCCAGCGTCTCCTGGACAAAGCCTCCAGCACCTCTGGCTGGGCCCTCAGGTGGTCCACGGTCTTAGTGGGTAAAGACCTGGTCCATTCTTTCTGCCATCTTAGATCTTGGACACCTCCTACCCCTTCAGATTTCAACTGAACTCAAATAGATGATATGCTTAAAAGTGCTGCAGGGCAGATCCCCTTTTTCTAGGCCTGCTCTTGCTCTCCACTGTCACAGAACTAATCTTTAAAAGTATGGAGTCCCTTAGCCCGGTGATGGGTATTAAGGAGGGCACGTATTGAACGGAGCACTGGGTGTTATACGCAAACAATGAATCACGGAACACTACATCAAAAACGAATGATGTAATGTATGGTGACTAACATAATAAAATAAAATAAAAAAAAAACACACAATACAATAGCATTTTAAAAAATAAAACAAATAGTATTTTAAACAAACAAACAAAAAGTATGGAGTCCCCAGGATTGCTGTGTTTTTCCCGTAGGGGCGAGGAAATACTCAGTGATTTCTTCTTTCTTGTGCTTCTGCTTCTTAAAACACTGAGGATTCTGCAGTGTTTGCTATTGACAGCTCCCAAATAATGAATGGTCAGATCATGGAATGACTTCGTAAATGGCAGTCAGCTCAGTAATAAAGAGCAGGTCTTTCCAAGGATGTTTGCATCATGCAGAGTCTACATTGTGCCCACATGTGAACATGGGGTGGAGGGAGGCAGGGGGCATGGGGCTCCACAGTTAGGAATTCTGAGCAAATACTGCACTGGAAGGAAGCATACTGGTGGCGGAGTGGCCTTCCAGGGGCCTTCTCTTCCCTCTCCTAGTCAAGGTTTTTACACAAAGGGGAGAGTGGTAGAGTGTTTAAGAACATGGGCTCTGGAGTCTGATGACCTGGACCCTAAATCACTGCTCTGACACATTCAGGCTATCAGTGACTTCAGGAAAATCATTTTACCCCTCTGAGCTGGATTTCCCTCGTCTTTAAAATGAGCACGCTATGTCTAACTTAGAGAGCTGATGTGAGGATTAATTGAAATAAGCAGTATGAAGGCTTAGGCTAGTTAGAATTTCTTTTTCTTCTTCTCCTTCCTATTGTTACATGGACAGGAGTCAAAGGATGTAGAGAAAGCCCCATAAAAATCCCAGACCACCTGCTCTGAGCCTATTCTAGCTGCCTGAATTCTCCTCTGGAGATTCCTTCAGAAGAAATGCACATCTGTCTGGAGATAAAACAATGTCAGTTATTTATATATTATTATATTATTATTATACATTGTCAGTCATTTATATCTCAGGGAGAGTTAATATGCTTCTCTACATGCATTTTTCTTTACTTTAACAGAACACTTTCACATACATTATATGTTCAGAACTCATAAGTCCTGGAAAAGTAAGGCCAGGGAGGAATTGTTCTCTTCATTTCACAAAGGGGAAAAAATGAGTCACAGAATCTAAGTCATTCTGAGGAATCCTGGACAGAAACCAAGTGCTTATTGCTAGAGTAGTGTTTCTCAGAGTGTGTCCAAGGGTGCCCCTGCTCCAGAAGCATTGTGGGGCTTGCTGAAAAAGCACCTTCCTAGGCCACATCCACATGGGTTATTCAGACTCACAAGAGGCAGGCCTGAGAATCTGTATTCTTAGCACCTTCCTCATGTAATTCTGATACATGTTACAGCTTTGAAATCATTGCTCCTGAGTCTACACCAGTGGTTCCCAACCCCAGCTAAACATCGAGATTACCTGTGGGGGATTTACTTAACAAAATATACTCAAGCCATACCTACTCAAGGATGGGCCCTGTACTCCAGAACTCTGACTCAGTGGGTTCAGGGTGGATCTCTGGCGTCCACAGTGATTCTTATTCTCAGCTACAGTTGAAAGCTTGCTGCAATTAAAATGACTTGCACAGACTGCACCCCAAGCCATTAAGTCAGAATCTCTGGAAATAGAACCATTCATCTTTCAAAACTCTCTTCCAGGTGTTTCTAATGTGCAGTCACAGCTGAGAACCAGTGGTCTAGAGCAGGGGTCAGCAACTTTTTCTGTAAAGGTCCAGGTAATAAATATCTTTGGCTTTGAGGGCCATACGGTCTCTGTCACAACTACAGACAGTCCTTGACTTACGATGGTTCAACTTACAATTTTTTTTTTTTAATTTACAATGGTGAGAAAGTGATATGCATTCAGCAGAGACCATACTTCAAATTTTTAATTTTGATTTTTTCCCAGGCTAGTGACATACAGTACAATACACTGTCGTAATGCTGGGCAGTTGCCGCTCCCTGTCAGCCATGTGATCAGGAGGGTAAAAAACTGATATACTGACAACCATTCTGTCACACATGGCCATTCTGTTTCTCATTTTCAGTTGTCAATAAATTACATGAGCTATTCAACATTTTATTATAAGATAGGCTTTGTGTTAGATGATTTTGCCCAACTGTAGACTAATGTAAACATTTAAGGTAGGCTAGCTACCTTAGGTTAGCTCAGTAGGTTAAGTGTATTAAACATATTTTTGATGTACACTATTTACAACTCACGATGGGTTTATGGGAACCTAACCCTATCACAAGTCAAGGAAGAGCCGTACTCAGTGTTGCCATTGTAGCATAAAAGCAGCCATAGACAATATGTAAATGAAAGGGTGTACTCGTGTTTCAATACATTTTTATTTACAAAATTAGGTGGTGGGCTGGATTTGGCCCATGGGCCACAATTTGCTGGTTCCGAGCAATGCCTCTCAAACTATCTGTGGTACAGGATAATTTTTTAAAAAATTTCCAGTCTGTGGGGGCGCCTGGGTGGCTCAGTTGGTTAAGCGACTGCCTTCGGCTCAGGTCATGATCCTGGAGTCCCAGGATCGAGTCCCGCATCGGGCTCCCTGCTCGGCGGGGAGCCTGCTTCTCCCTCTAACCCTCCCCCCTCTCATGTACTCTCTCTCTCTCATTCTCGCTCTCTCAAATAAATAAATAAATCTTTAAAAAAAAAAATTTCCAGTCTGTGGTAGATTGATTTTATTTTGGTAAAATATAATAAAAGTGAATTCCTTATAAAAATGAAATAAAAAACATAAAATATAAGCCCACTGATTATGCAATTAGATGTCAGAGCAACGTCAAATTACTATCAAAGCTTCTAAATAGTTACACTCAATTTCTTTACCTATCTTGCATGGAATGGCAAAACACATCTCAGATTAGATCCATCCAAAGATTACACTCTGAGTCACACTGCTAAAATCACAATAGCCTTCCTGTTTAAGAGATAAAGGTAAACAGAATTGGATAGAATTGATGGAAACCTTGTAGAGAAAGAACCTCTGAATCAAACTTTGAAAAAGATGATGGACCTCTATTAGTGAAGAGGAAAAGAGAAGGCATCTTAACATAATCTTGCCACCTCATAAACACTCCATAAAGTGAGCTGGATTTGAATCAGGCAGGGAAAAGCAAGCTTTATTTGTTGAAAAGTTAGAGAGAAGTGTGTTTGCTGCTGTAAGTGGAGCAGTGCTGATGGACTCCCAAGGAAAAGCACTTTGAGGGGCTTTGAAATCAGACAGGAAATGAAAACTGGCATTGCCACTTGTAGTCCATTTGGGGCAATCGTTGACTACTGGGAGCCTTGGTGACCTCATCTGTGAACAAAGTATCACCAACTTCCCAAGACTTTTGAGGAAATTCAAATCACGTATAAAGTTCCTACCTCAGTAGCTGGCACTCAGTAAAGGACAACGACTGTTCCTGAAAACAGACAGGGCCACGGGAAGACTGCCAACTCTGCAGCCAGGCAGATCTCGGAGTGTGACTTCTGACTCCACCACTTGTGTGGCTTTGGGCCATTTAACCTCGGGGAATCTCAGTTAGCTGTAAAACAGAGACATTAATCCCTATCTACCTTTCAGGTTAAAGTAAGAATTCGAGATGATCAAGATAGGTAAAACGAGGCACGAAGGTAGTGCTCAAAAGGTGGTAGGTCCTGTTTTCTCCTCATATAAGTTCTTTACTGAGCTACAGTACCATGAACATACAATTCACCCTTTTGTGTGTGCAGTTCAGTACTTTCTCGTATATTCACAATGCTGTGCAACGATCATCACCATTTAATTTCAGAACAGCTCTGGCCTTTTAACCCATGCAACTCAATAACCCCGAGGCCAGCCTCTGCCCTCCCACCAGCCACTGAAACTACTGAAGGCTTGGTGAAGCCTGACAAGGGAGCAATGCGCCAACAACACTCAGCAAGATTTCTTAACAGTCTCTTTCCAAAGTCTCATGCCCCGCAGCTGCTGCTCCAATCTGTTCTCTCCCCTCCTCATCCTCTCCCTTCTCTGAGCTTTGGAGTCCTGCCCCACTAGCTCTGTGTCATTTCTCCCATTTCCTCAGCTTCTTCACTTTGTTACTGCCAGTCATTACTTCACCGTGTCAGGGACAGCTAGCTGGTTTTCTGAGGTCTGCATCCCCTCTCAGGATGAGGGGTTCTTGAAGAGGGCTTTCCAACTGGAGCTACATTTCCCAACTCCCTGGCATCTGGGGAGAGCTATGTGGACCAGGGAGAATGGTCCTTATCCCTGGGAGGTGGGCAGAAATGATGTGTGTCACTTCCAGGCCAAAGTGATTAAGAACTGAGTATTTCTCCTCCACCTTCTCTTTCCTTGTCTGCCAGCTAAAGGCAGGAAGGACTCCAAGACCCAAGGGGATATAGCTAAGCCTCAAGGAAGGAACATGGGTCCATGAACCATCACATGGGAGGCTACCTATGGAATCCCTGATGGGACTGATGGGAGCAAGAAATAAAACTATCCTAGTTATGCTATGGAGAATTGGAGGGTTTGCTTCTTACAGAAGCTAGTTTTGCTTGATTAGTATACCTGGTCAGCTCAAAGAAAATAAAACCTTTTTTAACCTCAGGAGCCTCCAGAGGGAAAATGGTTATACATACTATCCTTTGTATAGATTTTTCTGTCATATTACTATGACTCTTATTACATACCCAATTCCATCCAAGACTGGGACTTGCAAGGGTGATACTAAGATGTCTCTGTTGACAAAGAAAGATACTGAGTTGCTCCCCCAACCTGGGCGGTGCTTCTGGGGTAGCTAGTGAGGGTCCCCCACCCCATCTCCCACCCTCTGCTCTGGGACTAGATGCTCTAGCTCAGCAACTCAAGCGGTCAGTGGTAACAGGGCTTTCATAAATATTCATAAATGTATTTATTCATTTATGCATTTACTTGTTCATCTACCAGACATTTCCTGAGACTGTGCCTTGTAACCAGCAGTATTGTAGGTGCCACGGGGTGTGGAGAAATAAAGAGGTCATTATCCCTGTTCCTAAAAAGGAGAACACAGAGGTGGAGAGAAGAGCAACAGCTTGTGACTAAGTCTGTGTCGAAGCAGTGGCAGCCACCCTCTGACAGTGTGCCAGGGAGGCCTGGGGGTTTGGTGGGACCCAGAGAGCTGGAGGCCCTTGGCTGCTCTGGGCCCTGTGGTCAAAAAAGACAAGGTCTTTGGCAGGGGCTGCACCATCTCCCAGCTAGGGTGGAGCCTATTGGCATTGCGTTAAAGCACAACAAGAAGGAGACACCAGAGTTCAGCTGGCTACTCCAAAGCACTAGGGAGTGGGCTCTGGCTAACTCCAAACAGAGATGACACCTCTCTCCCTGAAGTTGGCTGGAACAGTCCCAGAGAACAGCAGAAAACCTTCCTTGGAGACAGGCACTCAGGCTGAATTTCGGTTGTCAAGTCTGGCTCTCTCCCTTTTCTGCTTCTCTGGTCCCTAAGCCAGCAGTCCAAGTGAAGCATCCATCACCTGCCCAGACTTGATCTACCAGAGAAACCTCCATGGTGTCACCCAGGGGGAAGTTGGTGTACCTTTTTATAGTGTTAGAGAATGGACCTGCTGGGTGTGTGTGTGTGTGTGTGTATGTGTGTGTGTGTTAGGGGCCATGGGGAATGCCAATGAACAGGAATCCTTTGGCACAGGTGCTACATTTTCAGAGCACTACTATCTCTTTCCTCTCTCCCCTGGAAAGAAAATCAAGAGGACCATATTTCTTATAGCCCAGTGGTTAGTCAAAACCAGTTTGAAATCCACGGGAGATCTAGTTCTGGGGCAGCTCTGAGACCAAGATGACAAAGGATTTGGGTCAAAGCTCACAGCCAAACAGGGGAAACACCTAGTGTTTCTTCCCTACAGAAAGGTAAGAGACAGAATGGGAAGATGAGAATGGCTCAAGTGTCTCCCTTAGTCTGTCCTTATGACCAGAGATTACAGAGCATGACATCTATTTGTGCTACAGAATTCAGATCTCCCCACAGGGAGCCAGCCTAAGGGTCACTGAACAGATGTCTGTCATCAAGGCTTCTCAAACTCCTTCCCATGCTGCCTAGTTTTAGATAGAGAGCACAGTCCCAGAATTATGTGTCCTGTGACAACATATTGCTTCTCCAGTGGCCAGTCCCTTCTGTATAAGATGTTACCTTGAATGATGTTTCACTGATGCTGCTGAGAGAGACTTGCCCAGGGTTTCCGTACTGAGTCACCATGACCCAGAGGTTGGCCCTCAGGTTTGCTGGTTTGAGAACTTAATTCTATCAGTTCCTCATAAGGTCAGCAAGCTATGGAGAACTGAGTTCCTAACTAAGGGCCTGAGTGACAAATTAGATACAGGCTTGTCAATGAGGGGATCAGGTAGGATCACTGGTGCCCAGCCTTTTCTCACAGAGCTCCTGAGGATCATACCACTCAGGATGCTAAAACACAAAGATATTCTTTGTGGACACAGATATTCTTAATGTGGACACAAGTATAGCAAAGCTTCAAGGGATATCCTTTGCTCCTAAGGAATATTTAATCATTCTAGAGTACCTGGATGAACTGTCCTACTGCACTCTGGAGATGTTTCTGGATGAATAGTGCTGGTTCTCAGAATCAGAAGGATCCCACTCTGGCATGGAGCTTGAGAAGCACCAACCAGTTTTGTGTAAATTGATAGAGACCACCTCCTTCTGTGATGTCTGCCTTGCCCCAGACATAATGCAGTACAGCTGAACAAATAACTTGATAAGCTAGTGCTTCACAACTTTTTGTACATCATGCACCCATACAAAACAATGTTTGTATGGCATACTGGGTGTACTGATAGAGGCACTTGTTATCCTAAGTCCTGTTCTGCCACCATAAGGTTACAAGAAAGTAAAAGCCCCCACACATTTGCAAGTCATTGTTGCCTAATACACACACGTGTTGGAAAGCTCTGTCACATACCGGGATCTTCTTCACTAGACTTGGGAATATTTAGTAGAGATGGTAAGTTCTCTAGTCTCATCAGCAACACACCTTCTTTTAGGATCTGATCCTTTAACATTGAGTCTCGGGGTGTTTGGGTTTTATTTTCAGCAGGTGAATTCTTTGGATCCTGTCATCCACTCCCCAAATCTTGAATACCTTCTGTTCTCTCCAGATCCCCTCTTCCAGGCTGATGCATCCAGCATCCAGCTCCCAGCTGCTGATGGCTCACAGATTACTAGTCAGTGCCCTTGGCAGAGAGCTGCCTGGCTCAAGATTGAGGCCCCTCCCAGGGGCGTCTCACAGCCAGGACTGGCTAATGCAGTGCTATAAAGGTCAGGCTCCCTTGCTTCCATTGGAAATAATTCTGAAAGCGCACCTCAGTTCCAGAATTGGAGATTGTCTAAGGATTATCTGAGGCCTCAGTTACAACCATAGTAAGGATCAATTTCTTCTTCTTTTTTTTTTTTTTTTAAAGATTTTTTTATTTATTTGAGAGAGAGAGAGAGAGAGAGAAACAGCATGAGAGGGGAGAGGGTCAGAGGGAGAAGCAGGCTCCCCCCTGAGCTGGGAGCCCGATGCAGGACTCGATCCCAGGACTCCGGGATCATGACCTGAGCCGAAGGCAGTTGCTTAACCAACTGAGCCACCCAGGCGCCCTGGATCAATTTCTTCTTCTGACCAATCCTTTTGGTGTATCTATGGAAGTACACCCAATAAATTTCTGCACGCAATTCTCTGCACCAGATCTGTTTGCAGGAAACCCTACCTAGGCCATTCTCTAAGATCTCTTTAGCATTTTATGTACTTAGTGTCATATACCTTTTACTGTGTAAAATGGCCAGATTTATATAAACCACACAGAGTAAACATTAAAAATTACTTGATAATTCGAGGACTGGTGAGTAACTAAGAAAGGACAACAATTCAAAAGGAAAATCCTAGTTTCCCTATGGGAAAGAAGGGATAATCCAGAGAAACCAAAAGACTATCTGTCTTCTACATCTTCTAGGACAAGTTCCCTTCTCTCTCTGGGCCTCATTACCTTCATCCATCATGTGATCACCACCTGATTGCTCTGTTCAGACTTCCCAGCTTCTATGTGTCTGTTTCTCTAAGGCAATGGTTCTCAAACTTCAGCATGCCTCAACCCCCCTTGAAAGACTTGTGAGAACACAGTCTGCTGGGCCCCAACTCCCAGAGTTTCTCATTTAGTAGGTCAGGGGTGGGGTCTGAGAATCTGCATTTCTCATTAAGTTCCAGGTGTTGCAGAGGCTCATGCTGTTGGGCTGGGGTCTACACTTTGAGAACTACAGCTCTAATGGCATCTAAGGCTGTCTCTTCTCTCAGATGGAAGAGGGACCATTCACAAATTATAATGGCATTATTACTCAGGTGACTTTAAAGGGTTACTTCAGCTTCTCTATTTCTTAGTGAGAAACTCTCTGTTTAGGGAAGAGATTTCCCAGCCTAGTTGCGGCCTAACTATCTAAAGCTAAATCTTATGTGGAAAAGAAGTCACTCTTTCCATAGGAGACAGCAAAGATCATAAACCAAATAGATTTGGATTTATGGCAAGCTCCTCAAAGCAGGAGAAGGGAAGGAGGAAAGAGACCGTCTTTTGGAGAGGGTCTTTCTTGAAGACTCTTGCCACCTGAATGTGGTTTGGGATGCAAACAGGGTTAGATGCACAAGATTTCAGACACCAGTGCCCTGGGATTCTGGGAAAGTGCTATAACCTTCTGAGGCATGCTCAGTGCCAGCAAGAATCATTGGCATAGGGCTGCACTGCTGGAAGCACTCTCCCTTCTCTGGCCCGGGGCCTCACCACCCAGTCTGTTTTTACTGGACATCTTGGAGGTCTGAGAGCCCAGGCGTCAGGGCACTTCCTTCTCAAGAGTGTCGTGTCTGGGATGCTGAACCCAGGCCTGCCAGTTCCCATGCAAGCCTCCAGGCTGTGACATAGCTTTGCTGGCTGGAGGAAGGCAGGCTTTGCCTGTTCTCACCAAGTATTTGGTTGGATGATGCCCTGGAACTGTCCTCTGGAAGCGCTCGGGCACTGCATGGATCAGGAACATCTTCAAATAAATCTTCCCTTTTTTCCCCAAGGCAGTTTACCCAGCTTTAAAGCATCAGAGGACTTCAGGAGTTGGAGGGACGATGAGAAACCATCCCATCCGGCTCTTTCTCTTTAATAATCATAAAATCCTAGTCATCATAATGGAGATCACATTTGACAGTTTGCAAAGTTGACAAAGTTCTTCCATGCAGATTGCATTTCCCCCTCACATATTGCACTGAATCTGCTAAAGGCCTGCTGACTCTTCCCCTAAAGCACGTCCCATGCATCTGTCCACTCTCCCCATCTTTCCTGCTGCCACCTGAGCCACCCTGGTTCAGCATCAGCCTCCAAACAGGTTTGTTCTTTTGTACCCTTGCTCCCCTGCCACCCATTTTCCACAGATTTCTAAAAATACACATTGGTGGTGATTGCATGACATTGTGAATATACTAAATGTTCACTTTAGAATGGTTAATTTTATGTATGTTGTGTGAGTTTCACCTCAGTTAAAACGTGTGTGTGTGTGTGTATGTATGTATGTGTATAAATCACAATATGTCACGTGCTGGCACAAAACTCTTCAATGGTTTCCCACTGCACTTAGTCAAAACCTAAATTCTTTACCATGAGCACACTAGGCCTACCCGATGTGACCTTGCAACCTTACCTACCTCATCTCCTACCACTCTTTATTCACTGCTCTGTTCCCAGGCACACAGACTTGCCTTCTGCACAAGCACACTGAGCTCATTCCTAAGAACCTCTGCACTCCCCTGTCTATAATAATGTTCCACCCAGATCCACCCAGGCCAAAGGAGCCCCACCCAATTGCTTTCAGCACCCTGTTTTGCATTTTATTCATATCACTACTTGATATTGTCTTGTTTGCCTTACTGTCTGACTCTTGCCCCTCAAGAATATTTGTTCCCTGTCTCCTTCAATAGTGTATCCTATTGAACAATGCCTGACCCACAGTAGTTGTATTAGTCAGGGTTCTCCAGAGAAACAGACCAATGGGAAAGGGAGAGAGAGAGAGAGACAGAGATAGAGAGAGACCTATTATGAGATTAGCTCACATGATTATGGAGATTGGGCCTCCAAATCTGCAGTGTGGGCCACCAGGCTGGTGACCCTGGAGAACCAATGATGTAGATAAGATCTGAAGGCAGTCTGCTGGACGATTCCCTCTTGCTGGGGGAGGCCGAACTTTTTGTTCTATGCAGGCCTTCAACTGACTGAATGAGAGCCACCCACATTATGGAGGGTATTCTGCTTACTCAAAATTCACCAATTTAAATATAATCTCATCTAAGACACCCTCCAAGCTGACATATAAAATAAACCATCACAGTAGGTATTGTGTAGGTGTGAACTGAATTTCTAGTTCGATCCTTGGAAATCCTGTGACAGAGGGATGACTAGCCCCGCTTCACAGGTGTCCCCGAAGCAAGAAAGTTAATGGATTCATTTAAGAACACAGAGCTAGAAAGTGGCAAAGGCTGAGGCAAGCCCCTCTTCCACCACTGAGTCCAGAGCTCACTTTAACACTCTGCACTGCACTTCTACGCACATTGTCTTGTGCGTGATGCCAAGTAGGACTGCGTCCGGAGAGCGCCATATCAACTCTTCTCAGTTAATTCGTCCTTACATTTACAAAAGTCTCCCTGCTGGGACAAGACCCCAGAGAAGAGTCTGATGGAGGACTGCAGTGCTTTTCCCTCTTCCTCAATGCCCTTTTGTTTTTTGTGTCTTTTGCTTCCCACCCTCTTTGCTGCAATCAAGTCGATCAACAACACATTCAGGGGGAAACCGACCCACAGTTTTGCTCTAGCCCACTCCTCGTTGAAATAGCTACCATTTATCAGATAGTATGTCTGATATGCCAGCAACCTTAAAGAGTAGATATTAACTCCATTCCACAGCTGATAAAATGGAGGTTTGGAGGAGTAGCTTGCCAAGGTCACAACTTGTAAATAGCAAGACAGATTCAAATCTCGTCTGACTCCAAAATTACAGTTTTCTCACTACACCACAGGGCCTCTTAAAGGAAGTCAAATCTGTGACTCAATCCCCTCCCCACTTCTTTGCCTTCCTCTGCCAAACTGGAGCAGTGTGGTGCAGTGCATAGATCGTAGGTCCTGGAGACAGAAGCCCTGGGCCCTTCCGGGCTGTCTGAACAAGGCTTTTGGTTTCTCTGTTATTCCTACAGTTTATTCATGTATGAAATGAGAAAAATGTACCACCATTTAGATGAAAAGAGATGATGTCTGTGATGGTCTCTGAGAACTAGAGAGTGATACATGTGTTAGTCGGTATTGTTGTAATCTGTATACATGACTTCTTTGTTGATCCGAATTAAAAACTTACAGGAGTCCTTTTCTGATTGATACAAACCCATTTAATCACCACTTGATTTGTATGCCTTGAGCATTGGCAAGCAGTTATGACCTCATTTTTAAATAAATTCAGTTATTTGCTATGTATCCTCAAATGGACGGTTCACCGAGGCAGGGACTGAATCTTCTATTTCCTTTTTATCCTTCTGGCTTGCCTGACACAGGGATCTTCATTTAACGGAAGCTAAATAAATGCAAGTTGAAATAACTGGCTCAAGAATGAGAATTGGTAGGAAAAGTCAAGAAGTCATTTTGCCTAGGGCAATTGAGACCTTTGATGAAAGCAAGTCTGGTGAATCCCAAAGTGCAAATTTGCTATGTATCCTAAGTTGGGAAGATATATTTCCCTAAATGGGTTAGTGAGGAATAACGGGGCCAAGGAGTGGGGCAAAGTCCTGAGATCACAGTGCTTTTACATTTTGAAAGGGTGGGTTTTGGTTTTTTCTGTCTTAGGGTTGGCATGACATAGTGTAAAAATGACTAAACCAGGAGGCAAAAATCTGGGCTCCAGATTCACAAGTCATTTAACACCCTTAAGTCAGCTTTTAAATTTGTAACATGATAGTGCTGAACTCGATTATTGTAAGGTTATTATTTCCAGCTCAGAAATGTTATGATATCACAGACAAGAGGCCAACTTTCTTAACATATAAAGACCTCCTACAAATCAACTAAAAAAAAGCCAGTAACCCAACAGAGAGGGTGAAGGATATAAGCAGATAGTTCACAGAAAAGAAATATAGGCGACTTTTAAACAAGAAGAGCCAGTACAAGTTGAAGCTACAAAGAAATTCAATTTTATCAACTATCAGATTAGAAATAGAGTTCCAGGAGTGCCTGGGTGGCTCAGTCAGTTAAGCATCTGCCTTTGGCTTGGGTCATGATCTCAGGGTCCTGGGATCCAGCCCTGAGTGGGGCTCCCTGCTCCGCTTCTCCCTCTCCCCCTACCCCTCCCCTCTCTCTCAAATAAATAAAATCTTAAAAAAAAAAAAAAGAAATCGAGTTCCGTATTACACTGTGTTGCTGAGTATGAGAAGGCCAGCACTCTCAAAAAAGTAGTGGGAGTGTATGCTGGAATATCACCTAGGGAGGACAGTTTGGCGATTACTGTTAAAATTAGAAGCTCACATACTCTGCTGTGGCAGTTCCACTCCTAGGTATTTATACAAGAATGCTTACACACATGAGCAACAACCTAAAAGGGCATTCACTGCGGCAACTGGGCAGTATCAGTGGACTTAAAACAACCTAAATGTCCCTCTATATACTGTTATTTAAATAAATTATGGTACACTATATTTCCATACAATGCAACAATAGCAGTCTTTTTAAAAAGCATGAGGCATCTGTATATATACTGACATGGACAGACCTTCAAGATATATTGTTTAATAAAAAAAGAGAGGGGGAAGACAAAAAGAATATATATATGTTATATAGTATACATATTCCTTTTTACTTAGAAATACTTTAAGTTTTTTTTTTTTTAAGATTTTTTGTTTATTTATTGAGAGAGATAGTGATAGAGAGAGAGCATGAGAGGGGGAAGCAGACTCCCCGCCGAGCAGGGAGCCTGATGGGGGACTCGATCCCGGGACTCCAGGATCATGACCTGAGCTGAAGGCAGTCGCTTAACCAACTGAGCCACCCAGGCGCCCACTTAGAAATACTTTAAAACTTGTAAAAAAACCAAAAACTTGTAAAAAAAAAAGTGGTATAAAGAACATCTATGTACCCTTTACACAGATTCACTTATTATGAACATTTTACTGCATTTGTTTTATCACTTGAATATATGTATAGTTTTGATGTCTCTGGAAGCTATCATAAGAAACTTGTAATGATGGCTGCCTCTGGGGAGGGAACTGAATGAGTTCAAGGGAGGAATGAGCAGGTGAGGAAGGCTTTTTATTCTATACCCTCTTGAACTTTTGAATTTTGTATTATATACAAAAAAGATAAATGAAAAGTTATAGGGGTGAAAATTCTGAGGTCTGTACTTTAAAATCACTATTCTAGTTAAAGAAGTCAGAAATCTGGGGGCCCCTGGGTGGCTCAGTCAGTTAAGCATCTGAGTCTTGGTTTTGGCTCAGGTCATGATCTCAGGGTTGAGACCGAGCCCTGTGTCAGGCTCTGCGCTCAGTGCAGAGTCTGCTTGAAATTCTCTCTCCCTCAAAATATAATAAATAAATCTTAAAAAAAAAAAAAGTCAGAAATTTGAAAGGTTGTGAAAGGATTAAATGAAAGTCAAAAGATCGCCAAGAGTGACCAAATAGTGATAAGGGATAGTTTCTCTTAACAGAGATCTTCCAGCTGGTAAACAAAGGAAGAATGACATAATTAGTTTATCAGTATTTGCAAGCCCTATTGGGTCAGTGGGTCAACAGCTGTTTACACCAAAAAGGACATTTCTCTTTGTGTGCCCCTTGAAGGATGTACACATCACTGCCCGAAAAGATTCATGCCCAAGTGATCCTGCACTGGATTGCCTTCTAGACCTATTTATCAGTTAAAGGACATACTGGGATCAGAGGAACATGTTAGATAGATGATATTGCATGTCCGTAGGCAATAGTCACAACTGCAGAAAGATATTTAACCTCAGGAATATACAAAATTAGGAGTAAGAAAGGGGAATTAACTATAAATATAGAAGAGATTTTAAATGGCAAAATGTAATATTTTATGCTAATAATTTGAAAACCTTTTTGAAATAGATGATTTTCTTAGAAAATGTTAGATGACCAAAATTAGAAGAATTAGAAGAAAAATTGATTTAAGAAAGGTTTCTGGGCTCAGGTGGAATGCCAGTCCAGGGTCTTCTGCTCTCCAATCCACTACATGCCCTCGCCCTGCTAGGTATTATCTTTGGCAGGCTGTCCCCTTCAGGCTCTGCTTCCCAGGCTCCTGGTCATCTGGATTCTGGTAGAGGCAGGTAGTGAGAGATTACTGGAAGGCACACAGGAGGGTGGAGGCAGGGGGTGGAGAGAAGCCAAGGTCTGTCCTATCCCACTCTGCCCCTCATGGAGTCTCTTCCACTGGGTTACCTCTTTTCTGGGACTCAAGCTCCTGCTAGTTACACCAACAGGATTCCAGCTTCCAACTCGTGATTTTAGCCTTCGGACTCCAGTTAACACCTCTTTCTACCTTTGTTCCCTCCAGGTTAGGGGTGACAGTTGTTTCTATTATTGCTAATTTCACTTGGTTGGCTTTTGGGTTCATTCTATCTTGATTTCCCTCTTTTTAAATACTGTGGGTGGTTTCTGTTTTCTTGATTGGACACTGAATGATACAGATGGCTTTACAGATTTAACAAGTATTTCCAAGGTACATATTTTTCAGAGCATAGAAAAGGGACCCTCTGTCTTATTTTATGAGATTAGCATAGTCTTGATACAAAGCCTGTAAACGCAGCAGAATAAAACTAAACAAGGTATAAGAAATGGTTTTCATATGGCTACCTGATTTGTAACAAAGATACCACTGCAATTCAGTGTAGGAAAGGATGGTCTTTTCAATAGTGTGGGGACAACTGAAATCCACTGAAATAAAAAGTTCATTGATCCTTTATTTCACACTCTATTTCACAGTATACCAAAAAAAAATTTTTTTTAAACATGTAGGCCTATATATGATCGTTAAAGCAATAAGGTCCTAGGGAAAAAAAAAAATAACAGGAGATATCTCCATAACTTTAGGTAGGCAAACATTTTTAAAACAAGATATAAAAACCACTAAACAAGAGAAAAACTTAAAAAATTGGATTTCATTAAAACTAAGAACTATTCATCAAAAGACAACATTCAGAGAATGAAAAGGCATGTGACAGACTGGAAGATAACTCCCTCTCTCCCCCAGCATGACAAGGGCCTCATCCAGAATATATACAGACCTACAAATCAAAATAAGAAGACTAAGAGTCCAACAGAAAAATGGGAAAACACCTGAAGTTGGCATTTAACAAAAGAGGATATTCAAATGACCAATACGCATTTTGAAAAGGTGCTCAATGTCATTCGATCAGGAAATTGCAAGTGGAAACCATAATGTGATACCACCACACCACCACCAAAATTAAAACGACTGATTAAGACCAAAAGTGGTAGACAGCTAGAATTCTCATACATTGCTGATGGAGTATAAATTGGTTCAACCACTTTGGAAAACTGTTCAATAGGTTTTTAATTTTTTAGCTTTGAGGTATGATTCATGTATAAAATTGCGTATTTTTAATGTGTATAATTTGATGAGTTTGACTTAGGTATGCACCCATGAAGCAATTACCACAGTCAAGAACATAAACACATCCACCACCCCCAGAAGTTTCCTCAAGCCTTTTGGAATCCGTCCCTGCTCTCTATTCTCCACCACCTCATCCTCAGGCAACCACGGATCTGCTTTCCATCACTATGGATTGGTTTGTCTTCTATATTCACGGAATCATACAGTAGGTATTTTGTATCTAGCTTCTTTTACTCAAATAATTATTTTAAAATTCATCCATGTTGATGTATCTATTAATAGTTTGTTTTTTATTGCTGAGTAGTATTCAAGTGTACGGCTGTATCCCCAATTATTGTTTTATTCACCTGTTGATGAGCATTTGTGTCATTTACAGTTCTTTGCTATTACAAATAAAGTTTCTACGAATATTAGTGTACAAATCTTTGTGTGGATATATGCCTTATTTTCTCTTGGATAAATACTTGGAATGGAATGGCTGAGTCATAGGTAGGTATATATGCAAATATATTAAACAAATGAGCAGCAGTTTTTAATAGTGATAATGAACATCGTATTCCCTGTGACCCATCAAGTCCACCCTGGCTCTATTCCCAAGAGAAATGAATGTGTACGTCCACCCAAAAATATGTATAAGCATGTTCATAATAGCCAGAAATTGGGCACATGTCCAAATGTCCCTGAATGGTAGCCAGAAATCCTCCACCATTGTGGTGTTCCTGAGTTGCTTTGAGCCAGTGGCAGGTATTTTGTTGTTCAGAAAACCTGACTGTGATAATCACTCCATTACATATACCCTCAATCCCTCTGCCCCTCTCTCCTGCCCGTGTTCTTAACTGTCACACCCGAAAACTCCTAAATTCAGATCTCTGCCTACTTCCTGCCAGCATCTGAGGAGCTGAATGCGACTAAAGAAAAGCATGCTCCCTTGTGACTAGTGTCCCAGTTCTTCTCAATGAGGAATGGTTCAGAGCCCCTAGCAGGTATTTGGAAATGCAAGAGGGAGCATTTTTGATCATCACAATCATCAAGGGATATGACTAAGGGCCAGGGATGCTAAATGCCCAGCAACATGCGTGCTCAAAAGGCCAGTAGGATCGCCACTGGAAAACACTGCTTGATCACAAAACTCAAGTGGTAAGTGCTGTCCATCGCATGCTATATTTCTGTCATCGACTCCTTTTTCCCACTCCCCTAGATGACTTTTATCTCTTCTCACTTCAAACCTCCAATTCCTTTTCCTTCCTCTTCATTTTCAGCTGAAAACCCTCTTATTCAAAAGAAAAAACAGGAAAGTTCAGGAAAAAATTTCCACATTCTCTTGATATCTACCAATATACCTCACTATACCCACATACTCACTGTCCCCTACGGTCCTGATGGGTACCCTGTCCAGGCTATTTTTTGAGTCCTGGACTGGATCCCATCCCCTCTCACATACTCAACAATTTCCCTCCTGCAATCATTGTGTCCTCAATTTCCCCCCCTCTGCTCTATTATTCCCATCAAGATATAAACAATCCATATCATTTCACAACTCCCAAAATATTCTCTCTTGACATCATGTGCCCCTCTCCACATTTTAGAAGGTGGTAATTTGCAGGGAGTCAGGTGACCTGGCTCTGCCACCATCTCACCAATGACCTTAGGTGGTTGGCCTCTGCACATCTCTTTTTCTCATCTATAAAATGAAAAGGTGACACTAGTTAATCTCTAAGGTTCCTTCCCTGATTAACATTTGATAGCTATGACGTATGACCTCACAACGTACATATCTGGCAAGGCACAGAGCTAGGCTGTTTAAGAAAGGTGTTGCACAGGGAGTGCAGGGAAACCACACAGTCCTCTGCCTGAAGAACATGGGGCATGGGACAAGAACACAACTGACTCTTCTACAAGGGGTGTTAACAGTAAGGGCCTTAAAATAGGGATCAAGTTCAGTGCGGGGGAGATCAATGAGGTTCAGAAGATTGGGGGTTTCCTGGAGGATAGGGTTTATGACAGGGCTTAAAGGATATTCAGAGGAACAGTATAAATTCAGAAATGGAGAAACTCTGGTAAGATTTAGCCTGATTTTTTTTTTTAAGATTTTATTTATTCATCTGAGACACAGAGATACAGAGACAGAGAGAGAGAAAGCATGAGCAGGGAGAGAGGCAGAGGGAGAGGGAGAAGCAGGCTCCTTGCTAAGCCAGGAGCCTGATGTGGGACTCGATCCCAAGACCCCATTGGGATCATGACCTGAGCCGAAGGCAGATGCTTAACCATCTGAGCCACCCAAGTGCCCCTAGCCTGATTTCTTTGGAGGTAAAGGAAAGTAGTGGGGAAAAGACGAGGTTGTAAAAATGGCCTGGGGCCTTATTGTTGGAATCTTGAGGTCTGAATGAAAAACTTGTTTCTTTACATGCAGCATGGAAACTAATGCTGAAAAAACTAAAGATGATGGAAACACGTATGTTTTGCAGCTCAGCTTGAGTCCCACATCCAACATGAAATTGTGTAACTGAGGTTCCATTCTCTAAGAGAGTGAATGGGGCTGAGATAAAGAGAAAATCATCTGATTAATTTGGTCAAAGCACATCTAGAAATTGTCCAAAGAGAATAAATAAATAACCCTTTCAAAGTACTATTGTACCAAATATATATATTTCTCTAACTGTAACTATACATTTAACTCTGGAAACTAGTCTCTCCATATCAAGAACATTCTGTTCCAAGTAACCACAGGAGAGGGCCTATTTCTTATTTCATATTGGGACATGCAGTTATCTGGGTGGTTGCCAAGGCAAGTCTTGTCAGAGGAAGGGCAAATGCTAAATGATAGGACAAAATACTCAGTTCTAAGATCAAGTATACATGCTCATTTAATTGCTAGCACATTCTTGGTTACTTCATATAAAGCTCAACATTAAACACTTCAACAGTGTTCAACAGCCTTCAACACTGGTACCAGTTATGGGGTCCATCAAGCTGTTTGGGGAGCCTGAGAGTTTGCATTCCCATCGATCCCACCACCAATTCACAGGGTATCTTTAGGAAAGTAACTGCCTATCACTATTAGTTGGCAAATTGGAGGCCTAGATACTTTATTTATTTATTTATTTTTAAAGATTTTATTTATTTATTTGAGAGAGAGAGAGAGTGAACACAAGAGGGGGGAGCAGGAGAGGGAGAAGCAGACTCCCCGCTGAGCAGGGAGCCCGATGCGGGACTCGATCCCGGGACTCCAGGATCATGACCTGAGCTGAGGGCAGTCGCCCAACCAACTGAGCCACCCAGGCGCCCGGCCTAGATACTTTAATACCAGGTTCAAATCCTGGCCCTGCCACTAATGTAACTGTGGGCCTTAATTCTTTGTGCTTCCATTTCCTAATCAGCAGAATGGGGATAACAGGAGTTCTAGCCTCACAGGATTGTTGGGAAAACCAAATGTGTTCACCTATTTAGAATAATGCCTGGCATGTGGTAAGAGATTATAAACACCTGCTACTCTTATTTACCTCACCTCACTATTTCAGCCTCTCTCTGAGGTTATCACTGCTTACTGATGATTTTAAATAACTCGAAGGACCGTGAAGCAGAACTTAGGACGCTCAGAAATGTGACCTTATACCTCCACTTCTTCTCCCAGACTCACTGCTGTGTGTCCTACGATCAGAGACCCCTGGGAAGAAAGAAGTTCTATCAGAATTCTTTCTTTGAGGTGGTCATAGTTATCCTCTGATACAGCATGTTCTTCAGGAAAACTCTTCCCCCCACCTACCACGTTATCCATTTCCATCTGCCTCCTTCAATTTCTTGGTAGTTCCTTTCCTCATTTTCCTTTGGCTGGTTCATTGATACCAATTTTTCTTTTCTTTCTTACCTAGCCCATTTTTCAAGTGTGCTTATGTGTAAGGACAAGAGGACAAATGTGCCAAAGGTCAAAGCCTGATAATTGGGTCAAGAGTATCAGTTTCTCCGGTAAGAGGTTGAGAAAAGAGGGCAGAGCCTCTTGGCTCACCAATGGGAGAAAGTGCTTTGGGAACCATGTAGTGGGCTGAACTCAGGAGATTTCTGTTAACCAAATTTCCCGTGTAAAACATGGAGAACGTGCATTTTCTATTCCTGTGTGCCTTCCTCACACCTGATGTGAAGAGAGTTAAAAATCCAACTCAGGAGCACCCTTAGTGTTCTTAGACATGTTGCAAAATTCAGTTCAGCTCAACATACTCTCAGATCTGATTCTCTCTGGAAAATCTCGGCAAGTTCATACCTTATAAGAACCATAACCAAACAAGGACACGATTACCATGTAATCTCTCTGGAATAGCTGCAAATTCAAATAAAATTCGTCTCCTCAAATGCTCACTTGCAACTGTCATACCACGTGTCCTAAATGTTTATTTGAAAAACACAAAAAGTGTTAAAAACTATAAGACAAGAAACAGTATGCTGTTTCTGTCCATAGGTCATCCAGAATAAAGGTCAGGACTAACAACGCTCTGCTGGAATGTGGTTTGTTTTCAACACTTCACAGCAAAGTGAGATTCTTCAAATAAGACTGTAATAATTTGGTATGGAGATGGCCAAACCTCCTGGCCTTTATCGCCGAACACAATGTCCTAGTCTACTCTAATTCATTCCGTGACATATCTGCTTGAGGAATCTTGACATTTTCGTCACTTCTTTTCTCTATCTCCAGGTTGGTTGCCAACCCTTGCTAACACTGCAACAGGATGTAATCATTGACCAAAACGCACAGGACTCTGTGAACTGCTTCTGTTGCACTGTGTTCTTTTCAGGAATTTGCCTTGGCAAAGTCCTTGCATTTATTATATTACATTTGGGTGAGCAAAAGCCTTTCTTCAAAGATGTAATTCTGGCAAATTCTTACAACATCCAGAGTCAGGGGGTTAATCTTGGTATGTAAAGGATGTGACAATGATATTTATTATTTCTAGTCGGATATTGCGCTTTCTAGTTCATAATTTACCTTCAGCTACATTTTGAGGTGGTGCAGTATAAGACAAGCATAAGGCCCAGGGGGGCCTCAGTGGCTCAGGTGGTCAAGCCTCCGACTCTTGGTTTTGGCTCAGGTCATGATCTCAGGGTCGTGAGATGGAGCCCCGCACCGGGCTTGCGTTCAGTGTGGAGTTGGCTTGAGATTCTCTCCCTCTCCCTTTGCCCCTGTCCCCACTGTCGTGCACGTGCGTGTGTCCGCTCTCTCTCTCAAATAAATAAAATCTTAAAAAAAAAAAAAAAAAGAAGACAAGCATAAGGCCCAGAGATAAAGCCCAGATGGGTAAGAAAACTGAGAAGCTGAGGTTCAAACCCAGGTTTTCTAATCCTAGAGCCTATGTTCTTTCTGCAACACTCTATGAAGTTAAGTGGTAAAACAAGGAAAACAAGAAGAAAAAGAATCTTCAATCCTTAAATCATAGCACACTATTAGGCCTTTCTTTCTAAACTGGGACAGACTGATGATTTTACTGATGATTTTAAATAACTCGAAGGACCGTGAAGCAGAACTTCACTTCACTCTCTCATTTGCCAGAGAATGCATTTTTGATAAAAATACATACATCTTTTATATCTTCTTTGCAAATAACTCATTTGATACCAAAAGTCATTTAGCTATTTAGATATGTAAACAAGGCAAGACTGATTTTCCTGCCTCCTCTTCTTCTCACCTTCTCCAGTTGTAATGCTTGTCTCTGTAGATACAGGCCTAATTGCTTTTCATGATAATATTATAGTAGAAAGTAAAAAATAACAAAAACGAACAAGAAGCATAAAAATGGGTGTGAAACAGTTAAATAGTGCCCATACCCCAGCAGTAAATAGGCTATTTTTAAAAATGTAGTGTAGTTAAGGAGTACATGTTTATAATGTCATGTCCAGAAGTAACTATAAAAGGCAGGGCTTCCAATTAATGTGAGAATCCAAGACGGCACTTAGCCTCATTAGTCAGTGAAAAAAAAAAAACATATTTGGTGCAGGTATTGTGCTCAGGACTGTGAATACTGCTGTGCTCAAAACAGATACTGTGCCCTCCTCGAGTGTACAGTCTAGATAGGAAGTTTTTGTCTTTCAACAAAACCCACCTAGGGGTTAATAAAACTCTTGTTATTGCAGAAATGCAAAGAAAGTATTATGTAGCAGGCGGCATCCAAAGCCTTATTTGCACAACTGGCTAACATTGGTCAATCTGATTACTACAGGGATTTCCCAAGTAGCACACAGGTAGAGAAATGGCTGCAGCAATAGAAATACAGCTGCTGAAGATTCTTTTTTTTTTTTTTTTGAAGATTCTACATTTTAAAGCTTGAACTTAGAGCAACTGCTCACAGTGACAAATAACCTCTGAGATTAGTTGCTGTAACAGAAGGTCATCAGTCTCTAGCAGACTGGAGGTGTTCCACACCATCCTGGATCACACAAGAGGATGGATGATACAAATAGGCATGATGAGAAAGGATCTAGATGAGAATGAGGCTCTCCTAAATCATGTATTAGCCTCTTGATGACATTCTGCTGGAAGAGGGAAGAGGGACGGAGTCATCACAAATTTAGGTGGGGAGTTGGTGGCTCCCTTTCTGAGGATGGGCATGTGGTCCCAAAACAAACCCAAAGGGCAGATGTTAGTATTTAAAGATTGCAGAGTGAGACACAGGACATTTTGGACAAGGAAGATTCTGAGAATCATATGGAAAATAGTGAAGTGCACAGCAAGAGTTTAGAATCTCAGTCTAGCCCTGATTAAGTAGAAAGTTTATATATTTATCACCATGCTGTAAGTGGATCAACGATTCTATGTGCTTCCAGACATTTAAATATCACATATAGGGCAAGCCGTGGTGAGTTAGGCAAATACAAAGCACACCAGCTGTGACTATGAGATTGCAGCACTTTTCCCTGCTCAGCCCAGGAGGGCGCCATGGTCATTCTCATTACAGTGATGTAAGCAGCTGCAGCTGTGATCAGTTAGTATCCTGAACATAACCTTTTTGCAGCACTTGGACTAGGCTCTTTCCAGACCTCTCTTATGAGTGGGGAAAGACCTATTAATTTGTTCCCTATCAAGATTCTCCCAGGATCCTGGACTGAGTGAAGAGGAACTTTCAGGTAGCTGATTACATTTTAGTGCAGATAGGAGGACTGAGAGAATAGGTGGGCAAGAACTGATAGAACAGACATTTGCCTAGTCCCTCCTGGCTAAGGATTTTCTCCATCCCCTGTTGTGATAGAATTGATCATTAACATCAGATTCACACTTGTCCTCCATGTTTGTAAGAACATTTTAAAATTTAATGTCTCTACCAGGCTATAGGATGCATGAAGTTAAGGACTATGACCCTCTTGTGCAAGACTGTATTCCCACAGCCCAGGGCGTGGTAGCTGCTTAACAGGTGTTTTCTGAGGAAGCAGTGAACTTGTGCCTATTAACTCTTTAGTAGGACAAACGCAGTAGTGTGGGTTCAGTTACGACTGCAATTGATTCTTATTCTTACTATTTGTGGTAGTTACGTTCTGTAAAGTTGCTGGGAACACTAAGTCAATGAATCCTGAAACACTGTTCCAGGGAGAAATACAGTATGAGGTTCTTTGCACCTCTGGGTCAAAACATTTTCATCAGCCAATCGATTAATCCACAACTTTGTTTTCCATACGTTCCTGTGTGAAGGTCCTTTATATGGTTGACTCACTAACCCTGCACTCATGGCCAACAGCACTGTACAACTCATGCCTGAATGAAGCTTATCTAGCCCATTTATTTCTTCCATAAGGAACATCGCAGCCTTCTTGCTTTTGGGAATACTAGACAGCACTTTAGCGCTATACTGGGAGCCATTTGATTTTATTTTTTTAAAGATTTATTTATTTATTTGACAGAGAGAGAGACAGCGAGAGAGGGAACACAAGCAGGGGGAGTGGGAGAGGGAGAAGCAGGCTTCCCGCAGAGCAAGGAGCCCGATGCGGGGCTCGATCCCAGCACCCTGAGATCATGACCTGAGCCGAAGGCAGACGCTTAACGACTGAGCCACCTAGGCGCCCCCACCGGGAGCCATTTTAAACAGAGGAATCAACAAAGAAAAATGCAAAACACATGGCACCAAATGAACCAGAAACAGGGAACTTGTTTATAGCATGAGAGCTGAAACGAGAAGGCACCTTGTTCCACCTCAATTATTTTGCTGACGTGAGGAAGAAAACACAGAACCTCTTTGGTGTGATGGGGAAGAGTAATGGACCCAAGAGGCAGTTTACAGTTAGCAGCCGGGTGCCTGGCAGTCCCCCCAAGCACGTAGGGCCTATTGAAGAACTACTTTCATCTGGGAATGATTACATAAAGACAGGAGACATTAAGGAGAGGAGTGTGGTACTAAATAATCAGCAAATTATAAAATGCTAGGGTTTAGCAGGTATCCCTTGAACACTGAAAAAAGACAAATTTGGAACAAATGGAAGAGTATACCTCACAGAGTAAAAATAAAAAGTAACAGATGGCATAGGCTTGGAATAGCTTCAGAAGTTCAGGGACATTCACAAGTAAGCTATTAAGGAAAGGTAGGAAGTGTTAGGGAATTTTTCGGACTCTGCTGAGGTGATGTGAAATGCATGTGTCTGTCTCCCTAGCCTGACAAGAGAGGCATTCTGACAACGGTGCCCAGGTTTGCGTAGTGGCGCTTTGCCTGAGCCTAGCTCAGTGGGTAGGTAGTAAGCATCCACCAGTGCCCACTGTGTGTGTGTGGGGGGGAAGGCAGCTGTCAGGAAACAGGAAGAGCTCTGGCCACTTAGGCCTTCAGGCTCGTTCTGTGGGTGACTCCGTCTCTTCCATCACAGAAGACCGCACAAAACTCCTCAGCAAGATTACCTCATCACCTCAGAGCCTTCCCACAGGCTTCCACACCTTGTTGGCTTAGTGTAAGATTAGTTTCTACCTCCAGGTCATATTTGGTCCTTAATGAGGCAATTTGGGACCTGAAACCCAATCCTCACTTATATTCAACCTTCCTGGAAAAAGCAAATTATTAAGAGTTAATGTTGTGAAGCAAGACTGCTAACCAAAGATTATTTGGCTGTCCATAAAGAAGTTATTATATAGGGATCCTCTTAACTCCTATGTCTTTCCTGCCCATATGACTTATCAAGTAGTTCCCCAATCCTGACTGATCAAGTGGTTCTCTTGCTTCAGCTCTTACTTCTTTGACACCATAAGCATAAACACACTCTATATTTTTTCTTTTAGCAATTATTTAAAAGTCTGTGCATGTCAGGAGCTGTTCAAGGAGACATTGAGAATACTGTAATGAATGAAACAGAAAGGTCCACGTCCCTAGTTATTCATACATACATATATGAATACGTCAACAATGGTATTTAAACTGGCATGGACCAATCAGAAGAGGTGCTGGCCGTAGGCTTGGAGCAGGGTTCTGGAAGGGCAGGTGGTATTGACCCTTTAGATTGTGTGGAGAACCAGGGAAACTGGGGGAAGGGTGGGGATAGTAAAGGGCATTTGGAAGGCTCAGGATAGCAGCTGTTTCCCATCTCATATGGAAGCATTTCAGTACCTTTAACAATTGGTGTGGTTGAATAACAGCCCTGGGAATAAGTGCCATGGGAAAACTTAAATGGCACAGCATGGCCGAAGTGCGAATGGAGTGCCTTGTCCCAGAAACATGAGAGAATACTCATGTTTTAGAATGGAACTTCTTTGGCGGCGGGGGGGGGGGGGGATGCAGTAAAGAGAGTGCAATGGGAGTAGCAAGTGAATGCAGTACCTGAATGTTTTTTTAAGTCTCCATAAGCAACAGACTTTGTTTTTACAGCATTTTGTGAAAACGAAATACCCTTAATCTTACTGTTCACCTGAAGTGAGTCATGATCTCAAGGTCCTGATGTAAAGGATGAGGGTATGTAAACAACAGATGCTTTAGAGGGGAAAATAAAAATTAGTAACATCTGAATTTAATGTCTCTCTCATAATAACCCTCTCTCTCGTCTTCATGGGAGACCATGGCATGGAATGTAAGGTCCTAAGTAAATAAGAAGTAGAAGCAGCAGAAGGCCCATCCCAAGTAACATACGAGCTTCAGATTTGGTTGGCCTCTAGGCAGTGGAAAAGTGGGTATTTCCCTCGCAACTGTGTTTCTGAAGACAAAAAATTGCATGTTAGTCTTAATAGGCTGTGGCTTCTCACTTTTCATGTTGAAGCACTTGGGTCCAATAAAAGTCATTTTTAAGTAATACTTTTTGAGAAAGTGACTTGTAAGGGAATCAAGAGAAGTATGTCCGGGAGCTATGAGTGCCTATAGAGAAGAAAACATTTTAGGTCTTGTTTAGTGTCCTTAATATCATGATTTAAGGAAAAAGAAAGAAATAAGACATCTCCAAATCCTGTTTCCATGCTTATGAGAAGAGTTATACTGTTCAGAGTATGTGAATAGCATCTTCTTTCAATAGTTTGCCAAATACTTAACATAAGGTGTCTTAATTTGAGATTTATCTGGAGAGATGATCCAGACCTTTAAATTGTTTCTCAGAGGTGTCCCTGACCTATGAAAAGATTAAGAACTACTGGCATAATGGAAAAATTCATTCATTCATTCACTCATTCATTCATTCCACAAACATTTATGCACTGCCCCTTATATACCAGTTACTAGCCTAGGCACTGGGGATACAGCACAGAATGAGTCCAGTGAGGTCCCTGTCCTTAAGGAGTCTGTATTCTATTGAGAGGGCTGGGAGGGTTTATGGGAATCAGATACCAGGGTTTAGATACTGGTATTGTGTGAGCAGGTAATTTGCCTCTCTGAGCCTCCATTTCTTCATCTGTAGAGTAGGAATAAGAGGGTAAGAATAAAAATGATTCAACTATCTAGCACAAAGGCATAAATTCAATAAATATAAACTCCCGTCACCAGGAGGAAGTAGGTATAGGTCGTCAGGCAGCTATCACCACTTCATTTTTATAGATAAAAAGGTTAAGTGTCAAGGGTTACATGCATCATGTTAGGCAAGGGAGTGATTAACATGGCTATGATCTGGGCTAGCTAGTTGATAGGATGGCTCTTGATTTTCTTCCTCCACATTCCTTTCCTTAATTAGGCCTCTGCTGGATTCATCAGCTTTAAAGATCCACTGAACTATTTATTTAAAACAGGGGTTGGCAAACTATGGCCCACTGCCTGTTTTTATATGGCCCTCAAGCTAAGTGTAGCTTTTTATATTAAACGGTTGAAAACAAAGGGACGTAGTGTTTTGTTATACTTGAAAAATCATTTGAGCTTTAAATTCCAGGCTCCATAAATAAAGTCTTACTGGAACACAGGCACGCCCATTTGCTCAAGTACTGTCTGCGGCTGTTTTCATGCTAGAGCAGCAGAGCTGAGTGGCTGTGACAGAAACCGTACGGCCTGAAAAGCCTAAAATATTTATGATCTGGCCCTTTACCAAAAAAGTTTGCCAACCCTGCTTTAAAATGTCATTTTCTCTTGAAGGAAAGACATACCAAATACATCATACAACTTCTGAATTGGGGATGTGACATAATTTAAAGAGCCAAGTGTATCTGATAAGTCTAGAAAGTGAGACACTTTGATCACAGCAATTAGAATATTTAAATAAGACAACAGCTAGTATTTTTGAGACTTTCAGAAGTATGAAGTCATTTGGTCCTCACAATAATTCTTAAGAGGTAAGTGCTCTTTACATATGAGAGAGCTGAAATTCAAAGAGGTTGGGAAGCATGTCCAGGTCACATAGCTAGTAAACGGCTGAGCTGGGATTTGAATCGAAGCCTATGCTTCTATATACCAGACTAAAGCCATATAATGTAAGTAAGTAAGAAATTCTGTACAGGTAGATTTACCCAATCTTCTCTGCCTTTCCAAAACCTATTCCCTAAAATTACCTTGTGGCTGGTTTCTTTACTTCTCCAAGATTCTTCTTTCTCTTCCATAAAATAGGGAAAATACCTAGCTTGCAAGTTTACTGTAAGAATTAGAGATAATATATTTACAATGCCTGGTGTCCTGTAAATGATAGCTCCTACTATTTCATTACTATTTGTAAGATGAGTGGGTAGCAAATCTGCTAAGGCAACTCTGGAAGCAGGGGGAGGTGGTAGCTATGAGAGATCGTTAAATACGTTCCCTTGTCCCTGAAAGGCCCAGCAAGCAGTCCGAGGCTGCCAGTTGCCTAAATTAGGCAGCTTTTTTTCCTGGAGAGGGTTTCTGACCCACGGTGAAGGAAAGGAGCAATAAAGGCTGCTGAAGTTGGGATGCGGGGCCAGTTCTTTACAGCTGATGGACAGTGCTTGCTTCTGTACAAAGTGTGAGCCCTACATGAGAATCAACATCAGCACGTGGAGAGGAAGCAGCTATCATGCTGGACAGGAAACAGGGGAGGCAGCAGTTGGGAAGTTAAGAGAGAATAAGCAGTTGTAAGTTATACTCCAGAATTCTCTTTTGTGAGGAACGAAACTGGGAAGATTAAGCCATGGGAAAGAACTACGCCACTACTTTGAACCCTGAGGTTGGTGACCGGGGGACATGCTTGCTGCCAGATTAGACATTAGAGAAATGTGGCCGCAGGTATTTCGCCTGGTCACCAACCCAGGCATTTCTCTGTCACCCAGGGACAAATGGCAATTCCTTTCTTAGCGTGGGCCACGTACGTGCCAAGTGTTGTGGTCGTATTTTCTCAGGTGATTCTCACAACCATCCGATGAAGCAGATCTGGCTAGCAACATTTTATAGATATGAAAACTGAGGCTTCGAAGCGCTAAGTGACTCCATTCCCAGAACAACACTGCTAGTAAGTAAGCATCAGTCAGGATTTGAATCTAGTCTTTTGACATCTATTCCACGGCCCTTCCAATTACTCCTCGGTTGCTACCCATGGCTAGTGACTTATGTGGGTATCAATTCATTCAACAAATATTTATTGATACACTGTTCCCCTAATATGTGCAACTTGGAGATGTGTCTTAGAAGGAGGACATACTGCAATAAAAAGCCCAAACAACACAGGAGGGAGGGTGGAGGACAGTGGGAAGGGGGAACGACGGATAACGGGTATGGGGCTTCCATCTGGGGTGTTGAAAATGTTGTAAAAGTTAATAGTGGTGCTAGTTGTACAACGCCGAGCAAACTAAAAACCACTGAACTATGCTCTTTCAAATGGGTGACTTTTATGATACGTGAGTTACTTTTCAAACAAAGCTGCTAAAAAAAATAAAGAGAAAATTAAAAGATGAACATACCAAAAAAGGATATACTCCACAAAATTAGAATAGAAATAGGCATAGTCGTGAGAGCTTTTATATCCAAAAAATATAATATAGGATGGTATTATATTACAATTTGATTTTGGTACATGTCACAATAAATTATAAACATAAAAATAAAACAAATGAAAAATCCTAGATGCAGAGTGGTCTTACCCTGTGCAATGCATTCCACTACTGTGAACTAAAAAAAAAAATGGCACTCTTGCCTTTTTCTCACTTCCTGTGTGATTTTCATGGGAGTTATGTGCAGCTCCAAACTGAATTTTCTAGGACAGCATTTTCCATAGCAACAGGATGGATTCAACAGGGAAATACTAGCAACTCGTAGTTCTGGTCTTGTACTAAGTGCTCTACAAAGAAAACAACTGTGCAGCATGTCTGGGCTTCACTTACCAAACTTTAAGTTGATTGATAACCTCTGCTGCTAACTCTTGAACTCTGGTTCTCCCTGGAACTTGGCTGAGCAAATGCAACTTAGATAAAAAAAAAAAAGATAAATAACAAATTAAAAAAAGAAAACTTCTTTAGAGGACACAAGGAATGTCAACGCCAAGCAGCTGTGCAAACACAGTTAAACCAAAGAGCTCTAGCTATAGATGGCAAAAGGTCATCCTGAAACTAACTACAATCTACACGATCTGGCTAGGAGTCCAACCTGCCTTCACCTGCCTGGGCGTCTACTTTTTCATCGTTTGGGAACCAATATCCCCCCTTATAATAAGTTTTAACACCTACTTTACTATTAGAAATGAAATTCTAGATAACAACCCACCTACAAACAATGTTTAAAGAAAAATCAATGTTAGAATTTACAATAAGCATTTCAAAATAAAAATGTCAGATGTATCTAAACTAGAAGACATGATGAAATAGTCAAATGCTTAGGATACCTCCTTATAAAAAATAAATTTGGATTTTAAAGAAGCAAAAGATGGGAGGCCATTCCATCCAAAGTTATAATAAACTGGTCTTATTTGTATTTAGTAAGAGAAGTAGGGCTCACAACCCAAATCAAGTAACAGACTGCTAAGATGGAGAAAATCAGGTAGAACTAGGCCTTATCTGTAATGTGAAGCCAGGACAATTTTCTTATGCTGTGCTACAGGATGAGGCAATGAGGTATCACACAGGGCATATCTTCTATCTTGATAACACACATGTATGGAGAGCCATGCATTCACTGAACTTAAAGATCTTACAGATGGGTTAAAGATGCTAGATCAAAAACACAATAATTTCCATAACACAGATTATTATTATGCTTCTATAAAGGATGTCATAAAAGAAAAATATTTTTAAAAACAGACCTTACAAAATTCCGTGACAGCCTCACATTTCATGTATCTTCACTACCTTAATAATTTGTGCAAGTATATGTTTTAGTAAGTAGGGAAATAATTTGAATTTGATACATACTATCTCTGTTAATAAATGAGTTCCTCTTATAGCTCTCTCCTGGTATTTTCTCCCAGCACCCAATTAGAAAAAAACGCAAAAGAGTAAAAAAAACCCAGCTTACAAGTATGCTTGTTCATTTTTCAGAACTCCAAAACTTATTTTAGAAAACTAAGAATAGAGAAAAGAGTTACTCAAAACTATTTTAAAGGACAAAACAATTTTTAAAAATAGGTTTCACAGGTGAAAATTAAGATGCTTGTAGACTATTTCTCAGAACTATCAAGGAATATAATAGTGGTGGGGGAAAATCTTTTTTCTGCAAAAAAGCTATTAAATTTGAGATTCAGGAAGAATCTCATGTTATCATTAGTTACAGATGATAAATGTGCAAGAGAACAGTAATGCACAAGTTGAGCCTAATGATCCTAATATCCTTTTACTGGACCACAACCTAGCATGACAGCCTTTAAAAAAAAGATTGTATTTATCTTGATCTTGTGTTGATTTCTTAGCATATTACACAACTGTTTAAAAAAACCTTAGCCATTTCCCCTAAAGAGAAACATCATTAATTTTATAATAAGAATTTTTGAGAAAATACAATTTAATATTAAATAACTTTTTAAATAAGCAACTTGTATTGATGTTTTATATTATTTTTGTAAGAGTGTAAGCTTTGAAGTCAGACTTGGATTTGAATCCTAATTCTATCACTCAATGTATAAGATAACATATATAAAGTGCTTATAGCAAAGTTGAAGGCACATAGTAAGTCCTTAAATGTTAGTAGTATTTCTAATCAAAGCAATGGTAGCTGCCTTTTATAAACACTTACTATGCATGCTTTATGAGTATTATTGCATTTATTTCTCTTGTATTCAATGAGATTATCCCTGTTTAACACATGAAAACCCTGAGGTTCAGAAAAGGCTGAGAAACATGCCCAAGGTCTGAACCCAGGTGCGTCAGGAGCCAAAGCACAGCTACAGCCACAGCTAACTAACCCTCATGAAAAAGTCTTGTGTGTGTGGGAAGGTGGAGGGAATCTGAGGGTGTGAGTGTGTTTGGTGGGGGATCCATCAGTTTTCTATGAGAATTAGACATTTTTCATGCTGATGAAAAATTTAAAAAGTTAATATTCATGTTCTGATTATTAATCTATTAATATAACTTCCTTAAAACCAAATTTTTCCAGGACATTTCAGTGCCTAGGTTTGCAACTGTGTTTACTTGCACGGTAGAGCCGGGTTCTGCTTTAGTTGTGGGAGGCTTATGGAGAAGAGAGACTGACTTCATAGGGAAATGATTCAGTCAAGATAGATGAAGACCAAATAACATCACTGTGTACTAAACAAATGACAGTAAAGAGTCTGAACTGAGAAATGCAGTGGGAGACCTGAGTCACCATGTGGCACACACAGCACCTGCCAGGTGTATGCGGAACTCAAAAGACCCTGCGAGACAGCACTCCGTACCGTTATCATGTTACAAGTGACAGTTTTGTTTTGGTGAAACGTCATCATCCATTATATTTTACTAATGTTATTTTAAATTTTATTGGTTTTATAGTTTTGCTCGTATCTATCTATAAACTTCTTTGGGTTTTATACTTGTGCTAGAGCTATAAGCATAAAGCATTACATGTAGCTTTATGTTTATATATACTTAGGTAACAATAAATAATGTAGTAAAAACGGAGGAACTCAGAGAGCCTTTCCTTATTAAAAGGGGATGTGCATTATTCAAGTTTGAGAAACATGGCTCAATACTGTACTGCTTGTGTGCGTGGGAGTCAGCAGGTCACTTAACCTCTCTATCACCATCTACCTCATAGGATTTGTAGGATTAAGTGAGATAATGAATATGAGTTACTGGCCCACCGAAGAGATTACGACAGTTGTGTCTCCTCTCCTTGAAACAGGGAAAATATGGAACCTGAATATAGTCTGGGCTCTTTCACTTGTGGTCTTGGGGTATCAGGAGTATTGATGGTCACCCAAACTTGTTAGAAACTAGAATCCCAGGCTCCACCCCAGAGCTACTATATCAGAATCTGCATTTTAATAATACTGCCAGCTGATTTAATATATGCACATTAAAGTTTGAGAAGCACTAGTCTAGGTCCCCATAGAGAAGGCTGACAGTAAAATTTACTGCATTTTGTACCACTACAGAGGTTAATCTCAGTGATTAGAGAAAAGCCAGGTGTAAATGACCAGAACAGACTGTCCTACCCTGGGGTTCAATACAAACATTACCATTTTACTACTGGTTCTTCACAGGCTCTATTTGCACAGAGTGGGATCCTCTTTAAAGGGAATTTAACTTGGGGCGCCTGGGTGGCTCAGTCGTTGAGCGTCTGCCTTCGGCTCAGGTCATGATCCCAGGGTTATGGGATCGAGCCCCGCATCGGGCTCCCTGCTCAGCGGGAAGCCTGCTTCTCCCTCTCCCACTCCGCCTGCTTGTGTTCCCTCTCTCGCTGTGTCTCTATCAAATAAATGAATAAAATCTTTTAAAAAAAAAAAAATGGAATTTAACTTCTAATTCAGAAAGACTAAAATAAATTTTTCAATGCCAAGTATTCATAAAAGCATTGTGAATTCTGAATAAACAAATTTTAAGATGTCAATAAAACATTTTTAAGTCTCCTGTGCCCAATAGCAATTAAAATCATTTATGTATGTTAAGCTCATAATTAAATATTTCGGCCCACCAGAACTGGTCTGACAAAGTGCTGGCTCAGTTTATAATGGCTGTGTGCTTACACTAGCAAAACACATTGCAAAAAAAAAAAAAAAAAGTATGACTGTGTATACAAAATGTATTAATTTTAACCGTTCAACAAAAATATTAGGTCACATTCAGTAGTTACGATTTTGTTAGTGTAATTCACCTAGAGAATATCTATGTTTTTCTCCTTCAACTCAGTGGCCCTACACATCTACTTAAAAAGATTACTTACTTCACTTAAAAAGATTAGATACCATTCCTGGAAGCAAAGAAAACAAAATTAACAACTAGTATCCAAGAGAGCCACTAATATATAAAATGACCTTGATGTCATCTGCTTAAGGGCTTTTTTGATAGAATCCAAGCTTGAACTATGTTATTTATTGCTCTATGTTCTCTACATATGGGCCACAGAAACCACATTCGAAGAATGTAATGCAAAGTAGATTACCATGCGCGTGTATACACACATATACGCATATGTATATATGGTTTGGCCTACTAGGCAATTCTTATATTCTCTGCGCTTCTGATATGACCTAGTCAAAGGCAGAGTCCTCCCAAGAGTCAATCATATACCATGAAGTATATTATAAGTGCCAGTATAGGTAAAACACTCTACTGCATGTTGACTGATGATTTTAACTTAGTAAGAGAACAACAATTTGAAACTCACTGGTCAACTCCAATTTTAGGGGTGTACATGCTATTTTGCAGTCTTTTGGGTCCTTAATACAAACAATCCACTGTTCTTAGAACCATAATAATCCTTCTCTTTCTAGTGCTTCAAATTCTAATAATTTCTAGTCATATATTAATCAATATAAACTCTATATATACATACACAGACAATCAAGGGAAACACAAAGAGTGATTTTTAGCTTATACTGAAACTACATTTTATCACTTTCCTATTAGCAATTGCAAAGAAAAGAAACCATTACCCACAGTTTGAATTCACTGAATGATCTCTCAGCAAACAGAAAACAGGAAGAAATAGGCAAGCCATGTTTTTCTACTAGAGTGGTTATACGTAACCCTCTCTAGAAATGCAAGATATTTTAATCCTTCCAGATTTCAGATATTTGATAAAAAATCTATACCCATTTTTCCTATCAAAAATACTCTAAAAATCCTGTTCTTTAGTCTCAAACTAATTGAATCTCTTTGAAAAAATAAACATATTAGAGTACTAGCCAATGAAATAAGATGTATATTAAAGAAAAGAAAATCTTAAACCACTTGGTCTCTAAGCCTTAAGAGAGTCTAATAAAGACAGTTTTTTCCAAGAGGTTTTTTTCGCTATCAAGAAACTTGGATATAGATGAGTTAAGAAGAACCAAATATATGCTGAAGAAATGTACTTGTTTAAGAAAATCCTATTATGCCTTGCATGAATTAATGAATTCACTTAATATTTTGTACGTTTTCTTCCTCAACTAGCATTGGCATGACCAAAGTTTAATTTAATTAAGGATTTGGTGGTGCTTTGAATTAACATCAGATGCTAGTACTCATCTCCACCCAGTCATCCTTTTATCCTCTAATGTGTCTCTGAGAATGGCATGTGTTCTCCAGGCAACCCAATCTTTGACAAAGGCAGCTATATAGAACACTACATAATCATTTCACTATCAAGGTCACTATGTTCCTTCGGTAGGATTTAATACATTGAAACAACTTCATTACCTAACACTTAAGACAGCTATAAAAGCATGAACTTGGTCCCATACCAAATTTAGTTTCACTGAGAAGTGCAGCCCTTATTTTTAGTCACCATTAAATTATGTAATGCGGTTGGTATGTTTACAGTTCCATACTACCTTAATACCCTAGGACATCAACTGAATGAGAATCTCACTATATATAGAATCCTGCTTGTGTTACTAGACATTAATATACTCGTATGGAGGGACATTCTTTCAAAATTACTGCCTATAAGAAATTCTACATATCAATTTTCTTTCTTTCAAATGGCAAAGTAGCTTGCAGCCTCTATTATCTATAGAGGAAATGATTCAGGCCAAATGCCAATTTCAGATAGCCAAGTCCACTTTCAAAAAAGAAAAGCTGGCATATTTTTATAACTGCTCCTAGTACAAAGATACCTCAAATATGATCTAACAATAGACTGGAGAAGATGAAGCTAATTTTTCAGATTTTTAAAGTTCAAGGCTTAAGGGATTGAAAGTAGTGCTGTTTGAGAGGAAGCTTACTGTAGACATCTGACTGGCTGTCTGGATCTGATGACCTAGGGAACGTAACAGGAAACCCTTACCCAATAAGCATATACAAGGAGCAAGTGGCTTTGATTTCTGACACAAAGCAAATGTGTCCAATTCATGCAAAAAGATATGAGCACTTACTGAAGGAATGTAAAGCCCCTTCTTGTTTGTAGGGGAAAATAGAGGATGGGGCTAATACAACTATAGGGGGATTTCTCTGTCATAAAAGAATTATGTTTCCTTTATCCACTGAAGAATTAATTTGGGCACAGAGGAATAGGACCTTTGGAAGCACTGATCCTGAACAAAGAAGAGTTCTACTTTTTCTTCTCTGAACTGCCAATGTACATGATGGAGTGAGGGAGATGGGGGGGGGGGGGGGTGTAGGAATCAAAAGGAATATGAAGACACCCAGATGGAAATGATACTGGTTTGACCTCAATTCAAGAAGAAATGTTTAAAATGGCTAACAGATGCCTCTTGTTAAAGTGTAGCACTGGGGGAGGAGGAGGCTAGAAGAAATTCTGGACAAAGTAGGAAGGAGGTCGGTCTTCAGGGTTGGGATTTTTTATTTTTATTTTTATTTTTATTTTTTAAGATTTTATTTATTTGCGAGAGAGAGAATGAGAGACAGAGAACATGAGAGGGAGGAGGGTCAGAGGGAGAAGCAGACTCCCTGCTGAGCAGGGAGCCTGATGTGGGACTCGATCCTGGGACTCCAGGATCATGACCTGAGCCGAAGGCAGTCACTTAACCAACTGAGCCACCCAGGCGCCCTGGGATTTTTTAGTAACAGCTCTTGTCATAAGACAAGAAAAGTCACTCAAAAGGTGCCAAGGACAAGAGGAGTGCTTGGTAGTACCCCCAAGTACATTTATTATCATTTAAAAACTAACTGAAGCGACACCTACACAAACTCCCCTAGCATTTTGCATCCAAAGACATCACAAGCCCTTTCTAAATGTTAGCCTTATGATACCTCTGTGAGGTCGGTATCATAATCCTAATTTTTATTCATAAGCGAGCTAAGGCACAAATAGAGCCTGAGTGGCAACAGCAGTCTGGAATTCTGTTCACTGCAACACACTTCCTCCATTTTGACATAGGCAACTCAAGAGACACTGTGAGGAAATGTCCTTAGAGGGAGTAGCTATAAAGCCCAACAAAATCACAACTCTGGGGAGACAGCACCCTCTCTAAAGGCTCACTGATGGAGTCTAGGAGATGCCTTTCGCGTAAGAGTACTAACGAGTGCAGCCTTTTAGAAAAAGGACACCAAATCACCCATGATTACAGGAAAAAGGCGGAAGATACAGTCTTCTTGTTTTCCCCCACTGTTGACACCAGAACAGTCACAATCTCAACAAATCATATAATCCAAAATCTTAATCTTCACTGGTGCAGTAAGATTCTAAGACCTATATTTTGCTAATGATTTCAATGTTTTGATCAGATACATCTCCACATCCTTGATCCCAGACAATTCTATTTTACCATAACCCAATTATCTGTATAAAATGTAATGCCAGGATCTGAAGCAAACAATGCTTATGGTCAGCATACATTGGTTCTATATATTTTGAGAAACACTTAAGTACACAAAGGAAGCATACAATGTTAAAGAGATGGCGCGAACAATATTGGCGGCTTGTCTAATGGAAAATCCAGTGTCCTTTCAGGAAACTGAAGATACTCAAAAGTTGCTCCCCAATTTCTATTAACAACCCTCTAAAAATGAACATTTTCATTTGATACAAATATACAAATTTAAAATAAGTGTGCAGTTCAGAATGGCCTACTATTGTCAGATTGCTTATGTGCCAGAAAATATACAGTCAATAAAAAAATACCAGAGAGGTGGGGACAAAAGGCTCTCTGGATCTGAACAGCAAAAATGAATTTCACTTCAACAGGTAGCGATTCGTGGAGAAAGTGACGTCCTTGGAAACCAGTAGAACTAAAAGATGGCAGGTCACAAATCTGGTGATGGGGGATAAGATGTATAGTAAGGCCCATTTTCCTGTGGAAGAAAAAAAAGACAAGAACATTAAGTAATAAAACCAATTTAAATAGGAATGTGAAAGACAAGGATTTATAGTCAATGATATTGTATATGTATCGTGTATTCCATTCTACTACCATATTTTTTTAGGTTTTCCTAATCTACATTAAATTGTGATAAAGTATGAAGGGCAAATCTAATTCTTAATGCTATGAAACAAAGCTTTTTATATTAGTCTCATACTGTGCAAAAGACTGCTAAGCAATCTATTTTCTCTATTTCTGGAAACAATCTTAGAACTTTGAAGAACTGTTGCCAGGCAAATTTGTATACTCTCTTCTTTGACTATATTTTGTATCTGTAAGAATGCTCACTAGCAGCCTTTCTGAAATGGTCTCCATAACATTTTGATATAGAGAGATAAAAATTATCTTCTAATTACCTTCAAAGGTTCCTTTCATTCCCATAAAACTTATGTCACTGTTCTAAGTCACACAAGACCCAGAAAATAGCCCACTGAAACCAGCCAACAATGACACATCATGCCCTGTCATACCTACTATGTGCAAGGCACAACTGAACAGGACAATAAATTAACCAATTCCATACTCATTTCCTTTTCTCTGATTATATTTTTCATTTTCCTGGCAAAGGCAAATATTTCCTTACAAGATAATATCCAACCACCTACAGGATCTCCACCTCAATCCTAGTGTGTCACAAACTGAACATACCACCTGTCTCTTCTCTCCCACCTGCTCAACACCCTTACCCCCAATGCTCATCCTCCAAACTGCCTCTCTGGGGTGGCAGCAATACCATCCACCAAGTCTCCTACAGCAGAAACTTTGGTAGTCACCTTAGGCATCCTTCCTCTTTCATCTCCCCTAATGGTTTACTCAGTCACCAAATGCTGTGAATTTTTTTTCCTAAAATGTCTACTTCTAAATCTAAGATCTTCAAGTCATTGCCATTATCACTACTGCTGCCCTAGCTCTAGTCTCATTTCTCCTCTGACTTTCTGATAGCCTCTTACTTGTCTACTGCCTAGACTGTTAACCTCTCTAGTCACTTTCTACGCTGTTTCTTTTGCCATCATTCTAAACAGAAATATAATGGTAGGTCTCCCTTGCAGAATATTCCCCATAGACCACAAAGCCAAAGTGCTGCAAGTAACACGTAAGGCTCTAAGTATCCAGTGACCTGCCCTCTGCCGGCCCTTCCCATATCATCTCCTGACACCTTCTTTGTTTCTTCCCTGTTTTTATTTCTCTCTTTGGCCTTTAAATACAGACGGCCTAATATCTCAATTTTAGAAAGCTCTAGTACAGGCACAGAGAGATGATCCAATCACCCAAGAGTTAGATGTATAGGTTTTTTTTTTTTTAGAGATTTTATTTTATTTGAGAGAGTGCACGTGAGTGCACGGGTGGGGGGGGGCAAAGGGGGAGGGGGAAGTAGGCTCTTCCCTGAGCAGAGAGGCCAACACATGGCTGGATTCTAGGACCCTGAGATCACGAACTAAGCCCAAGGCGGAGGCTTAACTGACTGAGCCACCCAGGCGCCTCGAGATTATAGGTTATTTTATTAAATTTTGATTAATCACATCACTTGACATACAAAATATAAGAAAAATATAAGAAAAACCTAAAACAAGCACACAAACAAAAAGTTTGAGTATGGTGTTGATACTTAATGAAAGTCAGCTTTATAGGCCCTTAAGTATATAGAAAATGTGCTGGCTTAAAAACCAGCCATTTGGGTTTTCTAACCAATGCAATCCAACTTGTATATTATACCCTAGAAAATAAATTATAAATCCAGACACTAGCTTTGAATTGTCATTCGAAATTTTTGATCACAAACTGTCTTTTAGTGTCTTTCATTTCCTGCTATCCATTTTTTTTAATTATTAAGAAGAGAGATGTATACTTCAAAAGAGTAACAGTAAGGCCATTTTCTACTCTGGCAATCTACAATAAACACAAATTGATGTTCTTCCCCCCCCCCAATATATTCAATAATCTTTGTATCTATGATTCAGCTTCTTCAATTACAAATCCTCTCTGTTCTAAAGCCAAGCATGAAATTTTATTAGCCATTAGAACACATTAAATACTTTGCTCTTCACATAAAGGAAGACAGAAATTATTGCTGAAGTTAAAGAAATGGTACAGAGAAAATGTCTTGCAGAATATTTATTTTAGTGTATACATGCTGTACAATATTAGGGAACAACAATTCATTTCAAACTGAATATAACCTTCAAATATATTCCCTGATTCATGCATAAAGATACGTAATCAGCAACAGTTAGATAAGGAGACTGATGATCTTTTGGCCATGCATGTTACTTTTTTTTTTTTTTTAACTACTAAAGTGGTAGCATGAATAAACAAATGGGGTATGGAGCTTTAATGAAATTCAAGAGTAGCCCTTTATCAGTGTTTAAATAATATATTCATAAATGCATCTATAAGTAATAATACTAATACTACTGGTTGATACTCTTAAAAACATTATATAAACTTTTAGCAAAATGAAACCTTTAGTAGGGTAAAGGCTACTAAGATAGCCCACCGTTTTGAATTAATGCTGAAAATGTCACACACCAACAGATTCTTCTGACTCTACTTATGTAGATAAAAAGTTAATCAATCTTAAGAAAATCAGGCAGAGGTGGTAGAAAATGGACAATATAAGCAAGGATTGGCTTCAAACCCACAGCAGGAAAATCTCCCATTGAAAAGTTTACTGGGGAAAAAAGTCCTCTCTTAGGACAGTGTTTTCCTAGTTACTGTAGGAAAAGAATGTTAAATGATACTATCAAGTTTACTAAAACCTGCTAATGGCATTCATATCATCTTCTAATCAAAGCATGTTGTGCTCATCAGCAGTGTCCTATAGAACAGCTAAGATACTGCACCAGGTGAGGGAGAACTCCTGGTACTTCTTACCCTGGCATCATATTCAAGGACAAAAGGAGGAAAGTCAATCTGTTCTGGTGATATGGCAGAGAATAGCTGGTGGAGGCTGTCCACATGGTGGATTTTGTCCTTCAGTCCTGAGACAGAAAAGGTGGTAAAAAACCATGTTGATACCTGATTAATAGAAGAGAAAAACAATTTCAGTCAGTGGCCAAAGTTAGAAATATAAACATGATTTTGAAAATTTATACTAGGTAGAAACTATATTTCAAAATTGAAACTGATGTCAGAAAAAGCTTTTAATAAGTAATGTTTTTCAAAGTGTGGGTTGTAGTTCATCAGTGAATTATGCAATCAGTTTAATGGATTATGAAGAGCAGTAAAAACAACAATAAAAAGGAACCACACTAGAGTAACAATTACTGGGGAAGCTAGTAAGGGTGGGCGAAGTGTTTCATGAAGCTTGTGTTTCTGTTTAGGTGTCTGTATGCTCCTACACATGTAGTACATTGTCATGTAATAGATGCTTCTTACTGTGGGTTGTGGGCAAAATCCCCTGCATTATTTGGTAGAATAATTGTTTCATTGCTACTCTGAAAATGATTAACATCTCCAAATTCACAAACTCTTTTCATTTTTTCAAATGAGACTAAAAGAAAAGTTTGCCAATATTTGATACATTTATTTTTCAGCTGACATTTGGCATGTGGTCTCTTTCTTAACCATTCAAAGCAAATCCTCTGTGGCTGTGGAGCCACCTTTGCTCATTTCACTTTACAACATGCAATCCCTCTATAAAAGCTAGTCTGCAAAATTTGTTGGCTCCAAAAAAATTCTTAATAGCAAACAACACTGACATAAACTAGGCAACAGCTAGAACTCACAAATTAGCGTTCATCTATCTAAACTGCCAATCTAATTAGTCACGTTTACCAGTGGCTTACACAACCGTTCTATGAGGTAGATACAATATTATTGCTATCCCCATTTTATTTACAGAAGGAAACACGTGCATATGGACACAGGCACTGGAATAGTGCATTACAAATGTATAACTGGGTATGTTATACATACACGACACTCTGGGCATCTGCCACTATGCCAATCTTACCACATTTTCCAGGGGCTGTTCCAAACCTTTCACATATTCCATGCCCCTAATATGACCTGCTTCCTTTGTACCTCTTTATGAGAAAAGGCATGAAAAGAACAGAGACAACACTGCACTAACTTATCAAGATCCTGTCCAAATCTGCACTTGGTAGAGACTCATTTCCAGCATTATTTGTCCCTTACATTAAGCTCCAGATTATCTCTTCTATTGAGTTCATAAAATACCTGAAATTTCCATTGCATTTGGAGCACTTATTCCTGCTTCCTAGTATTTCAGCTTCTTATGTCCATTTCTATAATTTCCCTAGGACTTGGCAGACAATCATAGAATAATAGTCTAAAGTTTTATAAGATACAGACAGAACCATCATTTTCAAAGTATTTGATAAAGAATGAGTAAATAAAGGTATCTACAATGATTTTTATAGCCTGAGTCACTATTCTATTTTGGCTATACTACCAATGACTGGCATAAGGCCTAAAATATTAATATTACCCTCTGCATCCTCTCCCCTCCCCTCTTATCAAGTTTATTTGGAGGGGGGTGATGGAGGGGAGGGGAGGAACCTGACGTTGCTAGAACCAGGCAGATTAATTTAAATCAAATTATACAGTCACTTACTTACATAGCCCGAATCAGTTTTTGACATCAGTTTCTTGAAAGCACACACGTTATATACCTAATTAATATAAACTTCTGCAAACTAGGTTAGTGACACTTCCAGATTAGGGCTCTACAACCAGCCACAGAGGCAGCTAAGAAACCAGTAAGAGCTATGGAGAGGTCACAGAGATTTTGCAGATTCCAGAAAGAACTTAAGGAAATAGGAAGATTGTAGCGTCTGAACAGAGAAGCACCCGAAGGCCATGTTAAGAGATTAAACGTGTGCAAGGAGTTAAACATCTACTGGTCACCTGCGTACTAAGCACTGAGTTCTGGGTGATACAGGGTAACAATGATAGCGCCATTCTTCTCAAGGGGGCTTGGATTCTAGTATAGGAGTCAGATTATAAACATAAGCATAACAACTACCTAAGGCAAAATGTACTAAATGCAATGAATGGCCCACAGAAACATGTGAATACCTATATATGCAAGGAGCCCCTGCTACGTGGAAAAAGGGAGAAAAATACAGAACTATAAGGGCCTAAGCAGAAAACTCTTGTGCCTTTGTTCTCTTGCCTCAGAAGCTTTTTACATGCTGCTTTTCTTTTTTTTTTTCTTTAAGATTTTTTTTATTTATTTATTCATGAGAGACAGAGAGAGAGAGAGAGAGAGAGAGAAGCAGAGGGAGAGGCAGGCTCCCAAAGAGCAGGGAGCCCGATGCGGGACTCGATCCTAGGACCCTGGGATCATGACCTGAGCCGAAGGCAGACGCTTAACCATCTGAGCCACCCAGGCGCCCTACATGCTGCTTTTCTATGCCTGGCAATTGTTCTTCAGAGCTCAGATCAAAATTCACTCCAGTTAGGAGGCCTTCTTTGACCACCCTCCACCCAAAACTAGAAAGGAGCTTCTAAATGTTCCAACAAACACTTTGTTTACTCATGTTATTGCATAATTAGCATTCTGTATTGTATTATCTGATTCTCTAAATAGAATGTCTTATTCAATACCATATTCAGTGCGTAATTAATGCCCAACAAAAAAAGTAAGGAATTTAATGTGTTGGAAGAATTAACAAGTGGAGGAGTGAGAGTTTCTGAGTGTATTATTTTACTACTGTTTAGGAATGGTTTACTATTTCTTCATTCTACAATAAAAATACATTGTACTTCAATCTGCACCTCAGTTTTTTTCTCTCTAAAATGAGCAAGTTAGACTTACATGATCTTTAAGGTCCCTCTTAGTTTTACAGTTCTAGGCAAGGACTCCTTCATATGCCACACCAAATGACATGGTGGGGTGGTAGTGGTAAACTCAAAGAGAAGGCTGGGTTGGGGAGACTAGGCAGTGACCTCAGGCATACAATCTGAGAAAGAGAAACACATTTCTCTATCCCATTTTCTGCCATTACCTCCTTCACATCCTCCAGGTATTGGGAAGAGAAAATTACTCAAAGTAGACAGAAGGAGAAACCCAGTTAGAAGTTTTCTGTTCAGGGACACTCAAGAGCACTGTCTTTGCTTTTTAAAATTTTAGTTTTAGGGCGCCTGGGTGGCTCAGTTGGTTAAGCGACTGCCTTCGGCTCAGGTCATGATCCTGGAGTCCCGGGATCGAGTCCCGCATCGGGCTCCCTGCTCGGCAGGGAGTCCGCTTCTCCCTCTGACCCTCCCCCCTCTCATGCTCTATCTCATTCTCTCTCAAATAAATAAATAAAATGTTAAAAAAAAATTTTTAGTTTTATATAGCTTAGCTTTTAATTTTCAATTATTTGTAAGTCACAAATGTACATTTACGTAAACTTGCATTACTTAGTATCTACTATTTTAATGAGCTGATGAAAATTTAAACTTTGAAAACGGACTGCTGTGATATTTTGTGAATGCTGCAAATTCTTTCACCCAATTACTCACAAATGCAAAGCCAAGAGCATAGGATCACAAAACAATATAAACTAGGAAAAGACTGTTCACACACATGTGCACTAAAATAATCTACTGGAGCCAGAATCAAGAGTGGGTTTAACTTGTTAGTTTGCCTTGTATTAGTAAACTTCAAAGAAGTAGTGATTTCTATGAGCAGTCAATTTATTACCACTTTGGGTGGAGTGCCCTGGAAAAGATCTGAGGAGTACTGAAATCAGAACAGTGTGATTCGATTGTTTTATTATCCTTTGATTTCATCTCATTATTTTATAATTACAAACACCCCATTTAGAGTTTTTGACTTAGTATAAAATAACGGTGGATTTCGTTACACATGGTTTTACTCTCTCAATCCTCCCTCATTTTCCCCATCCCAAAATGTTATGAAGAGGTAACAGAGCGCTTTTCACTTTATACATCTGGTCTTCAGCCTCTGCCCAGCCTGCCACTAACTCCTATCTGAAGCAATTCCAATGTGTGAGAGCCAAGGCTAGTGGCTCTAACACTGAAATTTCTGGTAATGTGCTTCCATCAATGTCGCAGGGTGGATAGCTATTTAGACTCTCTACTGTGGAGGAGGAGGGATTCAAGTCATATCTTAGCAAACAGTGGCTACACAGTTTTGTAAGTCTGGTACAAAGGAACACTATTCTGATAAATCTGAATTTGTAGCAGAAGTAAAGAAAATTATGAAAATGTTCAAATATGTTAAAAGAATTTTTTTACAGTGAACACCAGTATAGCCACCACTCGATCATTCACGTTTTCCTTATGTTTTCTTTAACACATATCTACCCATCCCTCTGTCCATCTGCTGATCCATCTTACTTTTTTGCTGCATTTCCAAGTAAATTGCAGACGTCAGTAAGCTGTCCCCAAATACAGCATTCTTATCTCTAACTAGAGTTCAAAGTTTGTTCAGTTTCTTTGCTATAAAATTTACATTTGATGAAGCGCACAGATTTTAAATGTCCTTTGCTCTTTAGGCAAATACATACTATGTATATTAAACTCCTACTCAGGTATAAAACACTTTCGTCACCCCAGAAAATTCCCTCATGCTCCTCTTCCCTTATGGTCCTCTCCACAGAGGCAAACGACATTTTGATTTTTTTCTACCATGGATTAGTTTTGTCTGCTCTAGGATTTCATATAAATGGAATCATACAGCATAATTTTTATATAAGGGTTCTTTCACTCAGCTTAATGTTTTTAAGATTCTTATGTGTGGTTTTGTATGTCAGTAGTGTGTTCTCTTTCATTGCCAAGAAACACTCTAGTATGAGAACATGCTAGAGCTTAATTATTCATAATTCTATTGATGGGCACCTGGGCTGTGTCCAGTTTTTGGCTGCTCTGACTAAAGCTGCTATGACATTCTTTTTTTTTTTTTTTTTTAAAGATTTTATTTATTTGACAGAGAGAGCACAAGCAGACGGAGAGAGAGGGAGAAGCAGGTTCCCCGCTGAGCAAGGAGCCTGATGTGGGACTCGATCCCAGGACCCTGGGATCATGACCTGGGCCGAAGACAGCTGCTCAACCGACTGAGCCACCCAGGCGTCCCTGCTATGAACATTCTTATACAAGTCTTTTTTGGCACATATATTTTCATTTCATTTGGGTAAATACTTAGCAGTGGCACTGATGTGTCACTGATGAGGTATATATGTAGTTTTTAAGAGATTTTCATAACTGTTTTCAAAGTAGTTGCCCAATTCCCAATTCCTACTTATGAGGGAGGAGAATTCCAGTTGCTTCACATCACTGGCGATATTTGGCACTGCCAGTCTTTTAAATTTTGGCTATTCTGGTGGCACTGTAGTGGTCTCTCACTGCAGTTTTTTTTAAAAAAATGTCTCTTTTAAGTAAGATACAACTGATACACACTAAGCTGCACATAACTGAAGTATACAATTTGCTAAGTTTTGATATATGTATACACCCACGAAGCCATCATAATCAAGAAAAAGAACATAGCCATCACTCCCAAAGGTTCTCAGGGTTCTTTGTAATGCCTCCCTCCCACCCCATCTCCCTGTCCACAGGAAATCACTGCTCTACTTCCTGTAATTACACATTAGTTTGTATGCCCTAGAATTTTATATGTAATCATGCAGCTGTTACACTTGTGTGGCTTCTTTTACTCAGCATAATTATTCTGAGATTCATTTGTGTTGCTGCATGTATCAAGAGTTCATTCTTTTTTATTACTGAGTAGTATTCTATTGTATGGATATATCACAGTTTGGTTATCAATTCTCCCAGTGATGGGCATGCAGGTTATTTCCAGTTTTTGGCTATAACAAATAAAGGGGCTATAAGCATTTGTGTACAAGTCTTTGTATGGATAGGTTTTCATTTGTCTCAGGTAAATACTAGGAGTGGGATGGCTGGATCACATGGTAGGTATACAGTTAATCCTTTAAATAAACTGCTTTAAATTCTTTAAAGAAACTGCCAAAGTTTCTGTAACATTTTATATTCAGATAAGCACTGAAGGGGAATACCAGTTCTTCCACATTCTCACCAATATTTGGTATAGGCAGTCTTTTAGCCATTCTAACAGGAGTGCAATGATATCTCATTTTGATTTAATTTACTAAATTTCCTAATGACTAATTGGGTTAAACATCTTTTCATGTGCTTTCATGTGCTTTTCTGACATTTATATATTTTCTTTGGGGAAATGTTTGCACAAATCTTCTGACCATTTCTAAACTGAGTTGTTTCCTTATTAGTGATTTTTGAGATTTATTTACTCTAAAGAGAAATCCTTTATCAGATAAATGCTCTATTTAAAAAGATTCTCTCTCAGGCTGTGGCTTGTCTTTTTACTCTCTTAACTATCTTTAAAAAGGCAGAAGGTTTTAATTTTGATTAAATCCAATTTCTTTTATGGATTGTGCTTTGGTGTTATATCTAAGAAATCTTTGCTTTGCTCAAGGTCACAAAGCTTTCTCTATTTTCTTTTTAGAAGTTTAATAGTTTTACATTTTACAGTTTAGGTCTTTGATCCATGTCCAGCTAATTTCTGTATGTGATGCAAGACACGGATCACAATTCATTTTTTTTTTTTTTTTGCACATGGGTATCTAATTGTTCCAGTATCATTTATTGAACAGACTCTCCTTTTTCCACTGATCTGACTTTGCACTCTTCTCAAACACCAGTTATCTATATACACATGAGTATATTTCGGATTCTCTACTCTGTTCCACTGATCTATATGTCTGTCTTTATGCCAATACCTCACATTGTCTTGAGTACCGTAGCTTTAGAATAAGCTTTGAAAGCAGGGAGTGTCAGTCCTCCAACTTTGGTTTTCTTTTAAAATAGTTTTGGCTATTTAAATTCTTTGCATTTTTATTGGTCCATTTCTACAAAAAAAGCTTGCTGAATTTTTGGTTGGTGTTGAATCAACATATTTAGCAAGCACTAATAATTTCACAACATTAAGTCTTCTAGTCCACAAATACAGTGTATGTCTTCCTTTACTTAGGTCTCCTTTAATTTCCCTCATGAATGTTTTGCAGTGTATATAACTTGTATAGGGCACAGGTCTTTCACATCTTTTGTCATAGTTATCCTTAAATATTTAATATATTTTGATGCTAGTGTAAATAATACTACTTTTTGAATTTCAATTGGATTGTTTGTTGGTAATATATACAACTGATTTTTAAATTTTGATCTTAAACCCTGAAACCTTGATAAAACTTACTCATTAATTCTACTAGTTTTGCTGAGGATACCATAGAGTTTTCTACATAGATGCTCAGTATAAAGACAGTATTATTTACTCCCCTATAAATCTAGAGGCATTTTATTTCTTTTTCTTGCCATATTACACTGGTTAGAACCTCTGGTACAATACTGAATAGAAGTGTGGAGAGCAGACATTCTTGCAAAGACATGCTAAAAACCAAGCTCATCCTTCTGTTTATCTCCATTAAAGAAAAAATTTCAGTAGCTACTGGAAGAACAAAATATAAATGGATGATGAGATGCGGGGAAATAGTCAAGCAGTATCTTTAAGTGCTACAGAAAGAAAAAATTAGCCACCCACTGAGCATAACAAAATAGTGGAAAAGTTGATAATAGACATTATCTGATGAGACCATGTAGTCAGAACTTAACTGAACAGAGCAGGAAAAGTCCTTCACTTAATGGACTGTTCCAACACTGTATTTTTTTTTTTTTAAAGCCTGGCCAAACAGTGTTCTCATAAGCATTTAATTAGCACTTACTAAGCTATTCTAACACTGAGGGACCAAAAGTAAATTTGCAACTTTTATAAGAAATACTTAAAATATTTCATGCAAATTTTAAAGATAGTATTTAGATGAGAAATTCAGCAATTTCATAAACAATGAGAAATCCCAAAGTGAAAACCATTCTCTCAATGAAATCTTCACTCATCTATTAATTATGAAGTGTAATGAGGACTTTTCACTACTTATCTTAGTTAATTTCTCCATAGTGCTTTAAAATAATGACTACTTCTACAGTCTTTGATGCTTTTCCTGTCCACTGGCTCCCACAGCATTAGTCAATCTTGGCTCTCCTGCTGATTTTTAGATTACTTCTCCTTGATCTCCTTCCTTGATCCCAGGGCTCTGTCTTTAGCTATCCTTTTTGTGACTTACTTCATTAACATATTTAAAGAGTTAAAGCTCTATTTACTTGATGGGGACTCTCAAATTTATATCCCAATCCATGATCCCCTTTATCTGATGACACCTGGGAGTCATGGATGACACAGTCCTTTCTCTCAACCCTACTCATCTAATAACTAACTAAATCCTGGGCTTTATGCTGAAATAAGTCCTTTTTTTCTCCAAACCCCACTGATATAATCAGGCTTTGCTGTTGTTTGCCTAGACCCAAAGTTGACCAACTTTTGCAAAAGACCCTGTAGTAAATATTTTAGGCTTCTTATGTTAACTTTATAAGAAAATGTCATGAGGCAGGCCTGAAGGAACAGTGCTACATACACTGGAGGCAGGACAATATGGACACTGACTAGGAGGGAGCTGTGTCCTTTCAGATAAAAGGTGGTGGTGGCATGAACTAGAGGCAGTGGGACTAACAGCACTGGCATAGACTGGGACAACAGCAAGCATACAGAACTGACGTAATATGAAGTTTCCCTGGTTCCTGGCTTAGGCACCTAACAGGCAGTGGTCCCATTTACTAAGATAGGAGATATAAACAGAAGTCCGGGAGTGAGTCAGGGAGGAGGGCATGAGCAGCTCTGATTTTAAAATGCTGAACTTCAGGGGCCTGTAAGACCTCTAAGTGAAGTATCTAATCAATAGCTCAACATGCATGTTTAAGCAGAGGAATGATGATGATCATGTTGACAGTGGTAACATTTACTGAGCTTTTATTATAGGTCAGGTAATGTTTTAAGCATTTTACACAAATTAATTACTAATTTCATCCTTCCAATAACCTTAGAAGGTGGGCACTATTATTATCCCTATTTTATAGAAGATGAAATGAACACACAGAGAGGTTCTATAACTTGCCTGAGAAGATAAACTGGTAGTTGGTAGAGCTGGGATTAGTAATTCATTCCCTGAGTCTTGGGCCCATGCTTTAAACATTAGGCTTCACTGCTTCCCCTGAGATGTATTTGGGACTTGCATATAATTTCGAGGGTTGTTGAAGACACAGGAATGAAAGAAGGTACAGAATGAAAGAAAAGGATGAGGGCTTGGGAAAACTTTCAAAGGATGAGCAGAGAGAGGGCACAGCACAGGGGACTGAGAGGGAGCAGTTAGAAGTGGGAGAGAATTCAGCAAGGTAAGTTTCAAGGAAGCCAAGACAAAGTGTTTCAAGGAGAAGGGACCATCTGTGATTAAGGCTGCAGGGAAAACAGGATAAAGTTGACCAGTAGTTTTGCTGTGAGTAGCTTTAGCTGTCAGAGTGGGATTTGAACCAGATGGGAGTAATTTAAGGTGTATAAAAAATGGAGACAATGAACATAGAATGTAGATCACACTAAAAAACTTTGGTTGTTAAAGGGAAGAGAGGTAAATGGAGGCTTTAGCATGTATAAAGTTGATGAGTTAGATCCAGAAAAATGGAGAGGAGAAAGATAAAAATTGCTGAAGAGAAAGTCCTGAGGAAATGGAAATACATTGTGTAGTTATGAGTGGAGGCTCTGTAATTAAAATGTTTAGATTCAAATCCAGACTGCTACTTATTAGTTGCTAACCTTGGAAAAGTTATTTAATCTCTCGAAGCACCAATTTCTTCATCTGCAAAATGGGCATAATACTACTATCTCCTTCATAGATATAAGGCTTAAATAAGACAATGCATGGGAAAAGCTGGAATATAGTAAGTGCTTAGAAAACATTAGCTATTATTACAATGGGATCTGGACCACAGGTAGAGGGGCTGCTCTTCATTAAGAAGAAACACATTTTTTATGACAGAAAAGGAGGCAATGATAGGAACTAATGGCAGGTAAGTGTGGGGTGGGAGGGAGAAGACAGGCAGCTTTTTACTGATGTTTTCAATGTTCTTGGTTAAGAACAAGACCGGGCCAACCACTGGAATGAGGAGCTGCTAGTAGGACAAGGCTTGAGGAGAACAGAGAGCCTCGCTGGGACATTGTCCAGCGAAATACCAGGGGCCCCTTAGCAGTGAAAGCTCCATAAGTCTGCTTAGAAGCCCAAAATCACATGGATCTAAGACTTCTCCATCCGTGCCCAGCAACCCAGATACAGGAGTGAAGAAAGCAGAGTGACGAAATTATGATCAGGTTTTGATGGGCAAGTGTGATGAAAGAGTAAGAGATCGTAAGTTATTTTAGGCATTAACAGCAGTGACTGAAGCGATAGAACGTGGGTTTTAGGCTATATAGGAAAGGAAATTAAGACCAAAAAAAAAAAAAAGAGATGATATTTTCAGAAAAAGCAAAAGGACCAAAGGAGTGCATGTTTTGATGAAGTCAAAATGTAGGATTAGATATTAGGGATATTAAAAGAGCAAGATAGCTATATTCTAGCTCTCACAAATCTTGCAGGCTAGCCTAAGGTAGAAAATTAAACAAGTAATTAGAATTAAAAACATCACAATGATAGAGACTAAAATCTTAAGGGGGTACAATGCAAGAGTACCTACTGGTTGCAGAATTGGTCAGAGAAGGTTTTCTATGGAAAGTAATTGTTAAACAGAGATCTGAAGGACAAACAGAAGTTAGCCACGAGCAGAGGAAGTAAAGTATATTCTGTATTAAGAGCATGAGCAAAGCCCAAACAAACACAGAGCATGAAGAGGCAAGGACCGAGAGGCTTATAAGAGTTGCCTACAAAGATACTGGAGTTTACATGGGACCAAAACATTAGGATCACAACTCATTATCACTTAAAAGGAACAGTAAACAAAGAAATCAGCAGGCACAGTGCTGACAGTAAGAATCAAGATCTTGATATATAGCTTAATATGCTGGCATGCAGTGCACTTAAACTCAAGATTTAGCTAAAAAGAAACACACTGTACCTTTGAACGAAATGTTGGATGAACGAAATAAACAGCCTTCAAATTCCTCTTGTATCTGATTCGAAATAAAAACAAGGGTCAGTATGTCATGCTATGGACAATTAACTCTTTGCTAGAGTACAGAAATATATTCACAAAGAAAAAAATTTAAAAATTGCTCTAGTTCACTTATTGAATTTTAGGTGAAATGTCAAAAAATTATTTGTTTTATAGAAGATATTATTTCTCTTGGCTGTGACAGAGCCACCTACAGATAGAACAAAGTAAATTCATATTTAACAAACATTGTGTACCATTCTTTTATATTGCACTAGAATCTCTGGGACCAGGTTATGAATTAACACACTCATGGGTCACTGGGTCAAATGAAATAATATTTATAAACGTATTTTGAGTAAGAGTAACACATCTTATTAATAGAAGGTGGTATTTTTGTTATTTTATATACAAAGATTGGTAATGATCCCAACCCTTTTTCAAGATGTTTAAAAGCAGGACAAAGTTTACATATGAATTAACTTAGATGCAAAATACTCTGGAGTTAAAGAGGGCCACCTCATATTAAAATATCTTATCTATATATGATAAAATTCTATGTTATATGAAATATGTTTCTGCAGAATATGCAGCAATGTTTGTTTACTGATTAATTTTAGGAAAGAAAGAAGCTCTCTCCCCTCATAATTTGCAAAAATAACTAACTTGACATCAACAACATCATAGAGTTTCTTCAGGAAGTCAGAGTCCAGGTGATTGTATTCGCTGGTCAGTGTGTGAAAATATACTAATACATATTCCTTCACAGCAATGTGATCCATTACATGGATAAAATATAAGAGAGCCTAGAAAAAAAAGAGAAGTAAAAGTAAGATTATCTTGCACAGTGGTCTATTTCACAGAAGCCAAGAGCGAGGCAAAACCCAGAAGATTAGTCTAATCGATGCCCCTGGCACTGCAGATGGACATCTCAGACTAATGAGTAGTATCAATTTTCTTCAAAAGAGCTTCAGGAAAGTGAACGATGCCAGTGTATAGTAATTCTCAGAAATGCTACAGTAGGATCCCTTTTTGCCTTATTCTAAGTGGTGGGGGAAAACAATCAGTCTCTGTCCTCTCAAAAAACTCTTCATATACTCAAAAGAGTTCTTCAGTCAGCTGCCAGGTTTTCCCTCTCTAGGATAACGATATCAATATCATTAGAAGTACAATTTGTAGACTTCTGAACTTTCTTGAGGTTTCTGCTTGAACTCAATGAAAATCTTTGCAGTCTCTACTGGGATACAGACTTAGGGCTCTCACGTAACCAAGAATTACTATACGAGGACATCACGAGTGATGCCTCCCACCCATGGCTCACTTTGAGGACTAATTTTCTTGGCATCTTTAATGTTGACCTGAATGAGAAAAATGAGAACAAGTTTAGTCAGTGGATGGCAATGGACTAGCATTTCTAAGGCTGTGAAAGACTCAAATTTAATGTGACCCAGATCACATTTGAGAAATATTAGAGAAATATTCCATCACAGGAAAGATGAAATTTAAGAGAAACATTAAACACAAAGCAGAGATACAATATGGGCAGGGCCAGGATGACCCAGTGGTGTACTATAAACAATGACATAGAGGAAGCTAAGAGTTAACAACTGAAAGATTATTATCAAACAGGCGATTTCCCAATTCTCCTCAGGAGAGTCCTTGGCATTAACATGAGTGGACTAGATGGATTAGCATCCAACTGCTACCAGAGCTGACAGAGGAGGGCACTAAAACACAGTATCTTTCCAGTTTGTTGGTTTGGACCTCACAATATATCTCATTGTATTATATGAAATGATACATCATGGATATCCAAAACACCAAGCAAGTGCACACCAAAATCAAATGCAGAGATTTATGTTTTTATTTGTATCAATCACATTATTAATGATGAGAATGAATGTCATACTGATTGTTAATAACACAAAACAAATGACTACAAGTAGAAACTTACCAATGATATCATTTGCATCAGTTGAGTTTTTCCTGTGTGTGTGTGTATTTTATTATTATTTCTGGTTTTACCAGAATGCTTTTGGTCCTCTTTATATCTACCCTCCACTCCCTCTCCAGGACAATTAAGATACTCATTTTCAGCTTTAAATTCCCCATCTTTAACTTCAATTTTTTTCATTATAAGGAAGTATGGCCACATGACAGAAAAATGTAGAAAACAAATTCTCCCTAAAACCATGAAATCCATTTTAAATTTTAACGTTTTGAGTTTTTACCTTTATGCTTAAAACAAAGTAAGTTAAGGTCAGTGTATAGGCAACTTAATGTATCACTTTTTCTCCTACTGATATTATAAATATTTCTCTATAGTATTTGCCTTTGGAACCATAATTTTTAAGGGTTACAAAACATTCCATTTGTGGATATACCATAATTACCTGTTAGGAATTTAGGTTCCAATTCTGTACTACAAATGAGCCTGTGGTAACATGCCACGTCCAATGCTTCCACAATTTTTTTTTACCTGAACACCAGTGACCAGGAAACTAAGGGCTTAGCCAGAAGCAATTATCTCCTTTTGTATAACTGTTTTATCTTTAAAAATGGGTGCAATTTTTACATTTTTAAGCACATAATTTGTTACTATGGTTAAGAATGATGTATTAGTTAAAAGTGATTCTCCTCTCTTGCAGTCAGTTTCTAATAAAACTGATGTTCTAGGACAATTTACATATTTATCTTTTAGATTCAATGGTCCCTTGCCCAAGTATTCCAACTTGGGCAGTTTCAGGGTCGATAGCTACTTCCATACTCCAGATTATTTCCTTAGTACAAATTCTCAGGAACAGAATTCCTGGGTCAACGGTGTGACCACTTTTATCATTTTAATTCATCTTTGATGACAATGATTATTATTTAAAAGTTCTGGCTAGTTTTGAAGGCAACAAAAGGTTTGTCATTCTGATTCACTTTTTTGAGGGGAGATTACTAATAATTTTTAAAAGCAGAATCATTTTGTTTTTTTTCCTTATTTTTTTTTTTTTTGGCCAACAATACCATTTTTCTTTTATGAATCAGCTATTTCTGTCCTTTGTCTCCAAATGAAGGGATCATGGCATTATGACATCTTGGGTTAGCTACATCTCTGATTTCATCTCTTCAGATAGATATTCAAGAGTTAATTTTTCTTTTTTCAAGAAAAGCAGTATTTGATTGTTAGTACAATTATAACCCAGAGTGATTCCAACCCAAAACTTGCCAGTTGCGTCATATCCGAAACAGAGCAGCTGCATTTTTGGTCACATTATGGCATTCTAGTATTTTTGTTTCTCCTACAGAACAAAACCAAACCCCTAGCTTACTGAAATAGTATGTGCCAACATGCTGAGCCAGGGCCATTCTTTTGCCCAGATACACACAATTCTGCCCCATTTCCTTTTCTAAGTTCTGATTCCAAATTTATATCCTACTAATCATAAAAATCAACATTATGTGTAAAACAGAGCCTTTTTACGGCTTACCTTGTCCATGTCTATTAATGTGACAGGAATGTTTCTTCCAACTACCACCATCACTGTGCGACCACAGTTATCAACACCTGTGAACAGGAAATGTGATCAGCGCCCAGAGACTTTATTCCAAGACTGGACTCTAACGTTATAAAAATATTCTACACAAATATAAAAGACTGCATATCAAGAACTTACGTTTTTAAATTTCATCTTCAGATGTCTTTCACTATGTGGAAAACAATACTTTTTTTTTCTTTAGCTTCATGAGGTTTTGATGACTGCCCTTACTTTTAAGATAAGGCTTCTTACAGGTTTTAAATCAGGGACAGCCAAAGTTAAGGCTGCAGGGCATAAACCTTTTTATAAATAGCTTTTCGTTTAAGTTCACTCCAACTTTTAATAACATTAGTGATCCAGGAAAAACTACTTGGAACTCAACTCTGAAAATAAACAAGTACTGTCTGAAAAAGAAATTTAATGCAGAAAAGAATGGAAATCTGAGAACTTTCACCATCTCCATCATATATTTATGTAAGGTTTGAATTTTGTATAGCAAGTGGGTGACATTTTTAAAAGCAGAAAAAAATGTTAAAAAAGGTAAGAAAAAGGACATTAAGAAGAAATAAAGTTGGCCAATGTAGAACTACAAGATGAAAATTTGTAGGTTGAGATGTTATTTTTACGATCGTGATAATGAGCAAAAACTATCCCCATTAGTACAAAAACATTTTTTTCATAGACAAAATGAACAAAATCAGAGAAAAATGAAGTTTCTAACAGCATGCTAGGGAGGGTCCTTAATTAGTAAAAGTTGCTATGTCCTTAAGCTCACCTGTTTGGTATAAGGCTTTTAGAGAAGCAATATCAGATAGATCCTCAGATCTTGCTTGACATAACCAGCGATTATAACTAGAGAAATAAAGGACATAATTATTATAGTAACTCCTTGTAAATTAAATTTACAAATGGAATCTGTTTCTATCTTTCCCTAAAGAATGAGATTTTATTGTAATGTGCAAGGAGTTAAGGAGGTCATTATATTATGCAGAATCTCCACTAATGTGTTATTGATAAAATAAACATGAGTGAGTTACTGAGTAACTAAGAGAGGAAGGTGTTCATACTAAATGATTTAAAAAAATCCTTTATGATCAAGTGAAGACTACTCATATTAATGGCAAAGATACCAAGTACTCCAATGAACAGTTTTCAATATTATCTTCCTTTACTAAAAAACATGCAAAGAGAGAAATCCTAAAGCAAAAGCAGTTATCTAGAAGAGATGTTCACTCATCCAACAATGACTTGGTATTGAGAATCCTACAGTGAACAGACATGGTCAGTGCCCTCAAGGAGTTTACTTTTTATAACAAAAACAGGTAAGTGTTGAACATGTTATGTGGACCACAAAGGAAATAGGTAATTTTATGCAGGAAGTCCAGGCTTATTTAATGATTAATCAAGTCAGTTGCACTGATAACGCATATAGCGGATCCTAGGGACTACAGCTTGACTTTAGCTAAGAAGGCATTAAAACTGGAAGAGAGGACGTCTGGGTGGTTCAGTCGTTAAGCATCTGCCTTTGGCTCAGGTCATGATCCTAAGGTTCTGGGATCGAGTCCCACATCGGGCTCCCTGCTTGGTGGGAAGCCTGCTTCTCCCTCTCCCACTCCCCCTGCTTGTGTTCCCTTTCTTGCTGTGTCTCTCTCTGTCAAATAAATAAATAAAATAAAATAAAAATAAAAAAAAAAAACTGGAAGAGACATTAAAGATCTCAAAGAGGGTAAATGACCTGCAAAAGGTTGAGCTAATCTTAGTTACCAGCCAGTTATTGGTGGAGCTGAATTTGAAGCTGTACTCAGATCTCCAGATTTCTGAAAAGGTCAGTATTTTCTACTATTTCATACCACTTTCTTAGAATTCAAAGGGCCACTTATTTGCAAAAAAAAGCTTTCAAGGCACTGAAATGCATGAAAAGCAACTTTGAAGCATCTAGGTCACATAGGGCAACATACCATAACATAAGGAAAACTAAACCAGGAGAGAGGGAGACTTGGTTTCTAATCCTATCACTTTCTGTGCAACCTTAGTAAATAAAGCTATTTCACCTCTATGGACCTGTTTCCTCATCTGCTAAGTGGTGTTTATGTAGAACATTTTTCAGCTATAAAGTACAATCACATAGCTAAGGATATTTAATAGGAAGCCTATTACATTTGGATTGTAATGAACATGTGATGATAAAGCCTGCTAGTATCACAGAAATTGTTACTGCCTGTGAAAAAAACACTTGGTATCACATAGTTCCACAGTTTTCCTTTTTAAATTTGGAACCTTGGGGCGCCTGGGTGGCTCAGTCTGTTAAAGAGTCCGACTCTTGATTTCAGCTCAGATCATGATCTCAGGGTCTTGAGATCAAGCCCCAAGTTGGGCTCTGTGCTGGGCATGGAGCCTGCTTAGGATTCTCTCTCTCCCCCTTGCCCTCTACCCTTCCCCACTTCTCTAATAAAAAAAAAAAAAAGGAAACTTGCCCACCTATGTAAACTGAAAAGTCAAAGAGAAACAGCTTTAAATTTTGATTTAAGACACAATTTGCAAGTCAAGAGAAGACCTATGTTTATGGTAGTTCTCCTTATCGATATGTTGCGTTCCATATTTTTACACAGAGTCAATTCCTTGGTTATTCACACTAAATCCCCAATCGTACTGTTTTCTAATTATCTTGTGATTGAATCATCTTCACAACAAGACTGAACAGAATGCATCTTAAGTGGCTTATAAGCATCACAGGTCCTAGCACAAATCATGTAACGGATTCAGTAAATGTCTGTTAATTTCTATACTCCATTCTTGAATTCACTAGCTCATTTTTCAAGGATGTACTGTGTTCATGCAAGTGCCTGCATCATAGTATGCACTCAAATCTTTGTTTAATGAAATAATAAACATGAGTATTATTCAAGATATTTTGCAGGGCATCTGAGAATAATAAAAGGTCCCTGGCTTCAGAGTTTAAAGTTGAACATATCAGATAGAAACATAAAGAATTAACTCTGTGGTAAAACAAAATGAAACAAGCAATCCAGCAGAGGTCTAAATATTCTATCAATATGCTGAGAGGAGGACTGGGAGGAGTAGGGTTGGGAGGGCAGAGTGAGGGGGAGTGGAGTGGAGGCAAGGTCCAGATATGGAGAACTAACTGCTCCTCCTTCTTTGCACCATAAAGATTTGCACAAGGCTTCACCCACTTACGGCCAGTTTGTTTCTACTCTTAGACAACAAGATAGGGAATACATCTTATTTGTCTCTGTATGTCCAGGCAATCTCTAGGGTTGCTGCTGATGCTGAGTAACAATGTGTTCAATGAACTCTGAAAAAATTTTTTTTCGAACTGAATTCAGGTGCACAAAACAGAATTAACCTTGGTTCAAAACACGCTCATCATGGGTACACACATGGTTTTCTTTAAAAACTAGTTATCTAGGGGCGCCTGGGTGGCTTAGTCAGTTAAGCATCCGACTCCTGATTTCTACTCAGGTCATGATCTCAGGGTCGTAAGATTGAGTCGGAATCCCGTTCCACCCTCAGCAGGGAGTCTGCTTAAGATTCTGTCTCTCCCTCTGCCCCTCCCCCTGCTCTCGGGCACACTCCCTCCCTCTCTCTAAAATAAATAAATAAATCTGCAAAATGTTTAAAAAACTGGTTACCTAATTAGTTATTTTTATTGAAATAATAAGCATTCTGAAACTTACTGCCCTAAACAAAAGCTACCACCCTCGCAAAAATCTATCTCTAATCACGCGGTCATTCCCCTTTAATTCCAGCCCCTGCCCCCATAACCAGTCTCTGAAATTGCCCATCCATTATCTTCTTGCTTTCCTTTTTATATCCTTTTGGTTCATCTGATGTATTCCTAAAATGTTTTTTTGAAAAAGCTTATTATACTGTATGTAATCTTTTGGGTCTTACTTGTTTGACTTACTAGACTGCTAAGATCCATCTATATCATTGTGTGGCAATGTTGTTCCTTCACCTTGACAACTATATGATGTATCTGTACCATATGAAAACTATAGTTTTTTTCATCCACTCTCTTACTGGTGGGCACTTGGACTGTTCCCAGGTTTTTGCTCCTGTGCATAGTGCTATGATCAACTTATTTAACATATTTCCTGGTATATGTGTGCCTGACTTCTTCAAGTGCTAGGATATAGGTATATTCAGTTTTAGGAGATAAGACCAGACCTCTTTTCCAAAGTGCTGTACCCATTTATACTTCTACAAGCAATAAATATGAGATCCTGTGAATCCATGTCCTCAACACTTGGTATCAGCAGATGTTTTAACTTTTGCTAATCAGGTCTGAAATGGTATCTCATATCTCTGGTCACTAATGATGCTGAGATCCTGTTTATGTTTGATGGACATGTTTCCCTCCTCTGTGAGATGCCTGTTCCTATCCTTTGTTTTCTATAGGGCTATTTGTTCTTTTCTCACTTACTTGTAGGAATTCTTTGTATATTCTTGATAGTAATCATTTGCCAGTTATGTTTACTGTGAATACGCCCATTCTATAATTTCCTTTTCACTTTCTTTAAGATTCATTGCCCCACTTAACAAAGTTCTTAATTTTAATATAGTCAAAGCTATTTTTTCTTTTATAGTCAATGATTTTTATATCCTGTTTAAGAAACCTGTTCCTTTCTCCAAGGTATAAAAGATACTAGTTTACAACTTCTTCCATGAGTTTTAATTAAAAAAAATAATTAAGTCCTTAATCTATCTAAAATTGACTGTAGTCCATGGTGTGAACTCTGAAATAGCATAAACTCTAAAATGTTTTTAACCTTGATCTGTGATTAACAACTTGAGATCCTAGAATAGATTCTGGTTGGCAAAAGCAACATCCATATGAGCATGTTCAAGGGGAGAAGGCCTATAGCTTACATGAGATTCTTAAAGGCTTTATGATTCAAAAAAAAGTATAGTATCATTGCTGAGACAGTGGTGCTGTTCCAGTTCCTAAGGATTGTGATGAATTCCAGGGCAGCAACTCAGGACTGCCATCTTCATCTGTTTCTTCTTTATTCTTATTAAAGTCTCCTCCATTCCCACTATGGATCATGTAAGTTTGATTTGACTATCTAGTCAGTTTTTTTTCTTTTAAATAAGTATATGGGAGAAGGGAATAAAAGCAAAAAAATGTTAGCTTTATCTCCTCAGCCAGTAGAGAAACAATGCTTCAATTTCCCTCATCTATTCAAAAAGTATTTTAAAATTTCCATTATATCTCTTAGAAACTGCACCTCATTTTTTATGGTCGTTTCTGCATTTTATTTCAATAAAGATATATAACCTTTTATCCCAGTCCAACAATCAAAAGCTAAAAAAGGAAAACATCAAATCAAAATAGTTTCTTGTTTTCTTAGAGCTTATTCCAAATAAACATTTCTATTACTTGTTGGGTAAGCTATAATAATCATAGGTAAACAGTCACACAAAATATTTTGGCAAAATGGCAGCAAAGGTAGCCACTACAGAGCTCTGAAGGCAGAAATACTAAGTAGACAAGTTTCTCAACAGGCTGCAATCAACTAAGGTTGGTTGCTGTCCTCACAAAGCTAATAAAAGGCAATTTCTTCCAGTTAATCAATTACTGTCTGCATGCATAGCCACAGGTTGAATGACGAAGAAAATTTACTCTAAAAACTCTTAAAAGACTAATGACTAACCTATTTGTGTACAACCAATAGCCTAGATTTTGGAATCAACACAAGTTTTTCCTGGCCTGAGGCAACTGCTCCCCACACTGGACCTAGTTAGGACCCTTGTATACTTATTGCATCCTGTAATTTAAAATAAATTATTCATATAATAATTAGTTTAACATTTCTCTCCTCTGCAAGATACTAAGCTCCACAAGGGCTGGGGCTGTAACTGTTTAGCATGTCACTTTATTATGTTTTCAGCATGACACCTGGCACGTTGGTAAGGGCTCAATAAATAATAATGAATGAGATAAAGTTTTTATTGTGGGAAATGACTTAAGAGTTGTAGGCAATTGGTCTTAGGCTGACCGAGGAACACTAATGAAAAAGTTACTATAAAATAATTTTAAGAGTTTTAAAAGCTCTATCTTTGAAAAAGAATATTGCTTCCTAATTTTTGTAAGTAAGCCAACTTCTTCCTTATGATATACCCAAATTAGTGTCACAGTTGGATAGAAAACCTAGAAATATTAATAAAGAATTATACAACATGCCTAATTTTTTCAGATGAATTACCACACAGAGACAATGATGTGGCAAGGCAATGCCATGAGAGCAATGATCTGACCCTATGTAGCCAATCCATGGGACCTTTAATTTACCGATGGAAGAATTGAAAGCTTTTTTTTTCTTTTTTTTAAGATTTTATTTATTTGACAGAGAGACACAGTGAGAGAAGGAACACCAGCAGGGGCAGAGCGAGAGGGAGAAGCAGGTTTCCCGCTGAGCAGGGAGCGCAACACGGGGCTCAATCCCAGGACCCTGGGATCATGACCTGAGCCGAAGGCAGACGCTTAACGACTGAACCACCCAGGCACCCCAGAACTGAAAGCTTTCAATCTGATCAACTAACAAAATTAACAGAAACCAGACTCATTATGTGTAAATAAAGCCTTATGTAGAAAAAATAAGAGAAATAAATTTAAAAAACCCCACAGCCTACAATCTTAAACATTTAACACATGGCAGAGTTTGCAAACAGATGACCCATAGCTCAGTTATATCATATAAACTCCTAAACAAGTAGCCATCAATTCTCAAACTTTTTGGTCTCAGGGACCTTTTATGTTTATGTCAATTATATCTACCAATATTTACCATATTAGAAATAAAGGCAGGAATTTTAGAAATAATTATCTGTAAATTTAAGAACAATAAAAAGCTTAATGTGAATATACATAACTTTTTATGACAAAAACTGTGTTTAGGGAGAAGAGTTAACACTCTTTTAACATCTTTGCAAATCTCTTTAAGTTCTGCTGGATTCTCATATCTGCTTCTGCATTTAATCTACCGCAATGTCACATGGTAAGTAGCCTCTGGAAAACTCCACCAAACACTGTGAGAATGGGAAGGAAAAGGGCAAATATGTCTGAGTAGCATTATAAAACTAGTTTTGGTTTCATAGGCTCCCTGAAAGGGTCTCTGGTTCCTTGACCACACTTTCGAGCTGCTATTATTCTGAAGTATTCTGCAGCACAGCTATGAGAAAGCACCTCATCTTTAATCATCACAGGCACTGGACACTTATATGGGAAACCTGAAAACCTTTTGATTCAGACGTAGCTTATCACTCAAGAGAACTGTGTGACAGAGGCACCGAGCCTGTTTCTTAGTTCAGGCTTTGGGAGCTACAGGCTGTGCTCTTCTGAGAGTCAGCAACTCTGTGCTGACTACATGTGCATGCAGCCTGACCACTGTTCAGAACATACCCCTGACATCTGAAGGCCGTGTGGCTCACTCATGAATTTCACAACAGAAGGACCACCTTATTTATCTGGGTATGTTTCAGTACCTAGAATATTATCTTGCACAGAGTAAACATCTAATGTCTCCTGAACTGAACGGAAACTATCGACTGCGTAACAAATATGAATCTCAAGATCAAAGCCATCTACCAATAAAAACAGTGCTTTCTGGGGCGCCTGGGTGGCTCAGTCGTTGAGCGTCTGCCTTCGGCTCGGGTCATGATTCCAGGTCCTGGGATCGAGCCCCGCATCGGGCTCTGCGCTCGGCGGGAAGCCTGCTTCTCCCTCTCCCACTCCCCCTGCTTGTGTTCCCTCTCTCGCTGTCTCTCTGTCAAATAATTAAATAAAATCTTAAAAAAAAAAAAAAAAAGAACAGTGCTTTCCATGCTGTATTCATATTCCTTCCTAGAACCTATCCCTTTCCTGAGGACTTCTTTCCAGAAAGGAGGGAATAGATTTATTTTAATACTGGCTTGAACTAGTCATTATTAAGAGAAACACATTTCCTCATTAAAGAGAGAAAGAGACAAAGACAAGTCTCCAGTCGAAACACAAACTTCAAAATTTCCAGATTATCTATACCACTTACAGAGAAATGAAAAAGGTAAGAGGGGTGTGTGTATGTGTAAGAGAGAGAATGAAAGAGAATAGGTTGGCTGATTTGAGAAAAGTGGTAACAGTGCAGTTCTCTGCATATGAATAAAGAAAATCTCTAGTCTTTTGCCAACCTGTCTGAAGTTGGTTGGTGTAAGTGGGCTTAAGAAGGTGGTCGAGAGGCCGATGTGCCACAACAGCCACTCTGAAGCCTCTTTCTCAGTGAGCTGTAACTCTGGGCAAGCTCATCTAGGGGATCACTTACCCCCTGAAAAGCAGACCGACTAGATCAGTGATTTGGAGCACAAAAGAATCACCTAAGAAACGTCCGAAGACTTCTGAGCCCGTTCCACAAAAGTCCTGGTTCAGGAAGTTTGGTGTGAGGCATACGCATTTTTAGCAAGCAGCCCTGGTGATTCTAATGCTTACAGACTGTGTCTCCACTTTGGAAAACTGTATCAGATGATTACTCAAACTCCTTTCAACTGCAAGGTACTGGTGAGAGACCACAGACCAGTGGTTCTCAAAGTGCGGTCGGTCCACAGTCCTGACACTTGTTAAGGGGGTTTGCAAGGTCAAAACTGTTCTGACAGTTTCACAGTCATACTGAAACATCATTTGCCTTTTTCACTGGGTTGACATTTGCACCGACAGTGCAAAAGTGCGGTTAAGTAGACTACTGGTGTCTTAGAATGAATCGAGGTGGAGGAACCAGATTGTACTAGCACTCACTGTGTTCTTCACTGCCAAAATTCTCACAGGAAAAAAAAAAAGAAAGAAAAAGAAAAAAGCCAGTTTTACTTAAGAATGTCTTTGATGAGGAGCTAAAAATTATTAATTTTATTAAATCAACCCTTGAAACACATCTTTTTAAGATTAACGTATCATAAAATGGAAAGAACACATAAAGCACGTCTGCATACCGAAGTATGAGGTTGTCTTGAAGAAAGGCACCGGATGACTTGTAAGCTAAACTCATTGCTTTTTTTCATGGAACACTGTTTTTCTTCAAATAACGACTGGCAGACAAACTGTGGTTATTCAACATGAGTATTTGGCAGATGTTTTCTCAAAAATGAATATAAATTGACCTTGTCATTTCAAGAAAAACAACCAACAGTATTTCTTGCCAGTGATAAAACTTGAGCTTTAAAAACCATACATAATTTTGGAAAATTTGTATCCATCCCCAGAACCTTACAGTTTCTAATACTTAAAGACTTTTCTGATGAGATCAGTGGCAATATTAACAAATATAATTTTTTGATATTGTGTAATGATATGTATCATTATTTAGGAGATCTGAATAATTCAGTGAATCAATATTTTCCAAAAGACAATGCACCATGTTATAAATTCATGCTGTAAATTCCCATTATAAAATCCATTCAAAGAGCAGGATAGAACAAACATTTTAATATAACAGAATATAAAAATTCATGGATATGCTTTGAGATTCCATATTACAACTAAACTTTAAGAAACTACCACTTATCAGGGTGGCTCAGTCATTAAGCATCTGCCTTCGGCTCAGGTCATGATCTCAGGGTCCTGGGATCGAGCCCCACATCGGGCTCCCTGCTCAGTGGGAAGCCTGCTTCTCCCTCTCCCACTCCCCCTGCTTGCGTTCCCTCTCTTGCTATCTCTCTGTCAGATAAATAAATAAAATCTTAAAAAAAAAAAACCTACTACTTATCAAGTTATGTTATAATATCAAAGAATATCACAAGTTATTTGAAAAGGCTATTAACATACTCCTCCCCTTTCCAATTATATATCTGAGTGAGGTTAGATTTTCTTTATATACTTCACCCAACATAACTTATTCCAAACATTTAAACATTTGCAAAAATGTAAAACAGTGCCATATCTTCTCACTCTTTTTTTTTTTTAAGATTTTATTTATTCATTTGAGAGAGAATGAGATAGAGAGAGCATGAGAGGGGGGAGGGTCAGAGGGAGAAGCAGACTCCCTGCTGAGCAGGGAGCCCGATGCGGGACTCGATCCAGGGACTCCAGGATCATGACCTGAGCCAAAGGCAGTCGCTTAACCAACTGAGCCACCCAGGCGCCCCCTCACTCATTTTTTAAAATAGTTATTTTTCAAAAAAACATGATGGGTTATTTTTATTTATTTATTTATTTTTTCCCTGTGAAGATTTATTTTATTTTATTATGTCATGTTAAACACCAAACATTACATCATTAGTTTTTATGTAGTGTTCCACAATTCATTGTTTGTATATAACACCCAGTGCTCCATGCAGTACGTGCCCTCTTTAATACCCGTCACCAGGCTAGCCCATCCCCCACCCCCTCCCCTCTAGAACCCTCACTTTGTTTCTCAGAGTCCATCGTCTCTTATGGTTCGTCTCCCCCTCCGATTTCCCCCCCTTCATTTTTCCCTTCCTGCTATCTTCTTCTTCTTCTTTTTTTTTAACATGTATTATTTATTTCAGAGGTACAGGTCTGTGATTCAACAGTCTTACACAATTCACAGCGCTCACCATAGCACATACCCTCCCCAATGTCTATCACTCAGCCACCCCATCCCTCCCACCCCCCACCACTTGAGCAACCCTCAGTTTGTTTCCTGAGATTAAGAATTCCTCATATCAGTGAGATCATATGACACACGTCTTTCTCTGATTGACTTACTTCGCTCAGCATAATACCATGATGGGTTATTTTTAAATAAATTAATAAATAATTTCTCATATGATAAATATTGGTAGGTACAAACCATGTAAACAAAAGCTCTCTGGAGTCCTCAACAATTTTTAAGAGTGCAAAGGGCACCTGAGACCAAATCGTTTGCGAACCACTGCCTTCGACTATAAAAAGGTACTCAGACCTAGCAGTGCATGAATCACAAAGTGAAAAAGTTTCAAAATATATACAGATGCCGGGACGCCTGGGTGGCTCAGTTGGTTAAGCAACTGCCTTCAGCTCAGGTCATGATCCTGGAGTCCCGGGATCGAGTCCCACATCGGGCTCCCTGCTCGGCAGGGAGTCTGCTTCTTCCTCTGACCCTCCCCCCTCTCATGCTCTCTCTCTCATTCTCTCTCTCAAATAAATAAATAATAATATTAAAAAAAAAAAATATATATATATATACACACACACAGATGCCAAAGTCCCAGTCACGCGAGGGACAGCCCCTTCACTGTATTTAAAGAAAAATGTTTGCCAAATGATTCTTATACATGACAAACTTAGAAACCACCGAAACTATCATGGTGATTGTGACAACCTTTGAAAAAGCTATTCATTGCTGCCCCCTAGTGGCAAATTTGCTTTCATTTCTAAAAATAAAATCTGAATAAAATGAAGACCAGAAACTCAGCCAGACACAACATTCTAATTCTGTAAGGAACTCCAGAGGTCATCTAGTCCACTCCCAGTTTATAGATGGAGGCTTACAACAACCACACATCACTGCAATATACTGTGATAAATGATATGCTATGCTTTGGTTAAGTACAGGGTATGAAAAAAAAATACAGGAGGAGGCGTCTATTCCAGACTTCTCTTCCGTCTATCCTGGCTTATGTCCAGGAAGATAAATTTCCAGAGGCAATTACTGTTAAGCTGAAACCTGGAAAGTGGGCAGGAATTAAAGGATGAGGGTATTCCAGTCAAAAGGGATGGCAAATACCAAAGCTAAAAGGTAAAATAGACCATGATTTGCTCAGTACCGAGTAGAACAGCAGTGACCAATTTCAAGAGCTTGCTAAGTACCAGGTACTCACAACAACCCTATGAGATGTTAACCTCTCAACCAACCCTATAAAGTAATGCTGATATGAACTGTCTAGAGTTTATCATTTTTTTTTTTCCTTTAGAACTTTTTGAAAAGCAGCTAGCTTTCCAAGGACTGTTAATCCTGGGAAAAGCTTACCCAGAAGTACATAAGCTACTTTCCTTTATGCTTTAAAAAGGACTTATTAGGAATTGCTTTAGAAAACACCATAAGATACCTAAGAATAAACCTAACCAAAGAGGCAAAGGATCTGTACTCTGAAAACTACAGAATACTCATGAAAGAAATTGAGGAAGACACAAAGAAATGGAAAAACGTTCCATGCTCATGGATTGGAAGAACAAATATTGTTAAAATGTCTATGCTACAGGCGGAGGGAAGATGGGAACCGAGATCAGTCCTGAGCTCTAGCTGCCACTGCTCTTGCTGCTGCTGCCTCATGGGCAGGTCTATTTCTAGGGCAATTTAGGAGGTTCTATTGTTAATCCTCTCACCTTTAATGTATAACTACACTGTTGCATTTGAAGACATGAGATCAGATTCTGAGTTCTAAAGACAGCCTTTCTATTAAAAATATATTTGAGAACAGGTTGAACGTGGGCACATATCCTAGAGTGCTGTTTTCTAAGACTAACAGCCACCACAAGAGATTTTGGGGTGGGAAATTTGTTTATGAATATATTTTATGTATCTTTTAAAACTTCAACTTTTTAATAAGCGAGGGAAATTTTTTACATGTGAAGTGGTTAGATCTTAAGTGTATAGTTCAATGACTTATGACAATGTTTGCACTTGCATAACCAACAGCCAACTCAAGATAGAAAACATTTCCTTCAACCCAGAAAATTCCCTTGTGCCCCCTTCCAATCTTTCCCCACCATCAGCAACCACTTCTTTAATTTCTGTCACTATGGATTACTTTTGCTTGTTCTTGAACTTCACATAAATGTAATCATATAGTATATACCCTTGTGTCTGACTTGTTTCCTCAACAGAGAGTTCTAGAGATTTATTTATTTATAATGTTGTTGACTATATCAGCAGTTCATACATTCTTATCATGAAGTAGTATTGCATTATATAAATATAATACAATTTGTTTATTCCTTCTCCTATTAATAGACATTTGGTTTGTGTACAATGTTTGTCTATTATTTAAAAAGCTACTAAATACATTCTTGTAAAAGTCAAAAAAAAAGTCTATGCTACACAAAGCAATCTATACATTCAATGCAATCCCTATCAAAATACCATCAACATTTTTCACAGAGCTAGAACAAATAATCCTAAAATTTGTATGGAACCAGCAAAGACCCCGAATAGCCAGAGGAATGTTGAAAAAGGAAACCAAAGCTGGTGGCATCACAATGCCAGACTTCAAGCTCTATTACAAAGCTGTAATCAAGACAGTATGGTACTGGCACAAAAACAGACACATAGATCAATGCAACAGAAGAGAGAACCTAGAAATGGACCTCAACTCTGTGGTCAACTAATCTTCGACAAAGCAGGAAAGAATGTCCAATGGAAAAAAGACAGTCTCTTCAACAAATGCTGTTGGGAAAACTGGAGAGCCACATGCAGAAGAATGAAACTGGACCACTGTCTTACACCATACACAAAAATAGACTCAAAATGGATGAAAGACCTAAATGTGAGACAGGAATCCATCAAAATCCTAGAGGAGAACACAGGCAGCAACCTCTTTGACCCTGGCTGCAGCAACTTCTTGCTAGACACATCTACAAAGGCAAAGGAAACAAAAGGAAAAACAAATTATTGGGACTTCATCAAGATAAAAAGCTTTTGCTTGGGCACCTGGGTGGCTCAGTCGGTTAAGTGTCTGCTTTTGGCTAAGGTCATGATCCCAGGGTCCTGGGATCAAGCCCCACGTTGGGCTCCTTGCTCAGCAGGGAGCCTGCTTCTCCCTCTCGTCCCTGCTTGTGCTCTCTCTATCTCTGTCTCTTGCTCTTTCTCAAATAAATAAATAAAAATCTTCAAAAAAAAGAAAAAAGAAAAAAAAAAAAAGCTTTTGCACAGCAGAGGAAACAGTCGACAAAACCAAAAGACAACCTACAAAATGGGAGAAGATATTTGCAAATGCCTTATTAGATAAAGGCTAGTATCCAAGATCTATAAAGAACTTATCAAACTCAACACCCAAAGAACAAATAATCCAAGCAAGAAATGGGCAGGAGACATGAACAGACATTTCTCCAAAGAAGATATCCAAATAGCCAACAGACACATGGAAAAATGCTCAACATCACTTGGCATCAGGGAAATACAAATCAAAACCACAATGAGATACCACCTTACACCAGTCAGAATGGCTAAAATTAACAGGTCAGGAAAGGACAGATGTTGGCGAACATAGGAGAAAGGGGAACTCTCCTACACTGTTGGTGGGAATGCAAGCTGGTACAGCCACTCTGGAAAACAGTATGCAGGTTCCTCAAAAAGTTGAAAATAGAGCTGCCCTATGATCCAGCAATTGCACTACTGGGTATTTACCCCAGAGATACAAATAGAGTGATCCAAAAGGACACAAGCACCCCAACGTTTATAGCAGCAATGTCCACAACAGCCAAACCATGGAAAGAACCCAGATGTCCACCGACAGAAGAATGGATAAAAAAGATGTTGTGTATATATATACAATGGAATATTACTCAAACATCCAAAAAAAAAATATCCTGGGGCACCTGGGTGGCTCAGTCGGTTAAGCATCTGCCTTCGGCTCAGGTCACGATCCCAGGGTCCTGGGATCAAGCCCCACACTGGGCTCCCTGCTCAGTGGGGAGTCTGCTTCTCCCTTTCCTGCTCCCCCTGCTTGTGCTCTCTTCCACTTTGTCAAATAAATAAATAAAATCTAAAAAAAAAAAAAATCTTGCATTTGCAACGACATGGATGGAACTAGAGGGTTTTACGCTAAGCAAAGTAAGTCAGAGAAAGACAATTATATGATTTCACTCAAATGTGGAAATTAAGAAACAAAACAGAGGAGCATAGGGGAAGAGAGGGAAAAATAAAACAAGACAAAATCAGAGAGGGAGACAAACCATAAGAGACTCTTAACCATAGCAAACAAACTGAGGGCTGTTGAAGGGGGGGTGCGGAGATGGGGTAACAGGGTGATGGACATTAAGGAGAGCACAGGATGTAGAGAGCACTGGATGTTATATAAAACTGATGAATCACTGACCTCTACCTCTGAAACTAATAATATACTATGTTAATTAATTGAATTTAAATTAAAAAAGAAAACACCTGAAAGAAATGGAATGGCTTTATAAGGTCCTTGGGATAAATCAGGGAGAAATAAAGTGCTTTTAAATTTAACAAAACGATAGATTATGCTTTAATTATAAATACAGTAAAGTAAAAACTTCAAAATTCTGTCTTTCCCTGTTTCTACTTTTAGAACCTAACTTCACCGAGAGGCACTAAAATTACAGCAGGAAGATCAGGAGCTCTGAAATCAGATGTGCATCTGAACACTGGTTTTACCACATATTAACTGTGACCACCGATAAAATTAACTTTGAATTTGTACATCTACAAAATGGGGACGATATCCTCCTCCATGGATTGTCATGAAGAATAAATAAGAATACGTTTTATGTAGATCATTTAGCAGATGTAGGCTCCTTGCTTATTTCTCCTGTCCTTCTATGTCTATCAGGCCAAAGGGGTTTGCCTTACTTTCTTTGATGCTGCTTCTGCAGGGCTGCCTCTGATAACTGTCCCTGAAGGATCAGTCTTCTTTGCTTGTCAATATCTCCTTCCATTCGAGCAAAAGCATGAGAGCCGATGAAAGAGAGGTCAACTCCCAAGCCCTCAGCCTCCTCTTCTTGGCTGTCTGTAACAAAAATACTATAAATAGAGAGCTTACAACAAAACTTGACAGTAAATGCTACATTGTGAATGCTGCAATAGGGATGACTGTGACATAATAAAAAAAACTAGGGTTGAGGGTATATTTTTGAGAATCAAACTGAAATCAGATTCATATCTGAAGAACTGAAATAACGCAAGAAACCACCTGTCCCTGTGTGACAGAAGTTTTAGGAATACATGAAATCAAATCAAGATGACCTGGGTGTAATTGAGGAAGGAAAGAGCAAAATGTAATGATAAGCAAAAAGATAGAATTAATTACACTTTATGTAGGTTTAAAGAAGGGCTATAGCACTGCATCTAACGAAAGAGAAATATAAAGAACAAATGTTTGGGGTCATTTATCCAGAACTACTTAAGGAGGGAGCACATGATAAATTGACACAAAAACTGGAGTCCTTTTGTCAGATAACTCTCAATGGCAGAAGGCTGGACCAGGACTGCAGAGTAGGATCCACATTCACTAAGATACGTTTTCATTCTAATTTAGCATCCTGGTTTTCTGCAGTCGTCATACTGACATAATCATCTGACCCATAAGAGTTCCAGTTTTCACTACAAATTATTTCTAATCTATCCAAATGACCATTTTATGTTTGGCTAGAAGTCAGTACTTTGGGAACAGGTCATCTCTTAGTGTGATCCCCACTGCTTTACTAGCTTTGTTTAAGAAAAACAAAAAAACCCAACTTTTTTTTCTTAAATAACAAAAAATGCCTTGGACCGTGGGGAGCTTCCCAAGGCAATGCCACTACTTGAAACCCAGTCAGGTGGGCCATCCAGCTGGGATTTTCTTATATCTATTTCACCCTCCTTAAACTGTGACAGGCCAACGGCTGAAAAGAGTGTGCTTTTACGAAAAATACCCATGAACAAATCAAGTAAAACTGATTTTACATCTATTTTAACAGACTGAACATTCTAATTGAAAATATTTATGAATACTAGGTCTTACATCTATGAGGTAATTAAGCACTCTTTGAAAATGGTAGACCCAAGGAACCCTTTGGTTAATGAGTTAGCCTAATCTACTGCCCAGAATTACGATCTCAAATTGGGTTTGCAATTATTACTCCTTGTCATACAAAATGCATTTATGCATTTAGGAAAAACTATATTCTACAGTGGTGGTCATGATCATGAGGATTCCCAAATAACTCTGGGCATACCCTAAAGTACATGGGTAGCCCTCCAGCAAAGCTTGGTTCAGACATTTCCTGATGGTACACCACTTATAATTCCCTCCATTTGACTTAAGGCTGTGTACTGGTGATAAAAAGGAGATGAGCAGCCCTCTACAGATTTTAACTTGATGCTCATTTAAAAGCGTTCATGGTAGGAATCTCATAGTAATTCCTAAGCTGCCGAATTTTCAGAGCAAGTTCTAGCACTGAAGCTTGTGAGGCATGTCTCCATAACTCCACACAAGGAGTTATGACCTCAACCGTGTACCCATGAAGATCATTATTAGCTGTCATACAGCACAGATTCAGAAGGGCTCCCATCCTACCGTGCTCTACCATTGCTTCAAACTACATGAGAATATAACCTAAAGAAACAAAACAAGTGTTAATGGTATTCTTGTCTTAGTATTTAATGTTAGGTCTGGCTTTTGGGGGATATTGTTAAAGCTGCTGAAAATTTTAGATGATTATGTACTTGATTACTGTCTCAAAAGGGTCCTGCATACAACTATAAACTTCACGAGGATGCAAATGTTGTTATATCCACCTCTGGATCTCTACTGCCTAACAGACTTGATGTTGTGTGTGTGTGTATAAATATATATATTTTAACTTAAAAGACTAAATTTTAATAAGAATAAGACTCAAAACATCTAAGTTGGTCTTGAACTTAATGTTACACCCATAGAGAGCTCTCCGAAGGTAGACTGAACTTTCTCCTCATTGGTGGTTATCAGTCCCCGATAAAAGAGGGAAATTAAGAAAAGCAGAACTCACCCTCCGGGGCACCAGGTTTTTCACTTATTCTAATCTGCCGTTCAGGTACCACAGGCTCCCCTTCTGCATTTCCAATATCTGCAGGTAGGTATGGCAATGATCGACATTCCTCCTTTAGTGACCTTGGGAAGTACAGAGGTAGCAGCTTTTGGTAAGTAGCCTGTGTCAGAAAAGCAAGACATTCTGTGAAAAATAATGAAGTAATGAAGCACGCCAGCTTAGTGCTGTTCCAGACACAGCGAAGAAAGCCTCCATCAAGAATAAAAACCTAAGCTCAACTAGATGCTATCTGGGACCCTCAAGCAGTTCTTATGTTAAAGGTCAGGATACTGTCAGGTGGTCAAGTTAAACGTGACTCCCATCCTGGCAACTTCAGGTCAGCGAACCTGGAATGCATAAGTCCTGCCACTCCTGTCCTACTGTCATTTGCCCCTCCCCAGGAATATCTTTATTTATTTTTTACGATGATTTCAAGTTTATCACCTCCCATAGGAAGCATTTCCTAACCCTGTGCAGGCTGGAGTTCCTATCTATTCCATACCTCCATTAATGCACTTACCATGATTATCATAACTTATCTGAACTGTCTGTCCCCACCAATAGACAATGGATTCCTTGAGGACAATGACCCTCACTTGTTCACTGGCGTATTTCCAGAATCTAGTGTAATAAACCTGGGTGCTACAGACACTCAATAAAAGATCACTGAATGAATAGGTAAACCAGATAAAACAAGAAGAGATAGCAAACAAGCAAATGTGCCTCATTTTAGCAATTTCAAAAGTATTTATATATCATGTATATAGCTATTAATACCATGAATGGATATTTCACATGTGTTAACTCATTCATCACTAAACTCCTGTGGTGTAAGTACTACTAATACTCCTATTTTATCAAAGCACAGACAGGTTAAGTAACTTGCCCAAGGTCACAAAACTGCAAAATAATACAAGCTGAACTGGATGGAGCATACTAAAACTAAATAAAATTTAAAAAGGGTTAAAAAAAATAAAGCCATAAAAAAAATAAAAAGGGTTAAAAAAACCCCTCATTTTCTAAAATGGTTCTAAATTAAACTGAAACATACTAAACCTAATTACACACAACAAAGCAAAACATAAACCTCACAACTTAATCAATGCTAGTCACTAGGCTAGGCTGTCATGTTTCCAGGCAAGGTAGACCCAAAGCTTTTCCAGCACAGCAATTTTCTAGTTATACTGCCCAAGCACCCAGTACTCAGATTATAAGGTGATGCCTCGAGAGGTTTTAAGAGCTAATACAGGGAGCAAAGCAGAACAACTCCACCTTGTAAGATTTCACTAAGTGAAAACAGTTTAGCAGTAAAAACATTATCAAAATGCTCCTTCTTGACTTGTTTTTAGTATCTAATATGCGTTCGTTTCGACAAAGGATGGTAAGCCCCACTGCCAAATACATACACAGATACCTAGGATTTGCCTGCTGACAATTCAGTAAATAGAGAATGATGAGACAAAGGCAAACAAGTAAAAATAAGATTTAAACAATGAAACATAATTACAAAATACCTCTTCTAGTTCAGAGACAGCAAATACTACTTTTTCAATGGTCTCCCCATGAATTTCTAGGAATCTCCTTACAGTGCCTAAGGAAAGGAATAGAAAAAGTGATTCAATAAATAAGAAATACCTGTGTGAAGAAAATTCAAACTCTTCAAAGTTTTATTTTTATAATGGATCACTACTCATTTCAGTCAGGTCTCTCTGCTCAATGACACCTCATCAGTGAAGCCTGCCCAGAGTACCATATTTAAAAATCCTTCTCTGATTTGCTTTCCTCCAGAGCAAATATTACAGACATTTTGTGGAGTTTATTTTATATCTTCTCTGCCCTCCCTCCCCCATCTGCTAGAATGAAAGTACCTCAACAGCAAGAGCTTTATTTACTGCGTTATTGCCAGCTTCTAGAACAGTGCCTGGCCATAGAAGATGCTGATTCCAGACAATTCTTCCTTACCCAGTATATTTTTATTCCCTGGGGCCTCTCTCTCTGACCATTTAGCTAACAGTATTCAATGACCTACTCAGCACTGCATCCCTGTCAAAATCCCATTGACCAAAGGTGAATTATTTTTTTTGATTTCTATGTTATCCTAATTCTTCCCTATCAATTTCCTATCAATGAATCCTAATGGCCTTTTCTTAGTCCTTACCTCACTAGAGATTTCATTAGCTTTACTTTTATGTGCCCATGCCCTACCTTTTAAAATGTTGTCCTCCACGTTTCTGTCCTCCATTTATTTTCTTGATATATATATATATATAAAGAAATAGATCAATTTTTGATATCAATTCTTGATATCATCAATTCTTGATAGCAACATCATCAATATCAAGAAATATATATATATGTATGTATATTCTCTTTAGCTCACCAATTTGCTGGCTTAGCACCAATGTAAATATTTATATTCTCAAATCTTTATATTCTGTTTTCTGAATAAAAGAGCTGAATTCCCTACTGCCTACTGGGCCTATCTGCCTAGATAACCCAGAGGCCTCAAACTCTGAAGGTCCGAAACTGACCTCCATCTTTTCCAGCCAAAATCTGTTCCTCTACCCATATTCTTTATTTTATCACATAGCAACATCAAATCACTCATCCAAGCTCAAATCCTGAATTTTTTTTAACACCTTTTTCACCTCTTCCTTCATCCTGCATTTTCAATGGGTTCTCATATCCTTTATTTCTACTGCTATTTCTAACATCCATTCCTTCTCTCTTCCAGCTGCTCTCAGGATCTTAATGCTCATGAAGCCTTCAGCAATAAGCTCTTGTTTTCTTGTTTCTCTCTTTTCCAGGTCTATATATTCACTGTTGCTTGAGTTACCTTCCTTCCCTTGTCACCCTCCTTACTAAGTAATTCTGAGGCTCTGCACTGCTTGTAGATTAGGATCTAAGTCCCCAGCAAGGTTCGCCACACTTGGACCTCAACTGGCCACCCCTCCAACCCTGCCCTTTAGTCCTATTTCCCACTATTCCTCCCACAGGCCTTACTTTCAGCAAATTGGCTTCTTTGCTGTACTCAGAATATTCCACTTAACTTTCATGCTACCCTGCCTCTGCTTGCATGGTTACCTTTGACTAGAATACCATTCATTCACCATGACCTTCTATTAGTGAAGTCCTACTCATTTTTCAAGATCCAGTTCAAGGCCATCTGGTTTGTACAGAACTCCATCCTTCCTTGTGTTCCTTCTGTAACCTGAATGGCCCTCCATTTGTGAACTTCTCATTGCATTTTATAGCTAGACTGTGAGCTTTCTGAAGGCCAAGTATATCTTACATTAATATTACCAGAACCTAGCACATCTTAAGATATGGCAAACAACTGTTCAAAAATAATTAGTAGCTGGAGTAACATTTTATGGGTCTGGTTATCTACATATTGCCTACCTTGTTTACTACTGTATCTCGAGAATCTAAGACCCATTTGTTGAAGGACTAAACTATATAGAATTCTTCCTCTGTTAGGTGACAAATTTATTTTTCATTTCTCTCTCTATTCTGCTTTAATGATTTTCTAAAACTGAATTTTCCAAAAGGGATTTTCTTTTATTTTGACACCAAGGTTTTTTCTTTTTTTTTTAAGATTTTATTTAGAGATAGAGTGTGCGCGAGTGTGTGTGAGCAGGGGGAGGAGCAGAGGAAAAAGGACAAGCAGACTCCGCACTGAACACGGAGCCCGACATGGGGCCCGATCCCACGACCCTGAGCTGAAACCAAGAGTCGGACGCTTAAGCGACTAAGCCATCCAGGCACCCTGACACCAAGTTTTAATTAATGTTCACATATAGTGGTTTCCCAGCATACAATTGTAGGATTTCCAATGGAAGACAAAATACAATACCAGAGAGTAACCAAACTGAATTCCCTCAGCAGAATTCATTAAGAAAAGTAATTCTGCAAAAAAGAGAAAACAGAGTGATGTCATGGCTATAATATTTTAGTACCAACTGCCAATTCAAATGGTTTCTTTCAGAGTTTCATCTGTGTACTATTCTTTGCAACCAACCAGGATGTCATGAACCTAACTTTTAGTGAAAACCCTTTAACTGGGGAGAATGACATCTGGGGCATTAAAATTCCCAACATGGAAACACAATAAGAACAAACAACGTCATCCTTTTTCTTACCACTGTATTCTCTTTTATATAGCACAGGGTCTCCTACAAAATCACTAAAAATTTTGCTGAATTAATAAATAACCTGATGAATTTATTTCAATGCAGAGGTTTCTTTAGGCTTCTAATGGAGAAGAATTGAACTGTAAATGAACCAAGAAAAAAAAGACAGTCTTGATATATCTATCAGAGGATATTCCTTAGGTTTCAAATGAAATAAATTTTGGTAATAGTTTAATAAGTAGGAAAGAGTTTGGTACTAAGGACTTAGAGTTACATTTATTAGATTTGTTCTTGGCCCATATATGCTGCAAAAGTATACAAGCCATTGATTTCCCAAATGCTCAGAAAGTGTGTGAGCAAAGGCCACAACTGTTTATATGTATTTTTTTTTTAATGAGATGCTAGTTTTACTATCAGATTTAAGGTGCAATAAGTCAAATAGGCCTTATATAAGTTGACTTGTCCATCTTTGTTTTCCATTTCACTTGTGCTAATTCAATTCTTAGAAATTGCTTCATCTAAGTCCCTTAGGCCACTGTTGATTTTCACCTGCTCTTACTACAATTACTGCTCAAAGTTAACACCTCTAGGGTAAATCGAGTGATTTATCAAGTGATTTAGCTTGGGAAACAGAGATGGTGAGACTGGTAGAACTGGGATCAAAAAACAGTCTTCTGGACTCCTTTTTCAGATGCTTTTCTATAAAATGTTGCTTCCTCTTTGAATTCTGACCTATATGATTACTTTAATAAGAAATAGAGACATAAAAAAAGACTTAGCTCAAGGTATGGGATGATGGGGCAAGGACTAAGGAATCAGAGAATGTCAAGACCTGCCAAGAGCTTTGCCAAAAAGAATTACACAAAGGCAGGAACTTTGCTTTGGTAAGGCACCATTCAGAATATATGCAGAGTATCGATAACATATGAGTTTCCTACTGAAGTAGTTCTAACCTCAAGCATAATTGAATTATGTAGTATAACAGAGAAGTTACTAGACTTGGGAGTCAGGAATCTACATAACCTTGAGAACATGATAAACTTCTGAGCTTCTTTATTTGTAAAATGGACACCTGAAACACAGGGCTGTTGAGGAAACAAAATGGAACTTCTTTATGCCTTTTTAAAACACGTATTTCTTAAGCAAGTATCATAGGTAAAGCATTCCTGACATATGAAAGCACTGGAAATGCAAAGATGAAAAGATTTCTGCTCTTCAAGAAGCTCAGTCTAATATATATAAATCATAACTATAAAATATTAAATTTACTATAAGATCCTTGACTTCTAAATCTTAAGTCTTAGAAGTAGCTAATTATTAAATAAGATTACTTATGTCATAACTGACCTTAAATTCTAGGCTATAGACTTATAGGCTAATAATAATTTTATACATTGGAATATCTCTGTAATTTTTTGGTGGATGTAAGACTTTCAGCTCCTCCTCTTTAAATTCTAGAGATAGAAAGGGGTCTTAAAGATCATTTGGTGTAGTTTTCCTCTTCAATGAGGAGTATCTGCAACAGATGGTCATTTAGCTTCCGCATTAATATTCCCAGTGACAAGAAGTTCACTTAAAATACCTTTCCATTACAGAGTCCTATCTCAAGTGGGACCAAGTCTCTTTCTTTGTGACATAGTCTTTGACCTGCCTTCTACCATTGGAGGTCTTATCTACAATCCTTACCAGAATCTATGAGCTTCCTGAAATTGCACACAAATTCCCTCTATATGTACATTCCTCTGGGGAAAGGGTCCACAGCTTTCCTTCAGCAGATGCTCAATGTAATTTACGATGGCTCCCAAAATGGTTCAGAACACTGCTCTCAAAATGTAGCATAGAATAAGCTCACAATGAGACTCCTTTAGACATTCGAAGATGAGAACCATATATGCTGAAACAATGCATGGTCTTCTTTAGGAGAAATACCACTAATGTTTCAAACTGTTTGCTCTCCAGTTTGTCAGTGTCTCATATTAGACAGGACACCCAGAACTACATACAAATGCGCAGATGTGGTCTGAACCTGCATATAATACAGTGAGATCATGGGTTCTCTCGAGCTAAACATCCTATTTTTATATCACATATATGACATTCTGTCTCATTATGATTGAGCCCAGTCTTTTTTAAACCTCAATGCAAGGATTTATACTCAAGTAGCACCTGTGAAAGCTGCTGTTTCAACTACAAAGTGCTATATAAATATTATATTATGAAATCTCTTTTGGATTCATTGTTACAGCCTGTTATAATTATTCTGAATATTGATTCAAATACCCAATGCGTTGGCCATAGTTCTTGGCCTGGTATCATTTCCCAATTTAATAGGCAAGTCTGTAGGAGAAAAGAGGAGAAAACGTCAACCTGAGAAAGTAAATCGAGCTCAGCAACTTAATACAAAGTTCTTTCCAGGATGCCATGATCTGTTCATCAAGAGATCTTCTTCAGCTATAACTACTTAACTAGTTACAAAAAAAATCTGTAAGACTCAATTTATGTACAGCATCCCAATCCTACTTACAAAGTGCTCAATGTATGCACAGCATCTCCAATGTTACTTACGAAGTGCTATGTGTGTTGCATCCTCTAAAGGATAACCTCGTTTTGCAGAATTGATGACACAGAATCCCACAGAAGACATTGATTGCTCTCTGCAATCAAACAGAAAACACAAACCACCAACATCCATAATACATACATATGTAAATAATTTAAAAATGCAGCTCAACTTCTCTTTCCCTGCCCCCTCAACAAATCTATTATAACAGGTAATCCACTTGCACTTTTTAATAATTACATCAATATTATAATTGTACCATTTGGGGGAAATATATTCCAAGTAAAGACTGAGTAAAATGGGAACAGGTTAAATTCTTTAGTCACCCAAATCCACTCCTTTTATCCTGCTAAGGTGTGAAGATAATTAATTTTATCTTCAGAGTCCTCTTATGTGATTTAAATCCCTCAAAACTGACTTCCACAGCTAGGTTTCATTCTGAAGCTGGGGCCTTTCACAGTATACGGCATGCTGCTTCCAGGAAGTGAGTAAGCCGTACTTGGCCAGCTGAAGCACGTTTCTGTAGCAGCTGTACAGGGAACTCTCAGCAGCTGTGCGGTAGCGGCTCTTGTATTTAGGTCCCACCGTGTGAATGATGAACCGGGCAGCTAGATTAAATCCTTTTGTCAATTTGGCTTCACCTGTCCGGCAACCTGGGAACAATGGAGCGCACGTAAGTCATGGAGGTGTCAAGAAAAAAAAACAAAGTCAACAGAACAAGGCATGAAACAGAAAAGTAGTAAGAATTTTGAGAAATTTCAATTAAAAATATGGATTGAACACAAACATTTATCTCTGTTCCCAAAATGACAGTGAAGCAATACAATAGGTATAAAAAACAGAGACAAAGAGAATGGGAGAGGGCACGAAGCAGATAGGCATCATCAGAATTTTGGAAGGCAGAAAGTCAGTGGCCTCGAAATAACTCATTTAGCAAGCAGAGAAACCTAACTGCTCGTAGAAATAGGGTCACCAATATGAAGCAAGCTGGTCTGTACTGAAAGGCAGTGTTGGATTCAAGATAAACTGCTTTGATTCAAATCTTGAGTCTTCCACCCTCCTGCTGTGCCACATGGGCAGGTGCTTGGCCTCTCCATGCCTCGTTTTCCTATTTAATGGCAATACTACTGGTACTTACTTCACAGGTCTAAATGAGTTAATACATGCAAAGTACATACATGCATTATCTATTATTCTTATTGTTATTATTATTACAGAACAGTAGAAAGGCTCAAAAAGTGGAAACCTACGTACTTCTAAAAGCTATGACGTGAAGTGGGACTAAAGAGAGGAGGCTGAGTTAAATTTGCATAGAAACAGTCAAATCTGCAACAACCTTTTCCTCAGCCAGCACAGCGAGGTGATGATTTATCACCATAGCAGCAGGAAGGTTTACTCTCTAGAGATGCTGAACTAGAGTTTCTGGACCCCAGAACCTCAGGCATGGCTGAAAAGACGGGATTTAGTTAAAGTGTTACACTCAACAGTGATAGCTCTAGCCCTCTGCTCCTAATTGGCTTCTGAAACACAGACACCCACACTTACACCCCTGAAAGATTCCTTTCCAGGAAACTAAGAGGCCCAAACCAAAGGACTCACAGATTGTGACAACTAAACAACAGGGCTCCTGCTCATCCTCTGCTTCTAGATCCACCAAGCAGTAACTCTTGCCCACGCACACAAAGCTTCCCTTCACTTTCTCAGTTCCTCCCTCATAAATACAATTGGCACACTGACACTCAAGGATCACCAGGAAGCGAGCAAAGCCTCTGGCCACAGGGGCGTCAAAGCAATGCTCAAAAAAGAGAGAATGCAACTCCCAATACCATAATCACTACTGTCAGAGAGGTAAGAGAAGATATAGTATCTCTGAAACAAAACCAGAATGTTGTAAGAAAGAAATATTCAGAGAACAGGAAAAAGTGCTTATACAATTTATAGCCAAGTGAAAAACATGATAGCAGTAACAAAAAGTTCAACTGGTGGGTTAAAGCTAAAGTTAAGGAAATCTTCCAGAAAATAAAAAGCTGGAAAATAAATAATACATGAAAATTGGAGGATTAAACAAGGAGGTACAACATCCAATAGAATTTCTTCAAAGAGAGAACAGAGAATACAGAGGGAAGGAAATTAGGAAAGAAATAAAACAAGAAATTTTCTGGAACTGAAAGATAAGTTTCTAGACCAAGGAGCCCACGGGATACCCAAACCACACCAAGGCACCTCACTATGAAATTGAGAACACCCGAAATAAGACGAGATCATAAAGTTTCCAGAGAAAAAACCAGTAACATACAAAGAATCAGGAATAAGAATAGCATCCGATTTTTTTTTTTTTTTTTTAGCATCCGATTTTTCAAGGGCAATAATAAAAATTGGGAGCAATGCCTTAAAAAACCTGGAAAATGATTAACAACTTAGAGTTTCATTTCCAACCAAACTTCTAATTAAGTATGAAGGTAGAAGATCTCAGCAATTTTGCCCCCATCCATCCTCAGAAATCTCCTGGTAGATTTACTCACAAAAATTAAGGAGTATATCACAGAAGAGAAAGGCATGAGATCTAGAAAATGAGGGATCCAATCCACTAAATAGAAAAAAGGATTTCCTAGGATGTTAACTGTACAACAGGCATAAAGAACAGTCTAGAGAGGAAAGAGGATGGGGGATTCCAGGAGGGACCTTATCAAGAAAAAAATGGAGCTGAAAGATAAACAGAAGTTTTGACTTTACTGAGAGGTTTACACTTAAAGTCTGGGATTGAATCAATAAGTTAATTAATTAGAAAATTAAGTAATCAGATCAATAACTTAGAGGAAAATAATTGTACAAAAAGAACACTAATCAGTTTTGTAATCAGTGGCGAGTAATATTTATACATTCATAATGTTAATGCTGAATGCGGATTTAATAAAAATTTGACAGGCCAATCTGGGAAGGTGGTGAAGAAGGAAGAAAATGTGAGTGTTTTATGTACAGGCAAATGAGGGGAGTGGATGAACAAGAGTTTAATCTTTAATTTCCACAATAAGAAGTAAACAGGGGAAAAAAATCAATACAATAGTTGTAGCATATTATATGGAAACAGAAGGTAAATAAAATAAGGAACTTAAAGGTTTGAAAGTAGATGCCCCTGGAGAACAGAATCAAGGCAGGAAAGGGAAAGGCAGAGAACTGTAGCTTTCCTTTGTACATAAAATTCTTTAACTTTTAAAACCACATATACATTGATCCATGAAAAGCCATAAGCACAAAGTGACACTCAAAAAAGAGAAAGGCTTTTGGAAAACCCTCATTTGGCACCACTTGAGGCAGCTATTAAACCAATTCTTTATTTTGAAAAATGGTAATTAAAAGAAGTAAGCATTTACCCTGCCCTCTTACAGAAACTGTAATCCAGAGTAACCACATGTCAGTTATTGAGGAAAGACTCTACAGGAATGTAACCATGGATATAAGGACAAGTTTTAGAAAAATACAACTTCACAATCTTAATGAAATTACTGACTCAGACAAGGACTATATAAATAGTTGCTAAAACCATTATGTGAACGTGTGACAGAGAACTGGACATTCATAGAGCTTAAATAACCCCATATTGATTACTTTTCAGTCACAAAGGGTAAAACAACTGCATAAATAGAAGAATCAAGTTGTCATCACTCTATAACAGAGAACCATCCTAGTGTTAGTAATGGTTCACTAATGGGTCAATCAGATTTTATATATCTTCCAATACGATACATTAAGTATACAATACAATAATCACCTATGGAATGCTTAAGACAAACCTGATTCCATTAGATATAACTTCTAGGTTATAGGAGATACAAGGGATAAAGCAACAAACCAAATGGCACCTCAGGGTAATGAGATAAATCCAGAAGGTTGGCCATCTTGGAAAACATTTTGGCCTAGTACTCAACAAGTCAGTGTCATAAAAAGGGAACTGAGTTGGATGAAAAAAAATTTTTTTAAGATACAACAATTAGAAGTATGACCCTGGATTGGATATTAGTTTGGACAAACTAGCTGCAGAGGGCATTTCAGGGTCAACTGGAAATTTAAAATATGATTTGGGTATTAGATGAAGTAATTTCTGAAACCAAAGGGTGGGATTCATTTGCTGAAGAAAGCAGAATGCAGAACAGTATGTGTACAATTATCTTATCGTAGGTAAGGACTGTATACATATAATTATTTTATGCTGGTAACAAAATATTTAAGGATGTATGCATATGCCCACATATACCTACAGAAAGATCCAGAAGAATATGTACTATAGGACTAGTACTGGTGATCTTTGTGTGGTGGAAATGTTAAGTTTTCATTTATTTTGTAGCTTCTGTGCATATAATTTCTACAATTTACATTTATTGCTACTGTAAGTAGAAAACAATTATTCAAAAGAAATGATATATATATTAAAAAAATAAAGCAAGCAAGCAAACATGTATTTGGGCAGTCAGTTTGCAGAATCAATCCTGAAGATCTCTGAGGGCAGACTACAGAAACAGAAAAGAATTGCTAAGTGTTCAAGATACTCTGGTTTTGGGAATCCCACCTTTCCTTTAATAATTGTTAACCAAAACTCAGAACTCTAGAGACTAGACTTAGGCTAAGTACTGTTGCATTGCTTCCTCATCTTCCATTTGTTCTCTCTAAACCGATTTCTTCTAACCCAAACCCAAATCCTGACATGATTATGAACAGTTAAAACACAGTCCTGAAAGTATTTTTAATTCCTGTAAAACAAATACAAATTTACTGAGTAAGTTCAAGTTCACTCCAGCCATAACTCTGTCCAGTGCATCTTTTACCCTGACTACATCCTCTGCTAAGGAGCACCTGCTGCAATGATAACCTGAATATACCTGAGTACTAAAGATTAGTTAGGGCTCTTCAACTTCACTTATTTCTCTCTAAATCCCAACATCCACAGTAAGAAACACAAAAGTTGTCTTAATGTTTATAGCAAAGAGTCCTATTCATAAACTTAGCAATCAAAAAATGTAGTATATGTCTTCCCATCCTAGCAAACCTGCGCATTTAATACCAAGTGATGGAACATTTAAGCAGCAAAACTATACAGTGATCCTGATGGGAGAAGAAAGTATTTTTCTCATTTTGCACAAGGAGATACTTACAGTGTTTAATATTTAAGTACTTAATTACATGTATTCTTGCCCAGAAACAAGTAAGCGAATTATCAGATGTTATTCTGACCCTAAGGCCGAACATCATTTATCAATCTCTCTCTTATCACACATTCTTTACCAAAACAACAGCCCCACACAGCTTTAGGTTCATAAAATTCCTAAATTCAAAGACTGGATAGAAGACTGAGATACAAGCACACAAATTTTTTTTTTTTTTTAATTTGGGTATAATACGCCAAATCTGCCCATTCCATTTTTAGGAAGCTCTATTTCTTAGAAAATTTTCTCTAAATGAACTGAAATGAAGTTTTATGTATCTTCCCACCAAGGATTCTAGGAACACAATGAAATTATGTCTCCACTCTCTTCAGTATGAAACTTTTTCAAATGTTTGGGGAATACAATCATGTTTCCCTCAAATCTTCTCTGTGCCAACCCTAGCCCTTTAAACTATACCTTCAAATGATATGGTTTCCACAGTGTATACCATGCTCATCATTTTCCTTTAGGTGTCCCCCAGTTTATCATCACTCTTAAAAAGTAGTAATAAAAATAAGATGAATACTGACTGTATACTACAGGTCCTACCAAGACAGAATAAAGGACAGACATTCTTGACTCTGATGCTATACTTCTTCCCCCCACCCCCACCAGCTCTATTGAGGCATAATCAACACATAACACTGTATAAGTTTAAAGTGTATAACTTGATAATTTAAGTATACATTGAGAAGTAATTACCACAATAAGGTCAGTTAACACATCTACCACCTAAAATAACTACCTTTTTCTTTTAACAAGAATATTTAAGATCTACTTTCTTAGCAACTTTCAAGTATATAACACAGTATTGTTAATTATAATCACCAAGTTGTACATTATATCCTCAGAATTTAATCATGTTATAGCTGGAAATTTGTTTCCTTTGACCAACATCTCATTTCCCTTACTCTCCGGCAACCACTATTCTCCTGTTTCTATGACTTCAGCTTTTTTTAGGTTCCACATATAAGTGAGGTCATGTAATATTTGTCTGTCTTATTTCACTTAGCATACGTAATACCATCAAGTACTATGCATGTTGTCACAAATGACAGGACTTCCTTCTTTCTTATGGCTGAATAATATCCCATTGTGTGTATGTGTATTTTATACCATATAATGTGTACACACTTGTGTATGTGTGTGTATATATATACACACACACATATGTGTAGATAAATGAATAAAGAAAATGTGTTTGATCCTTTTAATGTACTGTTGAATTTGGTTTGCTAGTATTCTGTTGAAAATTTTTGCATACACGTTCATCAGGCATATAGGACTGTAGTTTTCTTGCAGTGTTTTTACCTGGCTTTGGTATTAGGGTAATGCTAGTTTTGTAAAATGAGTTTAGAAGTGTTCTTTCCTCTTCAATTCTTGGAAAAATTTGAGGAGAATTGTTATTCTTTTTAAATGTATGATAGAATTCACCAGTGAAACCCTCAAGTCTTAGGCTTATCTTTGTTGGGAGGCTTTTGATTACTGATTCAATCTCCTCACTCCTTTTGGTCTGTTTAGATTTTGTTTCTTCACGATTTAGTCTTGGCAGGCTGTATGTTTCCAGGAATTTATCCATTTCTTCTAGGTTATCCAATATGTTGGCATATAATTGTTCACAGCAGTCTCCCATGATCCTTTGTATTTCTGTGGTGTCAGCTGTAATAATATCTCATTCATTTATACTTTTATTTGACTGCTTTCTTCTGGTTAGTCTAGCTAAAGGTCTATCAATTTTATCTTTTTTAAAATCAACTTTTTCGGGCGCCTGGGTGGCTCAGTTGGTTAAGTGACTGCCTTCGGCTCAGGTCATGATCCTGCAGTCCCGGGATCGAGTCCCACATCGGGCTCCCTGCTCGGCAGGGAGTCTGCTTCTCCCTCTCCCACTCCCCGTTTGTGTTCCCTCTCTCGCTGTGTTTTTCTCTGTCAAATAAATAAATAAAATCTTTAAAAAATAAAAAAAAATAAAAAATAAAATAAAATCAACTTTTTCATTGATTTTTTTTACGAATTCTTTCTAGTCTCTATTTTATTAAATTTCTGCTCTAGATTTTATTATTTCCTACCCTCTGTTAATTCTGGGCTTACATTATTCTTCATTTTCTAATTCCTTGAGGTTTAAAGTTAGGATGTTTATTTGAGACCTTTCTTTTCTCTTAATATGTGGGCATTAATTGCTATGAATTTCTGTCTTAGAACTGTTTTTGTTGCATCCCATAAATTTTGGTATATTGTATTTTCATTTTTTTTGAGATACTTTCTGATTTTCCTTTTGATTTCTTCTTGACCCACTGATTGTTCAGGAATGTATTAATTTCTATGTACTTGTGAATTTTTAAAATTTTCCTTCTATTACTGATTTCTAGTTTCACACCATTGTGGTCAGAGAAAATACCTGATATGATATCAATCTTCTTAAATTTGATAGGTGGCCCAATATATGATCTATCCTGGAGAATGTTCTGTGTGCGCCTGAGAAAAATGTGTATTTGGTGTTGTTGGATGGAATGTTCTGTATATGTCTATTAGGTCCATTTGGTCTATAGTATAATTCAGGCCCTCTGTTTCCTTATTAATTTTGTCTGGATGATCTATCCAGTGTTGAAAAGTGGTATTCTGTGGTCCCCAAGTATTACTGTATTGCTGTCTGTTTCTCCATTTAGGTCAATTAATATTACTTTAAATATTTATTTAGGTGCTTCAATGTTAGGTACATACATATTTACAACTGTTACATCCCTTTGATGAACTGACCCCTTCATTACCATATAGTTACCTTCTCTACCTCTTGTGACCAATTTTGACTGAAAGTATATTTTACCTGGCGTAAGTATAGCCACTCCTGCTCTCTTTTGGTTTCCATTTGCACAGAATATCTTTTACCATCCTTTCACTTTCAGCCTATGCGTGTCATTAAAAAGCTAAAGTGAATCTCTTATAGACACTATACTGTTGGATCTGTTTTTTTTAATCCAACAACCACTCTGTGTCTTTTGACTGGAGAATTTAGTCCTTTTATGCTTAAAGTAATTATTGCTAGGTAAAGAATTACTATGGCCCTTTTGTTAATTGCTTCCTGGGTTTTTTTTTTTTTTTTTTTTTAAGTTCCTTTGTTCCTCTCTTGCGGTCTTCCTTTGTGATTTGCTTTTCTTACTGGTATGCTTTAATTTCTTTCTCTTTATCTTTTGTATATCTATTAAAGGTTTTTTTCTTTGTGGATACCATTAGGCTTACATAAAACATCTTATATACATAATAGTCTATTTTAAGCTGATAACAAATTACCTTCCTCTATGATGCTGTATTTCTAGTGATATAATCTGATGTTAGTGTTCTCAGTAGAAATGAGACATTATCACCGCTGAGTCTAGTTAGTTAAAATCCCAGAAAATTTCTAGTCATTCATCTGCTACTTAAAGGATGCCTCCACTATTCTTGTTACAGAACACATGGAGACCAATAAGACATACAGTCTCTGTCCTCATGGAGGCCAAAGTTTAATGGGAACATTGTCATCAGGTAAACAATTTATGAAATTACAATTGTGATAAGAGCCCTAAAAAGAAGTACTACAGGCTAGGAGCATATATCATGGGGAGACTGGCCAATTCTGAAGTAAACAGAACAGTGCTTTGAGGAAGAGATATAAGCAAAGACTTAAGAATAAGAGTTAAAAACTGAGAGAAAGAGCAAAGTATATGCGAAATTGAAAAGGAGCTAAACATAGCAACTGGAGATCAGTTTGGTTCAATGTTAAGGAAGGGAAAAGGGGCTGTGAAAGGAGCCTGGAGGCAAGTGACTGAGACCTTGCAAGTCCTTGGGGAATCAGCTTAAGGAGTTTGCATTTTAAGTGTAATGGGAGGGCTACGTGGTTCAAAGCAGAGAAGCAATAAGAAGGGATTTACAATTTAAAAAGCAATGCTTCCTGTATATGGAAAAGAGATTTAGGTAAAGAAGAATGACCAGCTGAAAGGGAAGCCATGGCTATAGTCCACAGAGGGGATGATGGCACGATAGGCAAATTTGGAGCCAGTGGTGATAAAGAGATTCAAGATACATTTATGGCTTGATGACAAACTTTATGTGGCAGATAAGGAGGAGGAAAGCGTTAACCCTGAAGCTTTTTGCATGAAAAATGAAAAATGGACTGAATGATAATGCCATTTTACCAACAGTAAATACTTTCTTATATAATAAGGGTTGTCAAACTGGGCTTCCCCATCCTGAATTTGGATAATTAAGGTTTTAAACTTATTGCAAGACTTTTATATTCATCCTTGTCAATTTTTTTTTTTTTTTTTTTTGGCTCATACTTCCAGTCAGTTCAGAATATTTAAAATTCTTTGGTCTAACACCCAAAATCTCCTTATTAACTCCTCTCAGCTTTCTATCACACAGAAAATTTGGGAAGTCACACTTTGTAATCACTTATGAAGTTGTTACTGAAGATGCCCGCAGGTTGGCACTGACTTATCAAACAACTGAGGCCTATAGCTAACGCTGCAATTACACTAAACACTTAGAATGTGCCTAGCGCTTAATGTTCATTATTTAATTTGGTTTTCATGATATTGTTTCCATCCTCAAATACTGAGCCCTTTTATGTGTAGGAAACTGCCCATTTTAGAGAGAAGGAAACTCAGGCCCAGAGGTGAAGTTAATTGGTTTTACATTACACCGTTAGTGAAGGGCAGAGTTATAACGTGCACTCCTGCTCAGAGGCTCTCAAACACATGCTGTTAAATTCTGAGGTTTCATTTGTATCCTTGTATTAAATTTTATTACTTCCTTTTTCTTATCCCCAAGTCCAGCTCTAAGGTATGAGAATACACACACACACATACACACGCACAGGCCATAAGGAATTTTTCCAGACAAGCTTCTCTATTACCTTTATCAAAGAACTTCTCAGTATTATCTGTACTACATTTCCTAATTTCTCCATGTTCTTCATGGTATCATGTTTTTAGGTTGAGGGCTTTTTTTTCCCTCCTTCTGCCATCATAGAGTTCAGCTTCTTGATCAGATAATGTAATTCTTCTCTATCCCCTCTTTCATAGAGTCAGCATTATTATGTATTCCTGTTCAAATTCTAATATCCTTATTAGGTTAGAAACCAGTTTTCATTGTTAAATGGTAGAGGTCAAAGAAATCAAGATTTTATACAGGTGAGATTTGTTGTTTACATTTTAAGAAACATTGCTGTATTTCATAAATACTTCTTATAAAATGGGATGACTGAATTTCACAATATTCTATTTGGGCTCAAATAACAGTAACCTGGTTTGTCAGGTTGGTAATTTAAGAAAATGAATGCAGATAAAGTAAATAAGATGCTGAACTAATAGAACTCTTCCTGTCCCCATTTCCAATGAAATATTCTCAGAAGAATGTTCTGGTTAAGAAAAAAGGAGCAAGTACAAAATTAATTGAGAATATATTTTGCTCTTACAATGCATTTTGGTTTTATCAATAAGTTAATTACGTTTCCAAAGTGCAACAACTGCCTTCCACGAGGTATATGAAAAATTCTCTATCAATATCAAATCATGATAAAATTTTTCAGTTTAGAGAAAGGATAAGTTGTTTCACAAGGCTTATTAGTCCAAGAAAAATATACAGCCAAGAAAACACTACCAAAGATTTAACTGGCTATAGTGGTTGTCATTTTCAAATTCGAGAACATGACAGGAGTTTACTGAGAGTAAAGTCTCAGTGTTCTGCTTCTAACACAATGTGGGGTTTTCAAAAGCTGTGTTTATGAAGTTTAAACAATAACAAAACAGCTACATCTACTTAGTATTCTCACTAAAAGCAAAATATGCTTCTTCAAATATCAAAAATAAACGTTTCCTAAGCAATAATATACCTAGGAAACCTCACTCACCCTTAAGTTTCTGGAGGTCCTCCTTCAAATCAGGTCCTGCAAGCATGAAGATACTCTCTGACACAGGGTTCTTATCTGTAAGATTTTCATTGCTGGTATTCACAATGGCTGTACAGTTCAGTAATGCCACATCTCCTTTCCTGAGGAAATGATAAACAAATGAACAAGTGGGGAAGAGGAGGGAGATAAGAAAGCTAACTGCTAATTCTTTCAAAATATTCTATCCTCACTCCCCTTACAACGTTGGTTTGGTAGCTCACAAGCTTAAGCAACAGTAGAAAAGTAGTTCTGGACTCAGGAAGACTAATCTGGCATCTTAGAACTTCAGTGCAAATGCTACAACCCTGAAACCCACAGAACCCTCACGTTACTCCTTTGCTTCTGCATTTCTCTTTCACTGTAATAGAATGCTTATATAGCTAAAAGTGGTTGGTTTCAAGAGTTTACCACAGCAGCATTATTTATGATAGCCAGAAAGTGTCAACTACCCAAATGTCTATCAACTAATGAATTGATAAAGTGATAAATGTGATAGGTATATCCATACAATGGAATATTACTTGGCCATAGAAAGGAATGAAGTACTGATTCACACTCCAACATGGATGAACCTTCAAAATGTTACACTAAGTCAAAATTGATTCCATTTACATGAAATGTCCAGAATATACAAATCTATACACAGAGAAAGTAGATTAGTGGTTGGCTACAGCTGAGAGATGGGTGAAATGGGGAATGACTGCTAGTGGGAACAGGACTTTGGGGTGATGAAAATGTTCTAAAATTGACTGTGGCGATGGTCATACAACTTCATAAATATACGAAAAATTATGGACTTATACAATTTAAACAGGTGAATTGTGTGATATATGAATTATACCTCAATAAAGCTTTTTTTTTTTAAAGGTATTACTACTAATAGTAATATCTTGATTGTGGTGATCAAAGTGAGAGAGCAGGTTCATGGATACATACATGTCAAAATTCACCAAACTGTACACTTTAAAAATGTGCAGTTTATTGTTATGTCAACAATACCTCAATAAAACGTAAGTATAAGCAAAATAATATATCAACAATGCTAGGGCTTACAAAGAAGAGTTTTGAAGAAATTATGGGAAAAAAAAGTTTAGAAGAAATTATCAGAGTGTTATTACATCATGATATGATTTAATCAAAGAATTACCAAAGAACCACTTTCCCATTGATATTCTTATTGTAAAGAAAAGGTGATCTAATAGTGTTTTCCTGAAACGTTTCAGCTGCAGTATCAGAAGTATCTAATTCATCTTCCCATGAGTCGCCCCAGCTTCGTAGTGTATCCACATCCACAAACTGGGAAGGTGCACCCAAGGGATCCATGGAATGGGAACTTCAGCTTGTCTTTCCCCAAATTCCTCAGCAATTCAATATTCACGGCAGACTTTAGCTTAAAAGAAAAGAAAGAACTGTTTTAATAGAGAAGTACAGATACTATTTTACGTCTTAGATCAAAAAAACAAATCTCTACTGTGAAATGCTCTAATAGGACATTGTATGATTAGTCACTTAAAATACTCCATAAAAACCAATATGTAACAAAGAATTGCAGTAGCTTCTCTAAAACAGGAAGAAAGGGAGATTATTTCAGCACAAATTCTTTTCAAAGAATCACAGCCATTAAAATAACCACATGGCCCACCAGTTCTACTTCCCATAAACACAGGACAATTCATTCAACATTCACTGAATGTCTGCTATTGGGGGAGGGGAGCTTGCTAGGTGCTGCAACAGATATAAAGATAAATAATATGGACAATTTAAAGAGTTCAATCAAAAAAAGTAAAGAGTTCAGTCAAATAATAATACGGAGATAAGATCTTACTCAATGATAACTGAGTAAGACAAAATGAGAAGCAGGGAGGTTCCTGCAATCAAGTAGTAAGAGACAATAAAAGTTTAAATTTAGTGGGAGAAGCCGATGGAGAAGAAGGCATGGATTTGAGAGGCAACATATAAAGGGAGAATTAACAGGATTAGACAATTTATAAGATGTGGCATGAGACACTGATGTAGTAGGATATTGGCTGTACGGAAATACAGAAATTAGAAGAGGAGGGTGATAGGAAGACACACAGTATCAAGTATTACAAAGAGAAGTAAGGATATTTAATTTGCCAAGAAGTCAGATAGCTGTTTCAGTAAAATGTAGATTCATTCATTCACAAATCTTTGTAAGCATCTATTATGTGTCAGGTACTGTTCTAGGCACTGGGGATACACTGGTGAATAAGACAGAGCAAGTCCGTGCACTTACTGAGCTAATGTTTCCTGGAGAGGAGATGATAAACAATAACCAAACAAGCAAGCAGGTATCCAACAGAATGACTGGAAGCAGTAAGTATTATGAGAAAAAAGGTGCTATTTGAGTAGAGAGCTAAACAAAGTGAGAGATCAGGCCATATGAAGCCCTGCAGAGTGTTTCAGACAGAGGAAATAGTAAGAGAAAAGGCCCAAAGGGCAGGAAGGAGCTTGGTGTATCCCAGGAAGGGCGAGGAAACTGATCTGGATAGAACAGAATAAGCTAGGTAATGAGTGGTAGGTGATGAGGTTGATGGGAGAGGGAAAGGCTGGATGATGCAGTGTGTAAGCCCTGATAAGAAGGTTTGGTCTTATTGTAAATATGGGGGGAAGCTGTTACAGGATCTTGATAGGGGGAATGACTTAATATAAATAACACTTGGTCAGATTACTCTAGCTACAGTGAAATCCAGTAGGGGTGAGAGTACAACCAGAGATGTGCAGAAAATGACTGTAGATTTAGGTGAGACGGTGACGAAGGTGAGGAGAAATGGTTGGATTTGGAATGTATTTTGAAGGTAGAGTCAACAAGACTTGCTAAATGAATATGAATGGTGAGGGAAAAGAACAGAATCAAAGGTAAGGTAACTCCTAGATTTCTTGCTTGAGCAACTGAGTAGATGCTAATTCTATTTACAGGGAAGGGGGAGGCTGGAGTAGGCTGTGCGGCACAGTGACAATCAAGGTCATTCTTCCTCCTGTGTTTTTGCATGTGTGAAGTTTGAGATGCCCCTCATTTGGCCAAGTATTGATGTCAGACATGCAATTGGCTATATGAGGCTAGAGCTCAGAGGAGAGGTCGGGCCACACACATAAATATGGAAGACTCAGCCTTTGGGTGGTATTTAAGGCTACGGGAACTGGATATGATTACCAAGAGACACAATGCAAGTGGAGAAAAGAGACTGGAGGGCTGAGTCCTAAGGCAAAACTTACAGGCTGGAAAAGAGGACAAGTCAAAAAAAAATGAGCTAAAGAGGACTGATAAGACAGGAAGTAACACCAGGAAAGTATGGCAGCCTAAAAGCAAAGTGAAGAAAGTATTTTGAGCAGTGCTTGAGAAGGATCAGTAAATGCTACTGAAATGTTGAGTAACAGGACTGTCGATTGATCAGTGTGGGTTTGCTAAGGTAGAGATCATCACAGGTAACACCGAGCAGACAGACGATCAGGAATGAAAGCTGGCATGTGAACTTCCTGTTAAGAGAAGTTTTTCTGTGTGATCCTGTCTGTTGTTAGAGGCAAGGAGAACAAATACACCTTTCTACATCTAATTCCTTGGTGTTTCTTGCTGAGAAATGTGAGATACTAAGTGGAATGAACCATGGATCAGGCACAATATGTTAATTCCTACACCAGCACCGTGCAGTAGGAAATGTGATCATTTATTTAACAATTTCTGAAAGGCCTTAGAAATTATACCATGATAAAACTGTATAAGTGGATTATTCTTATTTGATACAAAAAAACTCTTTTGAAATTATTTTGAAATAAAGAAACTAATTTTATCTAGAAGTTGGTGTTTAGTCCATCCAATTGGCCTTTGAAACTAGAGGCAACCACGAGATCTGTTGATTTGTTAAAAAGTATTCAAACCTGAGCTGGACAAGCTGAATAGAGGACAGATAGAGACTACATTCATTTTTCATGGCTAAACTGCCTGAAGCTCAATGGAATGACACTTCACAGAAATTCATACTTTAAAAAATTATTCACAGATTTTTGAGGACAATGACTCATGCTAAAACTTTAAAAAAATATATTTTATTTATTTATTTGAGAGAGAGAGAGCATGAGAGACAGAGCACGAGCAGGGGGGAAGGGCAGAGGGAGAAGGAGAAACAGATTCCTGCTGAGGAGGGAGCCCGATGCGGAACTCAATCCCAGCACCCTGGGATCATGACCTGAGCCGAAGGCAGACGCTTAAACAACTGAGCCACCCAGGCACCCCATGTTAAAACTTTTTAACTATAATATAAAAAATTCCATTAAACATTAAATTTTGTTTTCATTTTGCAAACTCAAGTGCTAACTTTCAGGACAAAATTACTTTTTTAAATAACTTTTCTAAGTAATACTCACAGGACATTTAAGAAAAAAAAGTTAAGAAAGGAAAAACTCCCAAATTTTAATAGAGTTCCTATCTTTTTTCTATGATAGGTGAAATCATACTGTAGGTACAATTTTGAATCCGGCTTCTTTAGTATTTTGAGATAAATATTTCCACATGCAATTATACTGTGGGAGAGAGGAAGGGTGGTGCAATGTGAGAGCTGGGGTTCTGTTATCAGCAGGCCTAAGTTTAGGTCTAGGACCTAAAAGCTAGGTTATCCTTGACTATAAGCCAGGGTTTCCTTATTTCAAAAATAAGAATAATACACTCCTAGGGTTATTGTGAGGATTAAGTGATATAATCTGGCACAAAGCAAAACACAATAAAAGTTGTTATAGCTTTCTCAGAGCCAATGTGGAAGTCACCTACACCGCTGTTGAGATAAAGGTATGTCTCCGTGTATGACAGAGACTAGAACACTTGCTGTCAAAGACTCTAATGAGCACCAAAAACCAAACACAAATTGCTGAATTAAGATACAGTTATTTATCTCAATGTCTGCCCTTGAAATGACTTGTTAATCCCTAATACCTAGATCAATCCAACATCTGTTTTCTCTAATTCTGCTCTTATGCGACTAGGGAAAAAAAAAAACCAATCAGTAATTATCCTGTCTGCTGCCAAGACAAATGCATGTTTTTCAATGTCAGCTGGGCCCTCCATCAACACCATTAGGAAACTGTTTTAAGAATTCTTGGGTGACTCTCTATGCTATACATATAGCATCTGTGGTTAACATCCTCCAAGATGTCCTTCAATGATACCTGCTTCCTGATATCTATGCCCCTGTATAGCTGCCTCCTACAGAGAATAGGGCTGACCCATGTAACCAACAGGATACTGCAGAAATGACAGTATATGACTTCCAAGGATGAGTCATAAAAGATATTGTGCTCTTTCTTGGAGTGCTTGCTCTGGGGAAATTAGCTCACATGATGTGGGACACTCAAGCAGCCCATGAGAGGTCCCCATGGGAAGAACCTGAGGGTTCCTGCCAACAACCAGCATCAATGCCCAGGCAGGTGAAGGAATCACCTTGGATCTTCCAGCCTTAGTTGGGCTTCAAATGACTTCAGCCCAGCTGATATCCTGACTGCAACCTCATGAGAAACCCTCATGAGCCAGAACCACAAAACTAAGCTGCTACCGAATTCCTGACCCATAGAAATTGCAAGATAATAAATGCTTATTTGTTCCACGCATTCATTTATTCAAGCATTATTAGGTACGGAGACTCTAATGGAAGAAACAGACTCATAAAAATCACACAAATATACATAATCACAGAAATAAATACATAGTTAAAATCTGTGAGAAGTGTTCTGTAAAGAAGAACAAGGTGGAAACTTAATTTAGATTTGGAGAAGCAGAGAATGTCTCTTCCACAAAGTGACAGTTAAGACCAAAAGTAGAAGAGTTTTACAGAGGTAAGAGCACATCTGGGAGCCACACTTTAAACCTGCCAAACTGCCTTCATTTACGCATTTTACTCCACTTCACCAGCTCTCTTATAAGAGAATGTTGTAACTCTCCCTTCACTATATCTACTCTCTCCTTCCCCTTGCTTCTCCTATTCTCAAAAAACTCTCCTACCCCATTTCTTCTTCAGACACCAATGAAAACTCCTCATTCCACCATTTAACATTAAAGCATAATTTGTTTTGCAGCTCTATTTCCTTTTCTCCCATTTATTCAACCTACTGCAGTTTTGCTTCCATCTGTTAACAATGCTGAAACTGCTCTTTCAATGTCTAGCAATGATTGACCAAATGTCCAAATGTCAAATCCAGGAACTAATCAAATTTTAGTTGCATTAACTACTGATCATTCTTTCTCTGAAATTCTATTATCTTCTTTGACAGTACACTACTGGTGGTTCTCCTGTATCTCTAATCACATCTTGTCTGCATAATTTGTGGGCCCTTCTTCCCAGATCTTAAAAGTCATTGTGACCCATAAGATATTGGGTACTTAATGAGTAATAAATACAGTTCAGGGCTCTCGAAGTTTAATGGCATTATATAGAAAGTGTCATGACATTTAATAAAGGGAAAATTCTTTTTCAGCTCCATCTATAAGCTGAAATTGATTCTTCTCACCAAAAAGAGATTTAAATCTCCCCTCGTCTCCAACACAGCAAAGCCAAGCTAGGCAGGAAAATTTGATCTCTGATGCTTAAGGTATAGTGGTTCTTAACATTCTTGGGGTCACAGACCCTTTGAGAATCACCTAAGAGGTCAGGACCTTTTTACCATCCAAAATGTGAGCACATGATGAGCTCATACAAGCAGTTACAAATAAATTTGAGAAGGTTCCCAGACTCAGATTAAGAATCCCAATGATAGAAAGAAAACAGAGTGCTCAGGTGAGGGAGGGGGGAAAAGCTACAGTAATCTATAGCTAAAGCAAGACTTTCCACTGAATATCAGTTAATCAGTTCTGTACTTTGAACAGGTTCAAAAGCAAACACTAAACCTTAGTATTAAAGGCTCCTGAGACAAGACATCTATGTCCAAGATCAAAAAATCTACATGAGACAATCAGAAGATTCCAGAATAGATCATATCTATTTCCTTAGCCATACTATGTTAAGGGTTACCTTCAGTATCTTCATGATTGAAGACCTAAAGACAAAAAGAACTCTCTATATATCCTTTATAATCCAAACCCGTAATGAGTATAAACCATTCTCATTACCCTGCGGTTTGTCTTTTTTCTCAAATATTGTAAACATTTAGGTTAAGTACTCATTTTTTTTTTTTTTTTAATAAATCTCTCAGTCTTTTAGTTTAAGAAGTCCTCTAGGGGCGCCTGCGTGGCTCAGTCGTTAAGCGTCTGCCTTCAGCTCAGGTCATGATCCCAGCGTCCTGGAATCTAGCCCCGCATAGGGCTCCCTGCTCAGCAGAGAGCCTGCTTCTCCCTCTCCCACTCCCCCTGCTGGTGTTCCCTCTCTCATTGTGTCTCTGTCAAATAAATAAAATCTTTAAAAAAATAAAAAATAAAAAAAGAAGTCCTCTAAATAATTCTTTATATGAATAATTGGATTGGCTAGAGAGGTTAGATTTTTATTGTTCAAGACTAAGCAGAGTCAGACAGAATACCCTGGATCACGGTCTCAGTATAACCTGGTTTTTGTTTGGATAAAAAGAAAATGGTATCATTTAATAGAAAAGCAGGAACTTTAAATCTGTTTGCTTGTTCTTCAAAATGCTTACATTGGTTAGACAGGCCTGGATAAAAGTATAAAGAGATAAATTACAGGTTTACCATTCTTTATGCCGTGTATTTCAATATTTAAAACTTCAGGGCACATTAGATATTTATGTATAATACTCCATCCCAACATCAAATCTATTATAATATTTAAAAATCATCCTATGCAAATGGAAATAACCTTTTTTAAAGTTACTTAGGTGGAAAAAACAAATTGAAGCAGCTAGATATGTCAACAATAAATACAGTAAAACAAAAATATTTCTAAGCAATATCAATGGTCTAGGTCAAATTTAACACGGTCATTCAAGAACATCCAGAGCACAGGCCCCAATGGTGAGTCTGTAGTACCACCTTCATATTAAAAGAAGTTTACTACGTCTTAATTATAAGTATTAATAAATTGAACAATTTGAAACTTAAATTAGAAATTAGGGTTATACTTTTTAAAAACTGTATGGTTTGGGAATTTTATAAGATGCATTATCTTGGTACATAGGTGCTCTTACACCAACTCTTATTAAAATTATTTTTTCCATTTGTGATTGTCCCTTCCCATAATATTTCATAACATTAAAAGGAATTTTTTTAAGTAAAATCATGACTCATTCAAATATAAAAACAAAAATGTGTTCAACATTTTATTTAACTCAGAGAGAACCCGTCAGGTGACAGATAAAAGGAATCCCAAAATTGAACACATTAATAGATCAGAAATACTGAAATGAATGTACAAGAAGGCAACTTCCACTGAATCTCTAAGAGGACAGAATCTGCACGTCTATAGACAAAAAATATTTAGTACTGACATTAGTTATCTATAGTTCACAGAGTTGTAAAATTGCTTTCTTGGAACAGCTTTCTAGATAGAATCTAGATTATGCAGTTTTCTACTGAAGCACACGTTTTTTCCCTATATTAATATAATGCACATCTCCTATGGGAGATATTAACCATACACACCCACCTAAACGCTCCCTTCCTCAGGAAACTTACTGAAACAATAGTCTGTTGCCACAATTTCCTCCCTTCCCATTCATCCAACCCACAGTAATCTTGTTTCAAAACACCTACATCTACCTACAGTCTCATCATATCCATTCGCTACTACTGCAATTTTCTTGACTATGGAAGACTGGCTGCACGTCTTAAGAACTCAAGAAACGAGAAAAAAAAGAAAAGAAAAACTCAAGAAACGTCTGAAAATAACGAGATAATTTAGATAAAAGTCTAATTTCTAGGTTGGCTGCAGATATCTTGCTCAATAATTGAAGGCAGAGGCTTATTTCTTTTGTACAGCTATATGTTAGCTTTAATTTTCCACAACTACAGACATCGGAACTCATTTTTGAACATTTCCATGCAGCCCAAGAATAGAAGCGGACAGAGCTGCAAGAGAGAAAAGCTAATTTCTACCTGGTGACAGAGCACCTAAACCTCAATTACCAAGGAAGGAGGAGTCAGCCCTGGTCACTTCCCCCTCAAGTGGCCAGGGAGCGGAAACACAAAGCCAGACCAATGTCACTCCAGGGACTGCGGGGATCCAGACGACTCAGCATCTTGGGCTTAGCGCCTTACCCAGCCCTGACTCGAGCTGCTCTCAGTTTGTGGCACGGCGGGTCCACACGCGCGGCAACATAAACTCAACCCTGGGACTGTAACCCGCAAAGGTCCCAGCCGCCCTATCCCGCCTGCATCAGGGCGCGTGCCTTCCTAGTGACTACAGCACCACTGTCCCTGGTGCCCAGGTCCGCCTACCCTCTCTCTTCTCTTCGATAAGTCGTCCCCGATAGCGCCGCGGGCCAGAGGAGCCCGACTAACCTCTGGGGAAGAAGCGGCAGGCTCATTCTTCCAGAGAGCGGACAGCACTAACCCTCTCTGTCCGCACCCTCAGTCCGGGCCGAGTCCGAGAGCCTCCCGCCGCGCCCCCACCCCGCTCCACCCCGCCTTCCCTCCCGGCCCCGGTCCCAGTCCCACTTCTTACAGCACTCCGGCGGTCCCATCCGGGCGGCAGCAGGGCGGGTTAAGCTCCTCGTAGAAAGCGTCAGAGCGGCATCCCCGGACACCCCTGGCCAGGAGCTCGACGGTCAGGCGAGTCAAAGTCCCAGGAGCCTGGAGCGACCAGCTGCAAGAGCTTTGAGTGGCGAAACATTGACTTCCGCTACCGGCGGGTCCTCACCAACCAGAGACCGCCTACGTCACTTCCTCCTCGAAGGCAAAAGGAACGCCGGGCGGAAGTGGGTCCCGACGCGGACCCGGAAGGGGTTCGTCCCGGGGGCGGGTCCAGGAGGCTCGGAACCTCGTGGAGGCCGAGGTAAGGGCTGTAGGAGCACGGCGTTCGATCGCCTTTGCTTGCGGCTCAGAGTTAGTGGCGTAGTCCTGGCTGAGGCCCCCGTGGCGCCAGCAGCAGAGGAGGCGGGGGCATTTGCGGCCGGTTGCTAGGGTGGCGACTGGGAACCTACCGTCCCCCGTGGCCGCCCGCAAACGCCGGGGGCTGGTGCGTGCACCGTGTCTCCCGAGGATGCTCAGGCAGCATGATCGGTGCGCGGAGCACCCCCTCACTCTGTCCTGACTGAAGACTCGGGTTAGGGACGTCTGACAGGTCTGTTACTACGCCCCAGCCCCTCAGTGCATCATAGATACAACATGTTCTCGGGCTCCGTAGGTATTGGAAGCAGGGATGGTAGGTCGCGGAAGAAGGTAAGGTCGTGACCTCTCTCCAAAAGGCGTTCAGATCTGTGCACGTGAGACACAAATGACTAGTGCCAAGTTGTATGGAAGATACCTTAAATATTGAGGCAATAGAAAAGGCTGCGAGAATGGTCCAGCCTCGCAGGAAGTGGGCCTCAGAGGATAACACCGATTTAATAAGATAGGTTGACATGACAGTGCACGTTATTGTAGGTGAGAGGAACAATACGAAGAAAGCAAGGTGGCAGGACAAAGGAAGGAAACCAACGAACCTGACAAGAACCCAGTGATAAAGAGCTGGAACAGAAAGTGGAAAGAGAGAAAAGAATCCTACTTCAGAAAACCGATGAATTAGGTGGAAGTTTCTGACAAAAGAGAGGACAGAGGCAAAGAAGCAGTTTAGCTTAGTGGTTAAAAGAAGAAATTTTGGAATTTGACTGTATTGGAACCTGGCTTTGGCACTTAAAACTGGGTATATGATTTTGGGCTAGTTATTGCACATCTCTTTGCTTAGTTTTCTTGTCTGTAAAATGGAGGTAAGAAAAGCGCCTACTTTGTAAGGTTATTGTGAAGAATTTATTTTTTATTTTTTTTTAAAGATTTTATTTATTTATTCATGAGAGACAGAGAGAGAGAGGCAGAGGCAGAAGCAGGCTCCCAAGGAGCAGAGAGCCTGATGCGGGACTCGATCCCAGGACCCTGGGATCATGACCTGAGCCGAAGGCAGACGCCCAACCATCTGAGCCACCCAGGCGCCCTATTGTGAAGAATTTTTTATCCTTATATTTACAATATTCTAGATGCTTTTCACTTTTTTAATTTATTTTTAAAGATTTTATTTATTTATTTTGACACAGAGAGAGAGACAGCGAGAGAGCGAGCACAAGCAGGGGGAGTGGCAGGCAGATGGAGAAGCAGGCTCCCTGCTGAGCAAGGAGCCCGATGTGGGACTCAATCCCAGGACCCTGGGATCATGACCTGAGCCGAAGGCAGATGCTTTACGACTGAGCCACCCAGGTGCCCCTCTAGATGCTTTTTAAAAAATATTTATTTTAGAGAGAGCATGAGCAGGGGGAGGGGCAGAGGGAGAGAATTTCAAGCAGACTCCCCGCTGCGCACAGAGCCTGCTTTGGGGCTCAATCTGATGACGCTGAGATCATGACCCCAATGGTAATAAGAGTCCGGGGCTCAATGGACTGAGCCACCCAGGCGCCCCTAGATGCTTCTCTTAAGTGCTTTGCACATGTTAACCCTTTTAGTTAACTCAGTTGCTATTTGTAATTAAACAACTGCATACGTTTACTCAGGTGTATACATTGAATAAGTTGCCATATAGTAAGTGCTCTGTAAGTCTTGGCTCCTCTAATAATATTTTTTATTAATGAGCCAAAGTTTGCTACAAGGCTTATGAGCCTGAATGGCAAAGGGGATTGTGTATCTTAGAATAAGAAAAAAAATGAGGGGTTCAGGAAGCGAGGTAGGTTCGGTTTTACCCATGTTCGATATGATGCTGCAAGGTATTTGAATGGGTATCTCATGAAAGTTTTTGGAACTCTTATCATTGGTATTCGTGTACATGAACAGGACGGAAATAGAGATGTAGGTGTCCCTAGGCCTAGGTATGCAATATGAAGTCTCCAAGGAAAATACTGTGGAAAGAATTGATAGATGGCCAAAGACTATCAAGAGGAACAACTATAGTTAAGGGGCTGGAGGAGTAAGGAATAGGGAAGAGTTGATGAAATGGCCTAGGCTAACAGCGTTATCACCATGTTAATATTCTTTCCTTGATTTTTAACTGGCTTTTGTTGGTTCTTAGGTGAGGAAAAATGAATGGTTACTAAAAGAAAATATTAAAGAGATTAGGCATTGAATATTTGTTTGTTAAGATAGGCTAAAACCAAGTGTAATCAGAAATGGACCCTGTAGAATTAAACCAAAAGTAAAAACCAACAACAAAAATCAGCTTCCCAAAAAAAGGGTGTATTTGCTGTCTCGTATTGCGTCTTTTTTAAGTTGCATGGGTGTTTGGGGCACTTTTCACTCTTCCATATCAAGACCAGACTGGCTTGACTTAGTATCTCCTTCACTTGTTGTCTCTTTTATCTATAAACATGTTTTCAGTGAATTTGATTTAGAGGAGAACTAAGGCATCTTTCAAAAATAATTTGCCATGTTGCTGTATCACGTTTCTGTGCCAAGGGTAGGTGGCTGACCTGATTTGGAAATCAAAGAAGGACATACATGTACTAGAACAGTAGTTCTCCCAAGTGAGGAACCACACAACCACAGCATCACTTGGGAACTTCTTAGAAAGAAAAATCTTGGGTCCCATCTCATACCTACTGAATCAGAATAGGCACTGTGGAGCTTTGGTGGACGTGGTTCCCGGCAATCTGTTTTCATAAGCCCTCGGGTGATTCGGATACATACTAGAGTTTGAGAATCACTGCTGGATGTGTGCCACGAGGTTGGGGATTTTATTTTACTCAACACTCTAGTGTCTAAAACGGCGCTTGTCTGGGTAGTAGGATTACAGTAATTGTTCACTGTAAATGTTTTCCGACTCAATCTTGTCAATCTCCGTGTAAAAATTTGATGGTGGTTAAATGAACAGTAGTGAATTATTTAGCTGCACTAAGGCCATATGTCAGTTACTTGTGAGGCGGGCACGACAAGGTGACCAATTTGAAACTTGAGGAATGAGGGCTTACATGTTGAGTCAATAGCAAATACAAAATGATGATGTCAGGTATTTATGTCAATACTTTACTCAGAGTAAACAAAGGTTAAGAAGTCACAAGTTATAAGTTTTTGTTTTTGTTTTTTTTAAAGATTTTATTTATTTATTTGACGAGAGAGAGACAGCGAGAGCAGGAACACAAGCAGGGGGAGTGGGAGAGGGAGAAGCAGGCTTCCTGCCGAGCAAGGAGCCCAATGCGGGGCTCGATCCCAGGACCCCGGGATCCTGACCTGAGCCGAAGGCAGACGCTTAACGACTGAGCCACCCAGGCGCCCCTTTCATTTAATTTTTTATTTATTTTTATTTTTAAAGATTTTATTTATTTATTTGACAGAGAGAGACACAGCGAGAGAGGGAACACAAGCAGGGGGAGTGGGAGAGGGAGAAGCAGGCTTCCCGCGGAGCAGGGAGCCCGATGCGGGGCTCGATCCCGGGACCCTGGGATCATGACCTGAGCCGAAGGCAGACGCTTAACCGACTGAGCCACTCAGGCACCCCTTTTTTTTTAAAGATTTTTTATTTATTTATTCATGAGAGACAGAGAGAGAGAGACAGAGGCAGAGGGAGAAGCAGGCTCCCCGATGAGCAGGGAGCCCAATGCGGGGCTCGATCCCGGGACCCTGGGATCATGACCTGAGCCCGAGGCAGATGCTTAATGACTGAGCCACCCAGGCGCCCCTTTTATTTAATTTTTTATTTATTTTTATTTATTTTTATTTTTAAAGATTTTTTTAATTTATTTGACAGAGAGAGACATAGCGAGAGCAGGAACATAAGCAGGGGTAGTGGGAGAGGGAGAAGCAGGCTTCCCGCCAAGCAGGGAGCCTGATGTGGGACTTGATCCCAGGGCCCCGGGATCATGACCTGAGCTGAAGGCAGACGCTTAACGACTGAGCCACCCAGGCGCCCCTTTTATTTAATTTTTTATTTATTTTTATTTATTTATTTTTTAAAGATTTTATTTATTTATTTGACGAGAGAGAGACAGCGAGAGCAGGGACACAAGCAGGGGGAGTGGGAGAGGGAGCCAAGCAGGGAGCCCAATGTGGGGCTCGATCCCAGGACCCCGGGATCACGACCTGAGCCAAAGGCAGACACTTAACGACTGAGCCACCTAGGCGCCCCACAAGTTACAAGTTTTAATCACATGATACACGGTGGTGTTTGCTAGCCTAGCAGAAGCAAGGTACCCAAGGAGCTGACTTTTCTTTGTGTGTGTGCACAGCCGCCTCACTCGCAGTTTCAGACGTTCTAACATGGGGCTCACGAAGCAGTACCTACGCTATGTTGCCAGTGCGGTCTTTGGCCTCATTGGCAGCCAAAAAGGTAATATTGTCTTTGTGACCCTTCGTGGTGAAAAAGGACGCTACGTGGCGGTACCGGCCTGTGAACATGTTTTCGTCTGGGACTTAAGGAAAGGAGAGAAGGTAAGCCAGAAATCAACTAGGTTGGTAACGGATTTATAGGTATTTGAGGATGGAGAGGCAGAGTGGGAGAGCTCTGATTTATTATGCACAGATTTTTTTTTTAACGTATGTGCCCCTGAAAGAGAAATCTTTCTTCGTTGGGTCTAGGTAGCCAAGTATCAGGTTCTGTTGTGTTTTTCTGCACTAAATTCTGAAAACCATGACCAAATAGGAGCTTACTTCTTAGGTATCCATTTGTAGTATTTACGAGTAATTATTTGTAATCGCAATTCTGACAGGTTTGGTTTTCTCTACCAGTTCTTTATTTTTCAAGTTCCTCTAGTTGCCCTCACAACCAGTTATAAAATATTAGGCGTTTAAAAGGACTAATACTTAGCTGTGTTGGCAGAACCTTTTTTTTACTGATACAGAGGAGGCCCAAGTTTGTTAAGCTAGGCTTTGATATTTTGTGTCACTGAGTTCCCTAAGCCTACCATTTCTACCACACCAAGTACAGGTATTTTGATCTTGCCCAGTCACTGTGTGACTCCCAGGAGGTTAATACTTTGATACTTGTTGCTAGCCAGTTTCTTGGGGATAAACCATGTAGCACCCTAGTGCCCTACCGGTTGGTTTCTCTCAAGATGGGGTTCAGTTAAAGCAAGGATGCGTTTATAACCCTTTATGGAATATCATTTGGTGTTAACTTAGGATAAGGACTTAGTAATTTATCGCTTGGGAAATTTTTGTGCATACTCTGCTAATGTAGAGCTTTGGAGAAAATAATTTTAACCTTTCTTGAATGTTTCATTGCCCTGTACAAATAATAATTCCTATATGAAAGAACTTGAGATGGATTGCAGAATTTCATTATTATTCATAAGAATGATTTGGAATTATTGATGCTCTTAATTTTACTGTCCCCAATTATTCCCAGACATTTCCTTTGACGACGTGCCTAACTCTACCTGTACATTGTTTATGATTCCTGTGATTTCAGATCCTCATCCTTCAGGGGCTTAAACAAGAAGTCACTTGCTTATGTCCCTCCCCAGATGGGCTACACTTAGCTGTTGGTTATGAGGATGGGTCTATCCGAATCTTCAGTCTCCTAAGTGGAGAAGGAAATGTGACCTTCAATGGACACAAAGCAGCCATCACTTCCTTGAAGTATGATCAGCTAGGGGGCAGGCTGGCTTCCGGGTCCAAGGTGAGACCTTGAATCAGGTACCCAGATTTTAATCTAGTGAACGAGTGTAAGGCTTATGCTGAAGCAGGTTGTTCGCATAAACTGTTGGGTGAAACAGTGGGTCTTCGATGTACAAAATAGTATAGGTGGTGGAAATGGAGGAAAGAAGGATGAATGTGAATTGGGAGGTTCATTTTGTTGCCTGTCACATTCTCTAATAAAAGCCTATTAAGTATAGGAACAAGATGAGGATGACTCTGATAAGTATTATATAACATCATTATGGAAGTGCTACTTAAAACAGTACACAAGGGGAAAAAAAAAACCAGATGGGACAAGGAGAGACAAACGGTCATTCTTTGCCATAAAGATTGGTAGCTTTCCTATGTCTCAGAGTCATCAGTTAGAAAATACAATGTAAAAGGTTGTATTTACAATAGCATATTAAGTGACAGAAAAATACTATGAAACTGTACTGAAGAATGTAACAGAAGACCTGAACAGAGATACGAATCATGTTCTTGAACGAGAAGACAAAGATGCTAGTGTTTTCTGGTTAATTTATATAGGTACAGCAATGTAAATAAGTGTCTCAAAAAGGTTTTGTTGTTGTTGTTTTAGTAACATGACCAAATTATTTAAAAGGGTGTATGGAAAACAAATGAGTCAAAAGCACCAGACATTTGGGAAAGAGGAATAATAAAAGAGGGCTGTAGATTGTTTTTTTTTCAGAGTTAGATATTTTTTTAGGAGGTCTCAGATGTTAAAATGCGTTATGAAGTCATAATTAAAATGTGTTAAACTAATCTATCAACACAAAATAGGTAGGTTATTGCAACCAAATGGGAATCCCAGACACAAATCCACTTTCCTATTTCTAATTATATTTCAAAGATGACGTTTCTGGTGTGTAAAAAAATGATGAATTCTAAAACAGTGCTTAGACAATTGGCTATGTAGGGGGAAGTTTAAGTTAAAGCTTTATGCCACCTACCAAAATGAGTCACAGATTAAAGACTTACATATTAAAGATATTTTATGTAAACTGGAAGATATGTAAGTAAATATTTATCTGATACCAGGGTAGGAAAGGACTTGAAGCATATCAGCAAAGAAATTATAAAGAAAAAGAGTGATAGATTTGAATATTTAGATTTAAAACATTTGTACATTTAAAAGAAATAGGAAAGTTGTTAAGAGTAAGTTCCAAGAGTTCTTATCACAAGGAGGAATTGTTTTTCCTTTAGTCCTCTTTTTTTTTCCTTTTTATTCTATTTATATGAGAAGATGGATTTAGCATCATGTTATATGTATACCTTAGACTTATACAGCAACGTATGTCAATTATTTCTCAATGAAACTGGAAAAAAGTTAAAGGACATTGAAAAAGAGAAAGTATTTAATATTTTCAGTATAAAAAGAATTAATATCCTTCATCTCTTAATAACTTAGAAACAATCAAACAAAAAGTAAGACCCAGAGGAAGACGAAAGACAGGCCTTAGCAGTTCAAGAGAGGTACAAGGGGCCAGTAATCCCCACAGAGCATGGACAGAATTTCTCGTTGGTGTTCAGAAATGTAAATTCAGTAACTACTGAGACAGCATTTGTAGCTGGTTTTTGAGAAACTAGTAATATCCAGAGCTGAGGAGATGGGAAAACTGGCCTTGTCATTCATATCCCTGGTGGACCTAGAGATTGGTGCAATTTAAAGAGATCAGCTTGTGATGAATTGCAAACTTTAAAGATAGAAATACCTTTTAACCCAAGAATTTCCCTCTTTAGTATTTATTCTGATCCGAGGTATATACGGAGATTTATGTACAAGAATGTTCACTTCTACATATTTATAATAGCAGAAAATTGGGAACTACCTAGATGGCTAAAGTAGAAAAATGTTTAAATGGATTATGGTATATCCTTAGGATTGATTATTTTGTGATCATTGAAAATGAGAACGGTCTGGAAGGACATGGAAAAATGGAAATATTTTGAAATAATGGGGAAAAAAGGGGGGAGGGTTATAAAATGACATGAATAGCATGATCCCAGTTTTCTGAAAATAACCTGAATGTTGAATTGGAGCAGTATAGATGGTGGAATTAACTGTTGTCTATTCCCTCAAAACTTTTCTGTTTGCTTTCCAAATTTTCTACAAGGACTACGTATCACCTTTGTAATAAAAATATTACATCGTATTGTTTGTCGAGGCCTGATGAGGTAAAGAAAATTCTTCTGTATTATCTGATCCCTTTAGGACACAGATACTATTGTGTGGGATGTGATCAATGAAAGCGGCCTCTACCGTCTAAAGGGGCACAAGGACGCCATCACACAGGCACTGTTTCTACGAGAAAAGAATCTGCTAGTTACTAGGTAAATAACAGTTTCATTTCCAGTTCTTTTCTATGTAAATGCATCAGAGAGGGTTTCAAAGACAGAATTTGGGTCATTCCTTCCTCATTCGTCCACACTACCCTCAGACTCATGTGTTAGCTTCTTCTGCCCTCTGCTTTCCTCTCTCCTTCCCTCTTCTCCCCAGTAGTACCCTAGAAGCTATCCATAGAGTTACTTCTAGCATTTTTAATTCTCTTCTGATTTGTCATTAATATCCTCTGGTATTAGCTTTTTCACGGTCCTTAAGCTTTGGCATGCCATTTATAGAATGAACTGTCTGCTTTCTGGATCCTGAGAAAGTCAGGAAAACAGAATGTGGAGCAGTGAGCAGAGGTGAATACCAAGTGTTTGAGTTGCCTGCCTTTTGAGAACAGACATACTGTCTATGTAGGCCTTCTGAACATCTATTAGGTTGAACCACATGAAATTTCCATTTGTGCAGGTCAAACATGATAGGTCAAATATCAGCAATTTCATATGTTTCAACCTGATATAATAATGATCCATCCTAAGGAATGGCCACCCAGGAAAGTTTGGGATCCTAAGGTTTGCCAGCAGTAACTAGAAGAACTATAGTAATGATTCAGAAGCAGTTGTGAAGGAGCCCTGAGTGCCATACCATTGGTGGGCTGGTTCCTGTGGGATGGCACATTGGTGTGTTGTTAGATAACACAGATTTTGTGAGAGAATGACTAATGTTCTAAAAGAATATACACATTTAGCTTAGGGAACAGTTGATCCTTGAACAACAGGGTTGAATTGGTCAAGTCCACTTGTATGCGTTTATTTTTTCAGTAAATCCAGTACAGTACTGTAAATGTGTTTTCTGCTACGATTTTCTTAATATTTTCTTTTCTTTAGATTACTTTGTTGTGAGAATATTACATGCAAAATAGGTGTGAATGAACTGTTCATGTTACTGGTAAGGCTTCTGGTCAAGAGTAGGCTATTGTTGTGGGAGAATCAGAGGTGTGTGTGTGGATTTTTGACTATACTGGGGGTGAGGGATTTGGCGCCACCAGCCCCCTCGTCGTACAGGGATCAATTGTGTAAAAGAAAGGAAATAACACAGTGAGGTGGGATTGTATAGGAAGGACTTTACAAGTGGGGTTTTTGGTTTTTGCCAGTTTAGTCATGAAGGAGGATTATATTCGATTTATATTAGTGAAGAAGCAGGGAAGGGGCATTTGAGGCGGGAAGAGGAGAGCTCATTGGCAGGGAGACTCAGAGCCAATGAATGACAAGTTTCGAAAATGGTGCTAAGGAGCCTGATTTTGATTCTATAGAGAACCTTGAGCTAGTGGAAGTTTAAAAAATTGAGATTATCTGATAGTTTATTGGATGTAATGAAGGCACAGGAATGGACAAAGAGACCGGATGGGAAGCTATGAAAATAGTTCAGGCAGTAGAACTTAAATTCAGGTTCGCGGGCAGAAATGGATTGGAAAGAGTCAAGGCCTCCCAGAGGAGGTGTTTTCAGGATGTGGGGACCACCTGGACATGGGAGATGGGAGCAGAAGAGATGTGAGAGATTTCTGTGTCAGACAGTGGGGGAATGTGGGTGCTGTGACAGGTCAGCGTCTGTGTTCTGTGACGCTCTGAATTTGTAGTTATTTCTGTGCTTACAGGTGAAACATTGCATTTTCTACCTAATAATGGAAAGTTAGGATTCTTTACTTTTTAAGAA